>NW_021940749.1:1031550-1184901 GCF_001715985.3 Manacus vitellinus | reverse complement strand
GACGCAAGGACAGACAGACGGACACACGGACGGACGGACGAATAGACGCAAGGACAGACAGACGGACACATGGATAGACAGACGGACGAATAGACACAAGGACAGACAGACGGACACATAGGCAGACAGACAGATGGACGGACACAGGGACGTACGAGAAGCACCCCAAGCACAGAGCAGGTAACACCAAACTGGAAGCCCACACAGGTGCCAGCAGGGCCCTGCGCTCACCTGCAGTCCCCGGCGGGCACAGCCCGTACCCTGCAGCAGCGTCCGGCACACACAGCCTGGCACTGGGCAGTCCTTTGCACAGGAATTGCTGCCAGCTGAAGAAAGAAAGGGGAGACCTTGGCATGGGCCACGGAAACTTCTGTTTCCACAGAGACTAATTGATATCAGTAGCCTGGGGGGTGAAGGGGAATCACACAGGCTAAGTGGCAGGAAGAGTAGTGGCCTCTGACTGCAACTTACCTCTCACAGCACCCTGGCCATATGCTGCTGCCTACATTAATCCATTGAGTCATCACCAAGGAAAGGGGGAAGTTTTCCCCCTTCGTGGCTTCTTTACAGCATGAATTAGGGAGATGACTGTACCCTAGTAAAGTATGCCTTCTCTATCTGCATTTTCCAAGTGTGCTTCACTATTACAGTGCCCGTTATATTGAGTTTGCATTGTCCTCATATCTGCAGGGCATGAGAGATTTACTTCACTTTCCTTCTAAAGGCTCCAAACTGGAGTGGCTCCACATCTGCTTTTTCACACTCACATTCAGCTTTACAGAACACCAACTGCACAGACACATATAACAAATACCTTCACAATCACTAGTTACTGGTGTTTCAATACCCCACCAATTTTTTCCCCCTTTTCTTTCCCTTGATCTCAATCTCCAACGCAGGGATGAATGCTGTCATTGCATCAGCACCTACCGACGTTATGAAAGGTGTCCCTTTTGCCTCAGGGGAGGTGTATATTGGGTCAGTGGGGTTATGATGCTCTCCCTTACTCACATCAGGCTACATTCAGTGTAACCAACCCAAGTTTAGCATCATTTTTCCTCACTCTCAGTAGGGCAAAATCAGACCAAAATCTGCTCTGGTGAGCACACACTCAGACCAAGATACACAGTTGATTATTACCTGTATATGAAACACTTTTTCTCCTGCTCTATCAAAGAACAGCACTGGTAGATGATACAAAAGCCTCAGTTGGATTTTCAAGTGTAAAACATTTCAAATAAAACTCCCAAGACTTTAAACAATTGACCTATTTGTGGCACATGATGTTGCATGATATGGAAATTAAATATCAGGATTGTATTTCACCATCAAGTCCAAAGGGGTTAATAAACAAATCTATTTGCTGATTGTTTTTCTGAGATATAAACCTATAGAAGTATATTAGTTCCTCATCAATTAGCAGTTTATCTCTGCATGTTTCCCAGAGGCCTCCCCAATAGCATGGTGGGGAGGAGTGAAATGGCCACAGGGATTTCAGACCAAATCCTTTGCAGAGAAGATGATAATTTATAATATGTACATTTGTTTACTTCCACCATAACTGCTACATCTGCTTTACTGACACTAATTAATTAAGCCTGGTTTAATTAATTGTGTTCTCTGAGGAAGGTGGTGTTGACATTTTGCAGCTGGTGCTTGAGAGGGGAGCTGTGGAAGGCAGAGTTCTTGACAGCATCCCTGGTTTGAAGCCCTCCAGCTCACCACACCTCTGCCAGTGCCCGTGGCCTGCGCTGGGCCTGCAGCTGGAAGGAACACGCTGGATCTGAGCCTTCGGCCCTCCTGCAACTGCCAAAAAACCTTCAAGTGGAGAAATAACAGTCCAAAATCTGACTTGAGTCTAAATAAACCCCAAACCCAGAAACAGATTCGTTGATAGCATACCTTGAGTTTCCTCTCACTGAGGCCTCTTCCTCTATTTATTTACTTATTTAGATTTATCTAAACTTCCTTGGGTCAAACTCAGATGTGATGGGACAGATCTTCTGTTCTGGATCAAGTTAACATCAGCCCCACGTCTGCCTTGCACATCATTCCTGTCTGTGGCTGCACGTCTTGTTTTACACAGATGGGCAATCATGCATACAAATGCTCCTATAATTTATCCCAGAGTTGCTGAACTGTTTATACAGGCAACTTTCCATGTATTCCTAACACTCCACATCCTACAGAGGTGTTTTCTCTTGTTCCCAAAATATTATTCTTCATCAATTAAATTTTGGTAAAACAGCTATACCTTTGAGAGATGGAGATTCCTAATCTCCTAACAGGCTCTTTCAGGTCAGGGAAGAAGAAAGTCGTAATATTTTCCCCAGTGCTATGTTGCCTGCTAATTCCTTGTCAGAATGGCATGTTTACCACCTCTCACTGGTGCTCTGACTGGAGTTTGGCAACAAACCCTTTGCCAACAGCCATTTTACAAGTAAAACCTGCACATTTCTCCCCGAAAGCTATTTTTAAGAGCATTTTCCTTAAAGAAAACTCTTTATCCAGGTTCACAGCTGGGCTGTCCAGCTCCCAGCCTGGCTGTGCCGATTTCAGCGCCGTTACACCAGGAATGAGTGTGACTCGCTCGATTGTTGGTGGTGGCCCGGTGTCACATGCATTTACTATATCCCTGGCAACAGCCAGGCTGCCCTGTGGCTGTTGGGGAAGAAAGAAACGGAGTGAATCAGAATAAGCCATAGTCCCTGCAAAAAGGGGGAAGGAGAACAGAAAGGAAGAAAGGAGCAGCCACGGAGTGGGGTCTGGGAAGATTAGGCGCTGGTTTGAAAACAAGGAGGCAATGAACTAAACTCCAAAGGATTACTTGTCTACTTTCTAACTGCACCAATAGTCATTTCTCTGCTAATTACCTTCCCCTTTGTGCAGGGGCTGCCATGAGCAGGATCTCAGCAGTGGTGCTGCTGTGCCCAGGGGTCCACATGAGGCAGAGCCTGCACAATGCATGTGCTGGGGGACGGGCCACAGCATCAGCCACCAGGCACATTTCAGGAAGGGCTTTCAATGCCTCAGCTTATTTTGTTTTGCTTGCAAACATCTGAGCTCTCGCATTTGGCATAAAAGCACTGCGTGTCACTCTCTTTAGGGCTCCACATAAAAATCCTATCAGTGCTTTATAGACAGCAGGATGGTAGTTTTCCCAGCTTCGAATGCTTTCCTGTTCCCGCTACTTGTCCAGATGGAAAGGTTCTCCAAACAAAAGCCTAGTACAGGGAAGGCATGTGTGAGTTTGCTTCCAGACACCTCAGACTGCAAAAATTTGTCTTACTTTTTTGCTGTTGGCAAAACTGTCATTGAAGGGCATAACTAGAGGTTTATCAGAAATGCAAAAAAACCCTCTCTTGCTGTTCTCTTTCACTTCGTCTTTCCTGCAAGCCAGTTATCAGCAAACACTTGTCAACATTTGACTGCTGTAAGGTAGGTGATTACAAGAAATAAGAAATATTTGGTTTTTCTGACTGTTTTCTGTCTCACTCTGTACCCAGGGTGCTGCTCTCACTTGAAATAGTTTTTCACCGCTGTTATCTGAAGCCCACAGCTTATAACAAAAAGGGCTGATTATGTAAAAACAAAATGACATTGGGCTGTCAAAGCAAAATCCCCTCACCACAAATCCCAGGCTGGGCCTGGAGCTGCAGCTGGCTGGCAGAGCAGGAGGAATGCCTGTGTGGCAGTGGAGTGGAAGCGTGTGCTGCCAAGTGGGGCAGCCCGGCCCCTGTGCAGCTCCTGCTCCAGTGCCCTGCATAGGAGTGGGGCAGCCTCCTCACAGCAGTGCCACAACTGCCTTTGGGCATTGCTTGCTCTGGATCAAAGGGGGCACAGAGGGCCGGGAATGTGTGGCTTTCACAGTGATAATCTGGAGCCAAGTGTTTCCCTTCGAAAGACTTTTGATGTGTAATAGGAGCCATACTCCTTCACAGTGCTGAATAAATTGTAGCCCAGGAAAAACTTGTGCTAAGGGTTTGAGTTTTATGCATTAGCTCTGTCTCATAGATCATGTTTCTGTATATGAAAAAAAGAACATGTGATTAAGTGGATCCTTTTTCCTTACGCGAGCGCAGGCACAGTGCCGATACTCACGAGCTGAACTTTACATCACGTCACAGGGAGCTGTCTTCACTCCCTTGCCTTATTGTCCACTTTAGGACCAATACTCCCACTGATATAATTTCAAGAGAAACTATTACTCAAAAAAAACTGGTCCCACTTAAGCAGGGACAGGACTCAACTCACCTCAGTTTAGGCATCTAAAAGCTGGGCGTTGAGTCGAAGCTGCTTCTTTCGGCTTTCTCCATAGGGAATTAAAACTCTGGTATTTCTCCACAGGGTAAAAAATTCCCTCCATAGCATCATGTGGAGAGGGCTCCAGAGGTACCTGTTTTTCTGCCTTGACAGGGTAGGACAAATAGTTAATTCTTGAGTCCCAGTCAGCTGAAGCTGGGTAAGATGCATTCCCTTTCATTACATACTTAAATTTTGAATCACCATAGTATCTTAATCTGATGTTTTGTTGGGGAATTTTGTGGAACTCCTCCCCCATAGAAAGGTGTGAAACTTCTCCCTCTTGCAGGCTAAGTTTTTAATTTTAATTTTTAACTCGACAGTAGCAGAAACTATAATTTCAGAAAGGCTGCTGTTGTTAAATTAGGAAGTCAAAAGTCAGTTTTATGTAGAGGATTTTGTTTTTTAGTAGAGCTTATTACTAGAATGAAGACATGGCTTTGATAAATTCCAAATGCATCCAAACAACAAATCAGAGTTTTTAACTTCCAAAATACCTCCTCCTTGGCATGCAGTCGGCTGACTTTGTTTTCCTCCCTTTTTTTTCCAGAGTTCTTGGCAACTTCAGCTCTGGCTGTGCTAGTTAAGACCAGTGGTATCTGTATCTGGCAGGGTTACTGCCAGAAGGGAAGGAAAAAAAAATCACTTCAGACCCCTGCTTCAGGTCATGTCATGAAAGGCAGCTGGAGAGATCTATCCCCTGGAGTAAAGCAAATGACATGAAAAAAGCTGAGAAACGCAGTTCAAAGCCAAGATCCTTTATATTCCCACTATGAATTAACCAAAATTCCCCCTAACAAACAAACCCCAAGCTATGCAAACTCATATCAGTAAATAGGTTTAAAAAAAGCATTTTCTAGTTTAACAGCACAGGATTATAAAAAGGTTTTGGCACCTCCCTGAGTCAGTGACTCAGGACCTTCACGAATCTTATCGATTGTGAGGGATTTTGCCAATCAGTGCAGGTTTAGTTGTAGCTTTTGTGCCAGGACCATCCTGCCCCTCCAGGGTAAGCATCTACTACAGACAGACCCCATTGGGCTCAGTGCAGAGAGGCACTGCAGTGTCACACAGCTGGTACCTGTGCAGCTGCTCCACTGCCATCCAAGATTTTGCTTCTGGTTGGTAGGAAACTCCTCATGGTGTATCCACCCCTTGAGGAGTGTCAGGCACAATTAATAGCCAGCATTTGGCTTGTCTCTGATGAAAGGTCAGAGGCCAGGGACCTATGCTGAAAGTTAATTTCTGAAGTGATTTGTCTGGATCCTGCTACACCAGTCAGAAGTGCAGAGTGCCCTAAGTGCAATACTGTAATTTAAATGCTTATAGTACAAGAGAGAAACAATTCACTGATCATCTCATTAGAGGCTTAGCTTTTTACTTCTGGACAGCTTTTCCTCTTTGATCTTGTAAGAAAAATGAATGGAAGTTTAGGACATGTTTATTTGCTTTTGTAAAGGCTTGGATCCAAGCAAAACACACTTATATCTGGGAAATAACAATGAGGGGTTGTAAACACATTAAATACCTTTGACCAGCACTAGATACCAAACCAGAGATTCCAAGGTTAAAGAATTCAAGAGTGCTGACTCCTGGTTTCCATTTGAGTCCCATTACAACCCTCATTTGTATGCCACTAAAGAAAACAATGTCCTTCTCCCTGTGGACACATGAATGAGTTATATTGTCACTGTTTGGTTTTCTTTTTTTTGCCCCTTTTAGTCTTCAAAAAACTGCAAGTGCTGCAGCCCGAAAATCTCATGAGTCGAGAAATCTCTGCTCCCATCTATTGGTGAGCAAGAGAAGAATGACCATAAAACTAGTGAATCTGAGTAGTTGTTTCACCCAGGCCACTGGATAGACAAATAATCCAGAGGTAGGGGCTCTCTGGTACCATCTCTTGGATAATAAAGGAAATGGCCCTTCTTTGTATTTGTCTCCTCATTCTTTCAGTGGCACTTTGGGGAGACCTCATAGTTACATTTCAATGACCACAAAGTCCTACCAATCTTCCAAGTATCCTGTACTGAGATGACTTCACTGTTAGTTCTTGCAAAGGAATTAGTGAGTCTTAGTCATGAAATAATTGAGTTCAGATTGATTTTTAGGAAGCAGATTCAGAAAGCAACAGACCATTGAGCTGCAGGTGGCTGGCAACAGGCCTGCCCAGGCAGGAGTCAGACCTCTGGAGCTGTGGTGTCCAGACTGAGCTGAACTGCAGGGAAATGCAGCAGCTGGGGAAGGAGAAATGATGCTCATAAGGAATGTTTGCCTACAGGAAATTCACAGCATCAGCTGGCAACCAAGGCAACAGACTCTTGCCAGAGGTACTGAATGAAGTAAATGGTCCTGTTTACTGTGGATTGTTTTCCCAAAGTTCATGGCACGTGTGCCTTGCCATTAGCAAAGGCCTTGTTGTTTCAAAGAACTTCACACTTGCAAGGGATGAACTGTTGCCTGAAGATGCTTGGAAGACATTCCAGGTGGGAAGGGACACAGTGCTGTACAGCAGCTTTGAAGAGCAGTCATTTTTCGAACTCAGTCTTGTTGCTACCAGGAGCTGGGTTCTGGATATCCAGGGATTAGATGTGGTGGCAAAATTCCAAATAGGTGGAGGAGAAAGTAGTCAAAAGGAAGTTACTGAATTCATATGGAAGGGCTGAATTTCTGATCTCATCAGCTTCTTTGCTCGAATTCTCTCAGCATCCAAATCTTAAATAAAGCCTCACTGCCATTGTTAGGAGCAACATTCAGTTCCTGCCACACTCTCATCAGTGGTTGTTGCTATTCCGTGATTATTAGGAAGAGGAACAAGCATGGTAAGGAATGTAAAAGAGGGTTGGAGGGAAAAGATGCTGCTGAATAAATCCATACTGGGGTAAACACAGTGCTGAGACAGAATATCATTCAGCAGAAGGGTTTATCACTGAAAACTGGCATGTTCTATTTGAACTGGGATTTTCTAAAGAAAACCACCCCCAGACAGCTGAGTGATGAGTTCACAGTATGAAAGACTGCTCAGGAGTTCATCCACTGAAAGGCCATTTACAGGCTTCACTTTCTCACGGTCCCACTCTGGAAGGAGTTACACAGCCCGTGCATGTCCTCCCATTGTTTCAAATGAAGGGAACATCAGCTGGTTTTGCCATTGTGAGCAGGGGCTAATTGGTTCTGTTCACTTTAATGTCTGGCTTAGGAGCCCAGGCACCCACGCTGGACAATGGGACGGCGGCCATTCCGTGATCTCCGTTAGACACGGAGCATTTCGGCCACTTCTGAGGGACTGGGCGAGAAAACTCCTTGTTTCTTTTTCCACACAATAAAAAAAGAGCAGAAGATAATTAGGTCATTCAGAATGGATAATGATTATCCGTGGTTTGGGAGGAATTTCCTTTCGACAAAGACTCCTCTACATCTGTAGAACAAACTGATTTTCCTGGAAGCTTGCTATGAGCCAGGGGAAGCAAGCTTCCCGGGGAAACTTCAGGGTGGGAAGCACTTGCTAATGCCAGATACACATAAGGAGACATGCAGGTTATTCCTAGCAAGCCACACTGCTAAAGAAAATGGGAACATTTCTGCCACTTGGGGAGATCACAGTATCAAGGTACAGAAACAAATATTCCTGAAAGAACAGATTTCTTTAGTGTTTTAGGGTTTTGTTTTGATAATAGGTTCTTCACAGGAAGTTAACCTGAGTAGGTCTGGATATTTAGTCTGATGATTGTTTGCCACAACTGGGTTACATGACTTTGAACTCCATTCATTCCATGCAGGGGAGGGCATAAAGACACTTTTCCAAACAGAGATGGCTTGCCTTGTGGATGACTGACCTGGTCTCCCTAAATTTCAACACACATATATTTACTGTCAGGTCATTTTTTAATTTGAATTTCAAATATTCTTCCTTTTTTTTTTTTTTTCCCCAAACCAAAATAGCTGGACTAACAAAGGCATTTAGAAAAAAACGTGCTTTGTGTAACTTGCAATAAAGATGGTATTTCAGAAACTAGCATGAATTTTACAGATTCATCTGAAATGGCCAAATTTGAGCACAACTGTTCTTCATGTCTACTTGTTGCCACTAGAGTGGGCCCAGTAATAACTACAAGGAAGAAAATTAAAACCAGAAAAAAAGCCATATGTGCCTTTTGTCCCATATTATGCCTGTGGCTTAATTATAGAGACTCATTGTGTGCTTAACTAAAAAGCAATAAAGGCACTGCAAGAAGTGCCATTAGTGAGTCAGCATCACCCCCTGAAGATCCGCTTAGTTTCTGGAATCCTTCTGGTGGAAATCCCTTTAATTTCTTATGTTCAGTCCCTATCCATGTCTCCAGTTTGTTGGCACTGGTACAAATAGCTACCAAAGGGTGAAGACAGGTAACAAGCAAGATCACAATCAACTCCTACCACTTCAGCAGTGTGTGTCCACCATGCAGAGGGTAAACCTGATGAGGGGGTGTTGCCTTCTCTTCACGGGAGATTTGAAAGTTGGGAATGGTCCACCATGGGATGAAGGCACGGGGTACACAAATGAAAAGCACGAAAGCACATGGTGAAAACATGCAAGATGGGGGTGATGCAGAGGAGCTCTAAGTTGTGTTTCAAAAGTGCATTGTGAACACAGGAAGCAGCAAGCTTATCAAAGATCTTTACCTTGCCTGCAGTATCAAATGTTATGTTCACAGGGAGACCAGACAAACAAATTGGCAGGATATGTCAAGAGAGTCTAGACTGGAAAAGGTCTCCTGAGAAATCAATATCCAAATCTTTAATCTACCATGTTTTATATACTTTTATCTGCAACAGTGCAGCTTTTCACACATCCCTACTTTAAGAAAAATGAAGTTAAATGCTGTTGGGGAAAAAAAAGAAAAGAAATTCTTCTTTTTCTCTAACTGCCCATTTTCCCAAATGCAACTTGAAGCCTCATCCAGGGAAATATTTACATATGTGCTTGTGTGATTCTGACTGCCCCCACACTTCCTGTACTCACTGGAGCTCATCTGATGCTTTAAATTAGGTGTTGAAATGCCCTCCTGAATCAAAGCCACTAATTCAGAATTCTTTGTCTTTAAGGTGGAGGACAAAGAAGCCTCAAGAGCTTGTAACAAAGATGATGATGTGGGAAACCATGTCCCCCTGTTCTCCCAGGTGCCATCAAGACCATTGCCAGACCTACCACGTCAGCAGTCCTGCAGACAGTGAGGGGTGACGTGGCTGTCACTCCTTCACCAGCTCAGGCATTCTCAGAGCTCTGGCTTTGCACCCTGTACTATTCTGTACCTGTGTTTGGGGACACGGACATCTCACCAGGTAATGAAAATACCATGGAAAACACAGAGGGTGACTATGAATTGGAATGTGGGCACTGTGCATTTTCTTCTGTATATTCTACTTTGCAGAGCTGTCACTGCATGCACATTAAAAGAAGTGGGAAAAGCACAGCCCCTGAAGAGATCATTAGCATTTCTTTCCTCCCAGTATGGTCCTTCCTTTAATTCCCTTTCCCAGAGAAGCATACCAGATTGTTCCAGACAGGATGCCTTATCTGTGACTTACACCCAGGACACCCAGCAGCAGAGAATATCTGTGTATCAAGTTAATGCCGAAATCACTGTGATTTGATGCCACGATAAAACACAGCCCGGTGCAAGAGCACACAGGTAGTTATTTCCTGTTGCAGACAAACACCCATTGAACACTCCTCACCACATCTGGGGGACCTGTCTTACCCTATTGCTTTTTTTGTTGCTTTTCAGGATATTTCACTGAAGAAATGGGAACAAATCAACTACAAACTTGCACGGAAAAAGCACACAAATTTTAGATGTTAATCTCCCCTTATCAGGGACCAAAAGGGCAAAGGACCCTGCTCCAGTGCCACACTCAATATTCCTCACAGGTGTGAGGAATTTCTCCAACAGCCCTCACTTTCCTTTGTAAACCCTTTTCTGCGGCTGTTGGAAGTTTTCAGTTTTTCCTGCATATAGTGTTTTCATCTGTCCATCCCCTCTCTGCTAAAGAGAAATGATCCCTTACCTGTGTTGCTAAATTAGACAATCCTTCCTGTGATTCTTGGAAAATTACCTTTGTGGTTTTTCCAGGAAAGCACAGTTTTCTTAGGGACATCTTTAATGTGGTCATATGATTCTTTCATTGCAGCACAGAATCCTTATTGAAAAGCAGCACAGTAATGGTATTTAGAACATTATGCAAAGGAATACACATCAAAATACCTGGAATGATGGTTCATCAAAGACTTGAAATTCACAGTGTTGCCCAGTCCTCTTTTTGGTGATCTTTTGGAGTCTTTTCCGTAACTGGTGTGTTGCTGAAAGATAAGTGTGAGATAGTTAATAGGATCCTCCCAGCACTGAGCACCTCTGGCAGTTCACTGCATTTTTGGAATTCACACTTTCAGTTTGTCATTCCCCAAACAGTCCCAGCTCTTCACCTTCTGTGCTTCAGTTTCCTAATGTATCACTTCCGTGCCACTGTTCTCTTTGGGCAGTGCTGCTCATGTTTAAAGGCCTGTGGAAACAAGAGTCAGGACCAAGCAGGCTCAAAGAGTGCAAAGCTCTGTTTTTCTGGTAGTGAAATAGTGGTTTAAATACAGCCAAATCCTGTGTCTGTAACAGTACTGCATTTAAGGACAAGAATTCTTTTAAGAGCTATTTTTTTGCCATTCTTGTGAATCTGAAGCAATAGTTTTGCTGGTTTGTGCTGTGTAATTTCAATATGCAGCAACCACTCCAAGTTGGATAATCTGGAATCCACGCACGCTTTGCAGTTCCAAGATAATTTGATCTGAATAGCAGTTTCATGTAAATGTTTTGGCAGTAATGAAAATATCCTCAACATTACTACTTGCAGCTTGAAACACCAGTAATGATTTTATGTGTTGGCAATGAAAGAACATGATAGGCAGGTTAAAATCATTAATTCCTCTCTCTGAAACCGATATTTTCTCACTGAAAGGTTTGAAAACAAATCTACATTCAACAGGTTGTTTCTGTATTAATGTGATACCAGCAACATCTGTGCAGCTCCCTCTCTTCTCCTGTAGGCAAGCACTGTTCAGGGAAGCTGGAACACAGCTCCTGCTTGCTTCACCCCACAGCTGTGGGGAAAACATAGGATACGATGTTTGAAGTGTTGGATAATTGGAGGAAGTGAATGGAGAATGATAACAACAGCAATAGGGAAGTTTCTCAAGTGATTTGAGAAGGTTGTCTGGTGCAGGCTGGATGTTTGATTATCTATGCACTGTATACCCACTTCTCTCTCCTTGAATAATACATGGGAACCAGGAATTGTTTACTTTAAAATATCAAAATGAGAAATGATCATGTTCTGAAAATAAAACCTGGGAGTTTCAACTCTGCCACCTCTAGGAAAGCCCAGTGGGAGGGATAGGATTGCTACAACTAGGGGAGGCCTCCTTTTCCTTATTTGTTATCATTTAACAAAATCTGAAGGCATCTTCCTTTGCAGAGAGCAGGAAATCATTCCTGTGCAGCTCCAGGGCCACACAGAGGTTATGGTGCCCATATCACTCGTGGTGTCAAACAACAGAGGGTTTCACGATTGTACAGGGACTGCACCAGGTCACCCAACACTGCACAAGAGAGAACAAAAGAGCACATGTACAGGGGAGTATTTCTGGCTTGGTAATAGATGAAAACACAGAGCTCTTTAGCTGCCTTCTCCCTCCAGCGCTCTCAAATACAACTGGTTGTGCTCCACATTTGGGAGTGCATGGTCAGCAGACAGAAAACTCCAGCCAAAATATTCCTGTTAATTGGAGATTGGTTTTTGAAACCTGAACATTATGAATCAATGTTGTACTCTCAGCCTTTGCTCTAAGTCTGGTTGGAATTAGTAACCTAAAGCTTTATTGTGATAAACTCCAGTATCCTGTGGAGAAGGACCAGTGTACGTGTTGTGTACATGCTGACAAACACAACCACGCTTCTGCCTGTCACTGGGAAATAAAAAGGACTGTGCACATTATATATCTACAATGTCTGCATCTGGGAGGCAGACTGCAGCTGCCACTTCAGTCCTGGGATGAGGCAGCCTTATATAGAGTGAAATGTGGTGTCGCTGACTTCAGCAGCAGGATCCTCAATGACTTTTGTGTCCTGCCCAAGGTGCCTTGGTATTCCCCATACATGGAAGCAAGTGTTTCACCACACTGAGCATGATTTTTGCTAATCAGAGAAGATGTAATCACTGAAGCAATTTGGAACAATATTTATGAAATGTGAATCTTGGATTTGTTGTGCACAGTCGTCTTATTTTTCTGTCCAAAGTTGCTTGTTATGCAAACTTGGAGGAGTGTTAAATATCCCATGATACTCAAAAACCAGAACTTTCCAAAGCCCCTTTTTATTGGGGTGTTTTTTTCTTTTTGGCTAAACTCATTCTGGGCTAATACTTAACTTTCCAAGTTAACCCTTCTTGATCAGTGCTTTTAATGCAGCTGCCAGAGTCGGCCGAGGAAGATGTTACGAAACCTTCTGTCCCACTGCTGCACGACCAAGGATGTTTCAATGGGAACACGGTCCTTTTGATCTCACTTATCTGGGAGTTGGTCTTCTGCAGCTTGTATCTCAGCAGAAAACCTAACAATCTGTTTGCTCTCACTGGGATTGTCTCCTTGCCAGCACAATTACATTGGTGAGTTAGGGAATAATGAGTGAGAACAGATGAAATATTTAGATATAAATAGTCTGTTTGCATGTGCTGTGATTGTCGCTAATAAGGCAAGGACGTGTGGTTTGTGGTTCAGGGACAGGATGAGGGACCAGGACATCTGGATTCCTTTCCCAGCTTTACCACAGTGTATTGAAGAAGCCATCAAGCCTCTTTGTACCCCATCAGCTGGAAGTGGATAATAACGCTCTGGGGACTAATTCTTTAATGCTGTCATTTTCCCATGTTCTGAAGGGGAGAGCAATACAAGTGTAGGATTTTGACATACTAGAAATCAGTCAAAAAAAATTTAAATCCACATACCTAGAAAGTTCGTGAATTAATTCATCCTATCCTGACTTAAGGAATTTTACCCACTTGCAATTTCAAAGCAATGGCAGAAAAACAAGAGGAAGATTAAAACCAATACAATGTTAGAACAAAATCCTGAAAGTGTGTGATCTTAAGTTTTCTGTAACAAGCTTTCCTGAGCTTTACACTTTTTATACTCCTAATAAGGAGTTGCCAATGATGTCCTTGACTAAAATGTGCTCATTTGTTCAAAGCCTAAAAACTACTTAGTAACTCACAGGGGTTGGCATGATTTAAAAAGGCCCTACAGCACCATCTACACAAGGGATGTGTTTCCCAGCCTATGTATGTTTTGCTCACTGCAGCTGTAAGTGATAAATCACTAAACCATAGATTAAAAGCATGTAATTGGTATAAAAGTAATTAAAGACAAGATTCATTCTACCTAGGAGTAAATAAGCACATTTGGCATGTAAATCATAGGGAAAAAAGAGAGGTTTGGTTGGGTTTTTTTTTAGCATGCATATGGTAGTCGAGAGTCTCAAAAGCAGAGTTGCTTCTTTGGCTGAGGAGGGAAATAAGGAACTGTGCAAAGAAGTTGAAAGCCTTGAGTTTAAATTATTTGAGATAAGCATATTATTTTAGGTTTTCCATTGTATTTAGTAAAAACAACAGTCTGTAATGCACTAATAATGTCTTACCTGATGATGGACTCTGGGTGTCACATGGCTCCATCTACATTGGAAAGTCAAATGGGAGCAGGTCTCCAGCTGGTCGTTGGGGTCCCACATCCCTATTGCACACCTGGTTGGGTTTTCCAATCTGGTCTGGCTGGAGCACAGGAATTGTCCTTGTGGAGCACCTTTCTCATGCTGGATTCATCCCAAAGTCCGGCTCCTGTGCTCTGACCTGCAGTGCAAAGACAAGCATGGTAACTGGGAGAAATCAGGGAATTTGCTTCACAAGTGCACTCTAGTCTGAACTAAAATGCCAGCCTACCCCCACCCTGATTGTACTGTCATCCCTGAGTAAGGGCAGCACAAGGGCTTGGTTTGCACTTGGAATCCAGCTGGCCAGGCAAGACTGAGCACAAATTTCCCGTTGCTTTCATGAAGGCTTTGCTCTAAATCACTGCAGTTGGACAAGGCTGAAGGAGCAGCTGGAATACCTATCCTGCAGTGTAATTTCAGACTCCTTTGAAAAAGGCTCACGGCTACGTGTAAGAGAAACTGGCTTCAGTTTGGTGATTTTAGCTCATTTGGGACCATTTTTGAGAATGCAGCAATACTGGTACAGGAGGTACAATTATAGGCAGAATTAGCTCCTCACCATCACTCTGAGCTAATACTGTGTTTTCTGGGATGCTGAGGGAAAAGTGCAAGAAACACTCCAGTAATCTCCAGTGATTCATTTATTTCCTAACTGACTTGTACATTAAAACACAGAATACAAGTCTATGGTTACCCAAGCCCTTCCCCTTTGCAATCCCCAGTCCTTGCCTTCACCAGGAAAAATGTGGGCACATGGCCTGCCAGGAAACCCTTAGCACACCCTGGGTCCCCAGTAAGGAGATGTAGGGAGCAGCATCCCAGAGCTCACTGTTGAGCTCCCTCACACACCTCCAGAGTCTTAGAAAATGAGAGTGCCCATGGAGACAGGGAATGGGCACCAGAAGGCTCATATTCTTTTCCACAGAAATTGCACTTACAATGATTCACATCATAGCATCTTTCACACTAGCAATCCTAAAAAGACATCCCAAACCAACACACACACACAAATGCATAAGCTGTAGCTGTATAACTATGTATGCAAAGCCATGTAAATAACTCTCTTCATGTGGGGAGGCAAAGCAGCCTGAACTACCAGAAGATTTAGCAACAGCAATTCTTT
Organism: Manacus vitellinus; assembly: GCF_001715985.3. Taxonomy (NCBI): domain Eukaryota; kingdom Metazoa; phylum Chordata; class Aves; order Passeriformes; family Pipridae; genus Manacus; species Manacus vitellinus. Next base: position 1,169,691 of record NW_021940749.1, on the reverse strand, counting down.
TCCTACGGCACAAACCCCACCAGCAGTAATTTCATCTCGAGCTGGAAAGCATAGCATTACATTATTTGAGCACAAAGGCCAAATTTCCCTGGTTGCCAGTTAGAGACCCCAAGCTCATACAAACACAGCAGGAGAAACCTAAAATGGTTTTGTTTCCTAGTGGTGCTAATTCCATTGCTGGAGAAAATGTAATTATATTTCTATTGACATTCTAATGATAACTTTGTAGGCCAGACTCTATTCTGCCTGTTAGGCCAGATAGAAGCAAAGCACCAGTGGAGAGCTAAGGAAGAGTCCAAGAGCTCCTTGGTGATGCTGTGACTGGAGCCCAGCTGGTAATTCCAGCAGTAAAAGCTCATTTTGTGAAAAAGATAGTTATGATTTAATTGTGTCTTCACTACAAAACCTCTCCATTTTGATCACAGCATCCTCAAACAAACTCCATGTGGACTTGACAATATGCAGACTCAGCTTTTGTCCTGTATTGCTGTAAAACCTGGACTCTCAGCATAAAACCTGATAAATGAGCACAGCAGCCCCTGCACTGTGGAGATGCCCCACTGTTGGGAACAGCAATTCCTGCTGGTTGTTCCAGGCTGTTGGAATCACATACAGCAGATCCAGACTGGAGCCTGCACCATTTGACTTGTGGCTTTGCTTGCCTATTTATCAATCTCAGCTGCCCTCCCCTCCCCTATTAAAAGAGAGGCCCTGGAGGAAAATGGAAGTCCTTTCCTGAAATTCAAGGAGGTAGGAATTGCAGTCATTCGTTGCTGATACATTATTTTAGTACATGGTGGCATTTTTAGGTATTTATCCTGGCTATATCAATTTAATATGTTATCGTACCTGTGCCAGCCTATCCTATTGTTTTCTCAAGGCACTGTGTCAGTGTGAGATATCACTAGTCCTGAAATCAGGATCATATCTTCATTGTATGAGGAAATACAGGAAACAGAGGAGTGCTCGTATATCTGAAACTCAGTTTTTCCTGTTAAACTGACATTTCATCACTCCTTACCACACAGAAGAGTTGGGAAGGTGACATTCAGACATGAGGGCAGCAAGAGGTACATGGGAGCCACTGACAAACTGTGGTGCACTCCTTGAACTCCTCGTGTAGCTGAGAGGTTGTCAGTGGTCACAGTCCAAGCCTGGAACACAGATTTGGCTGATCTTATGTTTTTTTTCCATTTTTATCAATATTAAAAATATGTCCTGCACACGGTGGTACTTCTGGCATTCACCACACAAAGGCCTTTGCAGGATTGCATTTTTATAAATGTTTCATAGTAGCCTCCAGATTTCACAAGCTTACATTGGCCTAAACAAGAGGAATTTTATGTGTTTTACCAATGTTACCTGAGGAAATACAGCTCCCAAATGGTGGGGTTTTTTCTCCCCCCAAAATACAGTTATAATGGGGGCAGATGTATGTAGGCACTGGAAAGAAGTTTCTTAAAGGTCACTTAAACCATTTTAGATATTTAGAGCTTTCAGCAGCCTTTGTTTGGTTGTTTTACCTGGGAAGGTTTAGGAGGTCAGTTTTACTGTATAATGCATTGAGCTGGTAATAGATGGAATAGGAATTTGACTGAATTTATAACTAGCTAAAATGCACCAATGGCAGGGTGTAACTCTTCAGTATAAAGTCACTGGCACTGGTAAATTCTAAAATTAGTATATGAAATCTAATTGGAAACTAATATATGAAAACACTGAAGTTTAACACTATAGGTCACCTCTGTCTAACTTCATTTGGAATTAGTTATCTGCTTCCAGATTTAATTAGATCCATAATACGCAAAAATACAGCACACGAGTTAGAAATGTACATATCAATTGGAACAGAACAGGAGACAATGGAAACTTCACACATGAATCACAAAATCAAGCCACTTGGAGAAAAAATATTTTTCAGGCTACCTGACAACATTTTCCTCCAATTTTTGCCTCCTTACCGGAGCTGAGTTGATTCCAACAGTGCAGCAATACTGCAGTGCAAGGGAGAGCACTTCTGCATGGATCCTGCCCTGTCCAGAGTCCTGGAAATGTCACAGCCATAGAGTCCCACTTCCTTCACTGGAGGAGAGTGGAATAAACATCTGTGCATTTGGATGATCATCTCAATTAAACTGAGTATGGCAGAGCCCTCCTTTAGCAGCTTCCCTTGGCTAAAGGAAATGAGGGGGTAATTTGACATGTCCGATTACAGGATGGCTCTTCAGCAGCCAAACAGCAGGTCAAGTGTAAGAGACAAATCAGTTGTATCTTAATGCAGATTGGTTTTCTCTGTTGCACCTCAGCACTTCAGAAGTGCACTTTATCATAGAAGAATTTATAGTCTGTTTATATGACACAGCACACACAAGGAGGAGAAAGCAGGGACTTTTTTCGAGTCCCATTAGTTCTGAAATAGTCATACTCTGAAGCACAAATTGTGCTTTCCTTCTTGTTCACTTGATATTTTTGTCATGTCATCCGGTGTGCCATCTCACTCATTCAAGGACTGCTATATCACTAAGACATATAACTTAAGATTACATGTGAAAAGAGGAATTATTGAATGAATATACACGTGCTTCAGGCTCTGTCTGAGCTGGGATGGATCATTCCTTCCTTCTTCCTGAGCACTGATTTCTTTACAAAGATTTGCTGGGACAAAATCCTCACCCTCTATCAAGTCTGTATCACCTTCATGCACTTTGTCAGCAGCTTCCCTCCTCTCAGCTACTACACAATACTGAATATTGCACATGAACTGTTTACTGGGGTGCTCCTTGTGTAAATATATAGGTTTGACAGAGTGGGCTGTCAGAAAAGCAAAGAGGAATAATGGAGAATGGCTTCAGATAAGCCATGTCAGAGCAGGTGCAAGAGTAAGAATGGTCACTCTGCACAAATGACCATGACGAGGATATCACTCGAGACAAGGGGAATTAGGTCTTATATGGGAATAAATGTTGAGCTAGAGAATTAATTCATGTTTGTTTGAAAGAGCTCAGTGAGACATAAAAATGTTCAGGAATGTTTAATCCTAAAGGGAATGAGATTTATCAAAGCAGTTTGAAAGGATAACACATTCATTTCTGGTTCTACAGGCAAAGAAAAGGCAAAGGAGTCCAAGGCACTGACAACTTAGAAGCTGTTTTTCATGCTGCCCTCATTGCCTCGAGTTTGATGCTACACTGAAAGGCCAGTCTGGTTCTGGTAAGCAATTACTAACTCGTGATAAGCATTAGGGTTACATTTAAAGATCAGAGCACACATATATAAACCACTTTCAGTACATACAGGTCCTCTGCTTCATGTCCCTGCACGTGGGTTTATATCCCCTCATCACAGTGTTTCCTCTTCCCTTCTTTGTGACTCCAGGAGCAACTGGAATCTGTATTGAAAAGAAAATGTAGTTAATTTAATTCTTAATAATATGTAGTGGACACAATGGTGGTCAGCACTATGACCGAATCCTGAAGTCTTTGCTCAGGACTGAACTCCACCTGGGATCCATTTGGGCAGCTTTTTACTCTTCAGTAAATTTGGTCCTTTGCTGCTGTTTGCCCTCTGTTCAGTGCAACCTTTGCCACTGCATAAAAATGAAGGCATCATTTTGAAAACCTGTGTTGAAAAGTCTATTTTGCAAGCATTTCACAGAGTTCATTTCAGCTCAGGGTCTAAATAAAACACTTGAAGAGTTTGGTTTGAATAAAACTCACTCTACTGTAAGGTGAAATACTGAAAGCCTGCTTCATTTCATGTCTTAGGAGTGACTGCTAGACATGATTTCTGTACAGGGGTTGTCACAGGTTAGGAGCTGTTCACCTCTACTCACATGTAACAGGTTCTTCTAAAGGTGTGTGACTCTATGAATAAACAAAACTGAAAGCAGGCTTCATTTTGCAAATGGTAATAAATATTGAAATGCACATTATTTGTATTAAATGTGCCTGTAAAAAAGTACCTGAGCCTATTCTATGTGTAGTACAAAAGACAAAAAGGCACCTTATTGTAAATCATGAGGTGAAAATGTGGAGAATTATTTTTCTTTTCCAAGTACCTGTAGAGTTTTAGGTCTGGTTTCTAATCATTGTCATTTATATAACCCAAAAGTTTCTTTTTTGATGGTCTGAAGTGTTAGTTTCACATGCTCTTACACACTGGTTTGACTTAAAAGCAGTTGAGCTGTTTTGTTACAAATGGTTTTAGTTTCCAAGTAAACCAAGTGGCAAAGCAATTCAAAACATATTGAATTCATTTAAAATATTAATATCCACAACTGGCTCTAAATCAAAAAGAATTACTCTAGACTTAGCGAGTTTTATTTCTGACAGTTCTTACTTTTAAAATATAGTCGAACATATTGGATATATTCACTTACTTTAAAATAGCAAATCAGTAACACAGGGATCGAAATAATCCTTTTTTCCTCGTGTCCAAGACATTTCTTTATACAGAAGAAAATGCTTCATTTCTTTTCCCTCCAATGCAAAAAATAATCCTGTAAATGCACTTTTCACATCTCAGTGTGTGGTAACATTGCTGAACTTTTAGATTCTGCAATTAGATAAACCAGGTTTCCTAGTGAAGAGCTAAAGCTGCAGGTACAATTTATCTTCACTTCACGTGGGATGTGGGCAGCTCCTGCCTTGGGCCCAGACTGTGTGCATGGACAGCTCCACCATCCCCATTACACTGCTCATGGGAGCAGGAGATGCCTTGTTACACCATTTTTCCCTGTTTTATTAAAGGTGTCCCTTCCAACGTGGCATTTGCGTTGTGATTATTTGGTCTCAGGCCCCCAAGGAGCCAGGAGGGATCAATGCTGGTTGTAGCTGTGCTGGATGCCCTTGCCAGGCCTCAGTGTTATCCCAATCCATCATCACTTTCTCCTGGCATGTGCTGCAGTTACACATCTCGCCTCCAGGATCTGACCCACACAGGGGCTTCTCCCACAGCCTGTCCCTGTGGATTTTCCAGGAGTGCTAATGATTTAATGTTAATGTGTATCCTCTTCAGAACGGCTGTGGAGACTGGGGCATGAAAGGTCATTCTTGTTTAAACACATTTGTTTTGCCTTTCTTCTCAGAAACTTTAAATCAGAAGCTTCCTTACACAGAATGCCCAAACTGACAGCTTTAGGATGTGTGAGAAAGACACAGTTAATTTAGTGCAAAAGATAAGACATTTCCTTGGGGAAGCACTAATACCAGGCCTATTACCCCTCAGTGTCATTTCAGATTAGTGTTCTACAGAGAAAGGGATTCTAAATCTTTTTAATTGAAAAATATTTGTCTTTCCCTCACTATTATAGGTTTCTGCCTAGAGGTTAAAGAGTTTTTAAATTATTTCTGAATTACATCCAATTTCTGGACAGTTTATCAAAAAAAAGGAGGATGCAGTTTGTCTTTTGCTTTGTTAATTTATGTCAGAGCAGAGAAAGGAGAAATATACTCCCTTGGTGACCCAAATGAAACAGTTACATAAAAAGATGATTAGAAATACAAAGCCCGGACATATCTAACTTAAGATTTGCAGCTGTCACAGACACATCCACCACATGTGGGAACACATGCCACAATTATGCATGCAAAATGGGAGGATAATTGTCCAAACATGGTGGGTGAAACAATGGTTGAGACCAGAACTTTACTCGGTTTCTTCCTCCCTTTTTTCTGGTTGAAAGTTTGAAAAACATCAAAACCAATGGTTTTAACCCATAAGCAATGAAACTACCTCGAGAAAATAAGAAAATGCAAATTCATGTTTACCTTTAGCATGTCCTGAGCAGGAACATTCAAAACTGGGATCTGGACTTGCTGAGTCCTTGACCCATGAGGAGAAGATTTGCACGTGGCCTTTGCCCAGCATCCTCCTGTCCTGAAACTGAAGGATGAGATTTGAAGCCAAGTTCTGGCTTGGAATGGAGTAGGCACTATCTTTGGGTAACTGCACAGCTCACAGAGTGTGTTAAGGTGGTTTGGTTTTTTCCCCTTGAAACTCCTTCCCACCAACTGTACTCTTCCCACTTGTGTAATGGTTGTGTTTGCTCTCATCTTTACTGAAGAAAAAATATTTTCCTTTTCTAATTCAATCCTTAGCCATTGTTTTCACAACCTCTAGTTCTCAAGAAATGTGATTTCTTAAAAAAAAAAACAAAACACAAAGAAAAAGGTCTAATTAAACCATTTATCAAACTTTTCCAAGTGGGTAGAGTGACAAATTAGCCCTATCTTCCACCAGCCATCTGATGGATGGGAAGATAAAGATGCAGAGGCTGTTGTTTTAGCTGGAAGCTCTCCACTATATCAATTGTTTGGCCTTGAGCCAAAAGACCCTACGAGATGACAAGGACAAATGATGGGTCCACCAAGTTTATGCAGCATGAGGCCTGACATCAAAGGAATCTGTCCTTATTAGCAGTATGTCTCTGCCTTCCTCCTGGAAAAAACACTCATTTGTTTTGTAAAAATATTTCACTTAATCCTTTCACTCTTTCAGTAAATGGAAAGAAAAATAGAACTGTAAATAAACTTGGACAGTAATAAATTGCTGACGAGCTCTGCTCTTCTCGACCAATATGAAGTGATTGTTACGACATTACTTTTCAGTGATGTCCACCAGGAGAGTCTAAGACAGGTGGGCTGCAAATAAGTTTCCCTGGGAGCCTTTACTTTTATCACTATTTGCTTGGGAATTCTTATTCCTAAGGTATTCCCTCCTGGTGGTTTTAGGATACAGGGATTGGAGTGAGGTGGATATTGGGCCTGACACTGTCCTTACGTGACAGGATGACCTGCAGTGTCTAACTTACATCTTTCTCCCTTCTCCCAACGTTTTTTTAATATGCACTATTTTTACATGTAGTGGAAACCCTGTGTACAAGGTGGAACACAATAACTACCTGGCTGGAGAGCGGAAAGAGAGGATATAACAGCCAGGATGACTTCCAAGAAAAGCAAAATCAACAACCAGACAACAAAACCCTGTTCTGACACCTGATTAGAGAGGTTTGACTGAAAACAAGCCATTTCTGCAGATACTACATGTTAGCCTGAGCTAGCAGTAAAATCCATATATTTTTCACTGGAAAACTATTTAAAGGTTACTCTCGATGTCTCATTACTTTTGATGTCTCATTTTTTATTACCTTTTTTTCCTGTGTGGAAATAGGACAGTATTCAAGTTACTGACAGAATGAGAAACTTTCGTTTTATCAAACCCAACTGCAGCAGTTCTGCATAGCTCAGCATTCACATACCTGATCAGTTGGATTCATCCTTTCAACAGAACATTTTTACAGCACAGAATTAAGAACAATAATGCATTTAACAGTTATAAGTCCCTAATGTACTTTTTTAGCTGCTTGTTTATAACAGGGCTGCTTAGGAAACAGATTCTCCCTATGCCACCCCCCTTGCAACACTTTGGAGGAAACTGCAAATAACCAAACTGCACTGGTTGAAGTTTTCCACTCAGGACTGCATTTTTCCAATAAAAATGAATTGTCAGTATTGTGGCAACATGCAATTAAGCGTTCAAACCTAACTGTGTCTAACTCAAGAAGGGAACTCCTTGAACAAAGAAGCTTAAATGCAATTTGGCTGGAAATTAAATGGAAAAAAAAAATCAGCAGTGCAGTTGCCAATGAACCAAAGTGTTTGCTTACTTACAATTCCCAGCATGGTCATTGTCTGGTTGCCCTGGCATTCTGAGATTATTTAGAAGACAGTAATTCATTGCCTCAAGAGACAGGTAGAACAGCTCCTCTCTCAGTCAGTCAGCTTGGCTCAGGGGGGTAGTGGCTACAGTTCAATTCTATTTAGCCTTTCTTCAGTAAAATAAAGGATTTTTCTTTTCTTTAAATATGGCTCCAATTTCTGAATATAGCAAACTCATTCAGAACTACAAGCTCCAGATTTTTCAAAGGTTCATGGATTTCTCAAACACTTTAACAAATAAAGTTAAAAAATCATGTTCTGTAATTTACACTTTATGACACAATTCAATGAAAGACCTTAAAATAGGGTTCACTCCAAAATAAATAATAATCAGAAACTTATTCCACCCTGCACTTGTCTTTTATTTGCCAGATGACCAATTTGCTTCACTTCCTTTCCACAGCTTTGGAAAATACAGCAAGTCTGTGCATGTACAGGTCCTGCCTGGAACCAAAAACTTTAGAAGTGAACCCCGACTTAAAATATAAACTCGTCTTTCATTTATGTTTTAAGATAATGCTTAATTCAGTTATAGCTGAGGGATAACTCACAAAATTTGGGATCTGGTTTTCACTTGTCTTGAGTTTTTAGTTCTTCTAAATCATATTAATATTATGTCCATTTTTAACTTGCTTTGGGAACAGCTTTGGATTTTAAGATGACTTTCACAAGAGTATTACGAGAGATTTTGCTCACTAAATGATACATGAAGAGAGAGTAATGATTTTAGAGCTGTGTGTCCTATTTTAGCTATTTCCACTATCAGGAAACGATGGGTTGACCTACTTGTGTGTTCCAAAAATAGTCAAGGATCTTTAAACAAAATCAATCTCATTGAGCTAAGCAGAAATGGAGAGGTGGAACGTTGCTCACAGCAGGACCCCGCTAGGTGCCCACCCCGGCACTGGGGCAGCAAATCCCATCACTCAGAGCACACTCACAGTGGGTGTTTCCCAACACAACCTGGGCATCACTGAGTCTCAAAAGCTTGTTTTAAAAACTGTCACTCAAGTTCTAGGCCAAAGAACTCCAGTGAGGATTTTGGTTGGCATCACTCCGTGGGCTTGAAGATGCAGACCCCAGGAAACCTGGGTACTTCCTACCAAAAAAGCCTGAACTTGGACCATTCCAGCAGCTGCAGAGATTTGATTCTTGCTTTATTTAAAACTCAGTGTTTTGAATCTGTGCTTTGCCAGTCACTCCTGCTCCTCTGATAACATGAGTAAACCCTTTTGGCTCTCTCTGTCACAATCATTACATTTACTGTATCTCACTTATTGTGTAATATTTGCTGTTACCCTCAGGACAGTGCCAGCTGCTCTGCACTGAACTCTGTTTTGTGCAGCAAGCCCTGTGTGCCCCTGAGATACAGTTCACTCTTAGAATGCTCAGCCGAGAGTCTCAAAGCCTTTACAGAGCGTGGTAACTTCACTAGATGGCAGTGCAGAGAAATATTACTTTATATAAATCTACTTTTAATAGGAGATGGAGACACCCCAGCAGGTACTGCAGTTTGTTAGTGCTGCCTGTGCTAACACCAGATCACAAGCCAGCAACGTGCTCACCCACACAAGACTCTGGGGGCTTCTGCCCAGTTAAATCTCCATGCCACCGTTTGGGCAAGCATGGACACTCTTTCTCCCAGCAACTCTCCTTCCTGAAATACCAGGAAAGTTTCAAAAAGAAACTTTTCAAAAGAAAACTTCCCTGAAAAGTCAGAGCCACCATCCTTCCAAGAGTCCTAACAGTGATGCCATAAGCATGACAAAGAAAATGAGGGAAGGGTAAGGATGAGAAAGCAACTGGTTCAAATAATTTTGTGAAGAAAACTCTATATTAAATAAAATACTTCTCATTCCCAAGAACTCCTTACAAATATGTGTTTGTTGGGAGAATTTGATGTCCCTTATGGACAACTCAAGAAACAAAGCATAATTTTTCAGACTCCTGACAAAACTCCAAGATTAAATCCTTTAAGTAGCAAGTTCTGTAGCTTCTAAGGTTCAAAACCTTCAAAAATTCAGTCTTTTGAATACAGAGAACTGATGCCTGCCAGTCTTTGGAAATTAATACACCTGAACAAAACTAAAAAAAAAATGGAGTGGATGATTTCAGCCAAGAGCATTAATTCAATTCAAACCTTATCAGTAAAATCCTCTGGAAACAGTAACTGTTTATTTAGAATGTTCACAAAACACAAACTATCATTTAGCACAAAAAGGAGATGAGAAGAAGTTTGGTTTCTTCTAGCATCAGATGTAAAAAAATATTTTCTCAGGTTTGTTTCTTGCTCTGAGAGAAATATAAAGAAATCAATTCACTGCCTAAATCACACTTCCCTATGCTGTTCTTGCCTTTATCTTAACAGTGTCCAAGACGTTCCCCTCAGGGAGTGATACATTGTCCTCTGGCATCTCAGCTGCTCCCTCACCAAACTGTTTGCAATAGCAAGCAGAGATTCAGGATATTGCAAGTGCTGATAAAAAACAAACCCAGTTCTGTTGCAAGTGACTTCTTGACTTCTGCCTGCTAAGCACAATTCAAAGGCTTCAACTTTTAAAGGCATAATTCCCTATATTTATTTTTGTGCAAATATGAGCAGATGAGAAGCAATTCCTTATGGCATTCATTGTGTGGGATTTTCCTTACTTTTCCTGTCCACTGGCCACTGAGAAACAGGAATATCTGAAGGTGCAAAGCCCCAGGGTTTCGTTAGTGACACAGTGGGTTGGATTCTCTGCATCTCACTCATGACTCTGGTCAAACAAACACACACAGTTCACAGGGCTGGCAGAGAAAGTACAACTTGTTGCCTAAACCAGCCTGACAAAAAATAAACAACTGCTCCTCAAAGCATTGAGACATAGGTAAAAATAAGGAGTAGATTACTAGATTTCTAGGAAAAAATACACTTCAAGACAGCTTGGTGGACTCCCCCAGATTTTGATACTGTGAATAAATAGCTGAAATGTGATATAATTGTGGAACTAAATACAGTCAGCAGAAATGAAAACCTGACAGAACAGCGATGCAACTTGTGTTCGCTCCAACCCCAGTTACAGGGAAATAATTTTCTTCTCTCATTAACATGAGAGAGCTTCATGCTGGATGCTCTGGATGACATTCATATGCAATAGGACAGTCAGGTACCCTGGTAAGAAGCCAGAATTCCTCTCTAACAGCCAAGATACTGCCAAAACAGCTCTTCTAGTTTATTTATTGCACTCATCCAGTTGCTCTTTTTAAACAGTTCATTTACCCTCACTGGAGAAAGATCTCAACTGCAAAATAAAGAGAACTGTTACACCTTGTCCTTCCCCCTTTCTCCCAGGCACACTCATAAATCACAGCACTGTGGATTTCCCTGGGAGCTGTGCCATCCTGTTAGTTTTAATTAAGTAGCCTTAAAGTAAGTGGCCAATCAATATTGATTCATGGGGGTCTCACTGCAATAACTCATCACAGGGTCTCGGGGTGTTACTGATGTGAATATAATACTTTGGCTTGCTCTGCCCATGCTCGTGTCAAATGAAGATCAAGAGTGAGTTTTAAGAGCTGTTTTCTCCTCTGTAATGTACATCTGACTGAATACAGAGCAGAATCTCTCTTCAAAACTGCACAAATATTTCCCAGTCTACTTACTTTCCATTTAATTCCTCTGCACAGCACTTGAATTTTGTACTACCACCCAAAATGTCATGACCTGCATTGCTTGAGGTTTACAAGGAGGACTTGCATGATGGAGACTGGTTAGTCACCATCTGACCATAACCTGCACAATACTCTGCTTGCAGGGAGGACTGAAAATTGCAGTATAATAATTATTAAAATACATCATTGTAATGAGACGCTCTCTTCAAGATATACCTGTGTACAATCAATTCAATGCATTGTTAGGTTGACTGGCACTTGCATATCAATATCTAAATTAAATTCATCTAATTCTGACAAACATGCTGTGACTTCCTAGGACTTCAAGCATGTTTCTCTCCTCTCTAAAGGAAAGTAAGGGTTTAATTAAGTTGTGTCTGTAGGTAATTTTTGCCACCACCTAGTTAGTTGATTAGGGCCATGAAGACTATAACCTATTTTAAAGCCTCTCAGTTATCAGCTGATAGGTGTACAAGCTATTTTTATCCCCCATCAGGTCACCCAAAAGACTGTTGAAGTTTGAAGCTCTAATTTAAAACTACTGCATATTTTTATAGGAAATTATACCTTGCCTTGATTGGGTTCAGAAGCTTGAATAACAGTGAAATGGAGCTGAAGACAGAGTGCCAATTTACAAACTAAACTCAAGTTTTACACATCAGTAAATCCCTGACCAAAGTGGATTATAATATAAAACCCTGACAGACACGTAGTTACAACAAAAGCAGTGAAATAAGGCAGTATTTTTATTATCAGTCCCAAAGCACTTCTCTCTCAGAAACATATTTCATCTCGCAGCCTCTCATTCCTGCTCAGATTGGTATTACCTTTTCTAGCTAGTGTTTTAAAATCAAATATTTGAGTTAGGGATATACAGAGCTTATTTAACTTCTCTGCTACCTTTTTCTTTCACCAGCAGTGAAAATTTGCAGCGCTGTGCTGTTTGCTGTGGGCCCTAGATGGGAGTTTTCAGCTTGCACAGTCACACTCTGTATGTTTACTATGCAAAACAGTTATAACAGTATGTGGGAATGAAAAGCCATAATTTTTGTGGAATTGAATGAATTGTACAAATTTTACTTCTGAATTGCTCTGGAAACTTGAAATTGTTACATAATTAAGAAAGCCATTCAGATGTCTTTCCAGCCTTTCATTTTCTGCCTTTGATGCATTTGCCACTGGGGTTTTTACGGAATATTCATCTTTCCATATGGTTTCATTTACATTTCTAACACAAGAGACCCAGTTTGCCATCGTGTGTAGCTCAGGTCTCAATTGTGGGTCACATCTGAGGAGGGGACATGCAGCAAATGAACAATTCCAGCACCTCTGTGGTCAGCCCCACTCAATAATTGCTGCAGTAGCTGCATTTTGCTGTACAGATGTTGGTAATTTGCTATTGAAAACCAGCGGTATCAAACTGTCAGAGTCAAGAAATGGCTTTAATTATTTCCTCCCTGGAGCAGCAACAGCCATTACTTGAGCACTGCCAAAGCTGGAATGCGTTTGTGAGGGTGATTTCTCAGCACATTCAGTGCAGGAAGCCTACCTGCACTTGCCAGCTCTTTGCTCCCTCGTCCTGGAAAAACTGGGCTGGATCATCCGGAGACCACCTCCGCCAACTTTCAGGATTTTCCCCAACCACTGAAGACTAACTTTTGGTTTTCTGCTTCACTGAGTCCTGAAAACAGAAAATAAATCAGACAGAAAGCCCTTGGAAATAGCAATACGGGAAAAATATTCTCTGGAAGAGAATAATTAAACAAAAATCTCAGAAGCTACAGAAAATTTGGTGGAAAACTGTACTGATAAAGAAGGTGAAGTCAGCAGGGCCACTGCAGCACTGCCCAGGTTATTATCCCTACTTGCAGCTATGGGCATAAATAAAACAATAGTCAAAACCACACAGCTTAAAAAAACATATATAAAAATTTAAGAGCAGGTCAAAACATTTTTAACATTTTACAGCAATTTCAACATTATTCTCTGTCCTTCATCAAATAGATCCAAAACCCAGAAAAATTAAGAACTGATGTTAATGTGAACGTTTCCACAGGAGCCTGCAAGGGGTTTTGGCTCGTGCTTCAAAAGAAAACAAAACCCCTCCAAAATAACTCCTGTGCAGTACCTCTGATTCCTCATTCCCATGCTGTATCCATTTGGGAAGACAATCTAAGCTCTGCACCTCCACAGGTTATCTTGTCTCTGAAGTGGGATAAGGTTTTTCTCCCTAAATAATTTGAGGGCTTTTTGTGCCTCTGACAGAAGATATTAAGAAGTGCTGATGTGAAGTTTTCCTGAAGTCCAGGGAAGTTTATCTCCCAGAAGAGCAGAGAATGACAAAGGTGTTCATGCAATAGCCATGGGATTGGCCAGCAATGAACTGCTCCTCCTTTGAGGTGCACACTTGGGCTATCTCTGCATAGGGAGATGGAGTGTGTTTTCCCACATGCTCCCACCTTCCCTTCTGCTGACTGCACATTCCAAACCAGTCCAACATCACAAGTGTGGCACTGAAGGGCTCTGGGTTGCCCTGGAAGGATGGAAGGCTGGGAGAAGCAAAACAGGGCTTATAAAAAAAGAAGGAACACACAAGGAAAACCAGTGTAATGAAATATGTTGGAGTCCCTTTGGAAATACTTGCCAACCTAAAAACCTAAAAGCCTTTAAGTCTGTAAGAACTCACCTCCAAGTTGTGCAGCACGATTGTTGATAATTTACCTAATGTTTTTAAGTGTACATAATAATTTATCTAATGTTTTTCAGTACCAGCAAGGAAGAGGTCAAAGAACGTTTAAACTACAGCCAAATTTACTTGATTTTTTAATTCCCTTTCTTTTTAGCTCAGCAATAACATTTAAAAATCTAGAGAAAAAAAACCAAACAAAACAGTTCCCACTTTAAAACAAGCAGCTCAGAAAAGAGAGAGGGAAAACAGGTTTTCTTTGCACCTACAGGTTCTGTTGAGTTTGTCCTAAAGAAATTATCCCAACCAAACCTGTGCATGAATATTTCTGTGTTACCACAGCAGCGATAACAAACACCATGTGTCAGTGGCAAAGGCTGGTGGCCATTAATGAAGGAGATTCCAATCCTGGTTAGGAGAGGCTGGTGATCAATAGCTGTTGGAGTTCTGCTGTTACCCTCTGTGACAGCCAGGAGCAGAAGTAACAAGAGCTGTGGTGCAGTGTCTCTGCAGGGGCAGGAATCGCTCCGGTTCCAGAGGCACGGCCTGTGTGTGGCACGTCTTTAACCACGACACTGATCTCTGTGCACAGAGTTTGGTGTCAGCCACAACTAACCCACAGCTGAAACCACTTTGGAGCTTTGTCGGGAACGACAAGATTTGATGAATGGAGATGAACGATTAAAATATTTCAGCCTTTCTAAGTCCTCACACGACGTGATGGCAAATAAGTGTTCAAAGAGATTTATTTTTGTTCTGAGCAGCTGGAGATCCAGAGCCTGCTGTTCCTAAGGGAGTCCCAGAGACCTACTTGATGATGGGAGTGTTTCACAGCTGGAAGAGACTCGATTGTTAAACAATGCCTTGAGCTGTAACATATTTTAGTGACCAGACTCCTAAAACCCGGAGGTCTCTAATTGCCTGCAGGCACCTTTGTTATCACTGGAAACCCTGAGCTCCCATCTTGTAACATGGGGCAGCGTCTCAAACACGGAATTCAATTACAAGGAAATGATTCCAGAAAACAAAGACCAACCCAAACCACCCCTTTGCACCCCATTTTTGTGCTGGCAGAGGGGCAGGAGGATGAACATCTTCCTTGCACAGGAAAACTGGTGTGAGAATTAATTTGTTTTCCTACCTACGGACAATATTTATTTACAAGGCAGTTACTCAATTACAAACATTTCCATTTTGAATCTGAATAGAAATTAAACCTGGGCAATGCCAGAGGAACATTTGTGAAGTCGTGATGACAAAAGTAGAGCTTTTCTCAAGTGTTTTATGAGCCACGTGCACATTTAAAAATCACTTTGAATCTCTCATCAAAGATTTAATTACGGGCTCTGTGGTGATCTGGATTACCAGGCCCTGATTATTTCTGCAAAACGTGCCACATTAACTTACACATGATGGAGTTGCAGATTTAAATGGCTTTAAAGTATTATAATTAAAATTAAATAACCATAAACAAAATTAATGAATAACATTTTCTGGTTCGTATCCCCAGTTTTTAGGGAATTTATTCACTAGCTGATTAGAATGCCAAAAGTAGTCGTTTTCCATCATGCAATCGGAATCAAACTACACAAAGTTCCAGTACTGCCTTGAAATAAAAAAAACCCTTATGAGTGCCTCACTTTTATAGAAGAAAAATACATTAATAACTTTTTTTAGAAGGCAAAGAAGCCCACTTCACTAAATGTGGCATCTTTCTAAAATTTCTCTAAAAATATTTCCTAAATTTCTTGTTTAGTTTGGTTTTAATTCTGTGGCAAGCCATTTTGGGGGATATTGTTCACATTAAATGCATTTGCCTGAAAAAGTATTATTCTGAAAATCTAATTTTATTCCTATTTCAAGCAGTCGGCGACAACAGTAAAATTAGTCTACATAAGAAATAGGTACAACTCCCTTGGAAAATTAATCTTTTTTAAGAGCCTTGTACCTAACTGCCACGTGATAAAACCTGTTGTGACACTTTGGGCCAAGGTGAAGCAGCATTTTATATGACAATAATGTGTTATTCTTACCTTGTTTTGACATGTTTTAGGGCTATGCATGTTTTTGGTTAGTAATTTTCAGTGAGCATCCTGCTGCCTTGCCTCAGCACCTTGTCACAAAACAATCCCAAGTTCTACTTTGACATTTTCTTCCCCAGAAATACAGACTTACTGTACAAAGACTAATTTGCTTATATAGTGCCAGTCGGTTCCCAGGCATCCATCACATTTTAAAGGCACAAAAATTGAATAGTTTTGAGTTACAAAAAATGCTAATAATGACAGTTTTGAAGCCATTAGTTCTCAAACTCCTGGCACTGTGCATGTTCATAGGTGAAAAGAACCTGAGGGAATATGGAGAAACTTCAGCTCCAAAGGTGGGTGAGACCAGTGTGTAAGAACTACCCAAGCAAAATAATCAAGAATCAAAAACCTTCCTGAGAGATTGACACAAAACTCTGCTCAAAACTGACTCCCCATCCTTTGCAAGCCCTCAACTTCCATAAGAATGAAAACCAAAAAAAGTCTTACCCTTTTTGAGATGGAGAAATGGGAGAGCTTCTATTCCCTGTGGGTGCCTCACTCCTGCAAGTTCCAGCAACTGCTGGTGTTCAGGTGGCTCTTCCCCTCAAGAGGTTAAGTGGAAATAGGTGTAGATGATGATGAATTTGATTACCACCTGAAGCTCAGGCAGGATCAGGCCTATAGGGAAGCAGATTTCAGTGTGTCCTCAGCTGTGGAATGAGAGACAGGTGCAAGCTAAAAAAAAAGCAGGCCTGTTCTAATCACTCCTCTTCAATGCAGCTGCTTTAACAAGAGCACAGAGGGGTTTTTTTGGACCACGCTTAGAAAATGGGAATTTCCATCTTTTTGTTCTTAAAGCACTGTGCAGAAAGGTCACTGGTGCTGGCAGTGGCTAATCTGTGACATCTGAGCAGCCCCTTAACGGGGTGAATTGCCTGTATAAATACCCCCAGCGGCACTCACAGCCCAGGATCCGCTCAGAAATGCTTTCATTCATTTCCTGTTACCGGCTTGCTCTTCCAGTGCCTCTGGATAACTTCCTGGCAGCTCAGTCAAACCCCATGTGCAGACTGGCATTTCCACAGTTGTGCCTTTGATTTGCAAGCCAGCACTTGGTGCCTTCTATTGATCACATTCACCCACCTTCCTCAGCAGGAGCCACCTGGAGACCCTTCCTGGTGCAATCTGGACCGACCCCAGGAGACCAGCAGTGGCATTAGTGCCTCCTGTCCACCATCTGCTCACTGTTCCCTTTGTATTTACCAGCCCATGGAGTCCTCACCGTGTGTGGAAGGACTCCGTGCCCTTCCTCCTCTGGATGATACAAATATGTTGCTCCCTCACTTCCCAGGGTACATTTATGGCTCTTCACTCTTAAAGGATTTGCTGTTCAGTAGCATTTGAATGACCAACAAATATTGATGCCAAAAAACCTTGAAATTGGAGCATTGTTTGGTAATTCAGCTTTAAATACAGTTGTCACACATGTGGGATTTATAGTCACAAGATTCCTTTACTAAAGGCAGTTGAAGAAAGAGGTGTTTGAGCAGCAGAACCCAAAATTCACGTGGCAAACCTCAGAGTAGGGTCTTCTTTCCCACAAGGCTGTAATACCAGGATTATGAGCTCAGTTTTCCTGACACCTACAAGAGTTCTGATGAAGTGTAACTAAACTCATTGACCCCCTTGATGGAGAACATGTACTGCCCTCAGGAGAGAGAGCCCAGAGCCGGCAAGTGATGCAGCTTTTGTATCCCTCTGTATAGCTGAGGCTGTACTTCAATCCAGGGAAAATCCTGGCAGCTCGAAGGCAGAGGGAAGGAGATGCTCTTGGGGCTTCTCTCCCGAGTCCCAGTGCCCACCCCCAGGTAGGTCAGCGGAGGTGGAGCAGAGGCAGGGCCCCGAGTGGGTGGTCTAGGCACTGTCCTTCCTCCCCCTCTGCTTCCTGGCTGTCAGTTCAACATCAGTGCACTAGACGAGTCAGTGACAGAGGCAGGGCTAAGAGGGCAAAAAGGAAAATACAGCATTTTATGCCACATTTTGGACCATACAGCGATGGTGTGGAGGTGGAAAAGCGTTCATGGCCCAACCTGCCTGTACTCCATCTGTTTGCAACAAGATCCTCAGTCCCTGTGTAAGCAGAAGGAAAAGGGATGGGTTGTTGGTTTTTTTTTTTTATTGCACATTCGTGAAGATTTTGAAAGGAGGAAACCAAGCAAGCCAAAATTAAATGTAATTTTCTCTTTTTCCCTATAGACTTGGTCTGGATGGATGCCAAACCACATTTTGGAGGGGTGAGAAAGGCCCAACATCTGCTTCTGGTGTAACTGTTTGTATCTTCACTCTAAGAAAATTAGGTTTGAAATAATCTCAAATTGTCTGACACCTGTATCCTATTAGAAGTGACACATGGAAACACCTTCAGCGCACTGAATTTAGCACCGTGTCAACAGTTTAAAGTTAGCAGGGGAAAGAAAGGGTAAAACTCATTGCTTCCCAGTTCCTGCTGACACAGAGCTTGTGTCATTGCACGGGATCACAGGGCAGGATCGATCCATAAATGGAATGGGCTTTGAACCAGGAATTGTAATATGGGCTGTGTCCCTGGCTCTACTGCAATTACATTCAGGGTGCACCTCAAGGTGACTGGAGGATTTTGAGCTCAGTGCAGGCTCACCTGAGGGCTGGGTGCCAGCACCTGGGACACGGACACAGCAAGTCCAGAGACGTTTCTTCCTCAAGTTCAGCTCAAGTAACTTGTAGCTTATGGGACTAGTGAGCAGGTCACATTTGTCCCAAGAAAGGGAGACAAATTCCTGCAAGAGAAGACAAATCCTGCCTGGCACAGAGGTTTATTGGGTTTTAGAGAAAAACCAAAAGAATTCTGAAGCCACACAACTGGTTTTGCTGCATTGCCTATGCAGGCGTTGAAAGGATTGATTTTAAACTCTCTTCCCAAACCTAAGTAACCTCCCACTTGCAAATTCCTCACTTTTAGGAACAGATCTGGTTGCCTTTTCCCAGATAACATACTGACAATAAGACCCAAGTTATTCTGAGAAGGACATTTGTTAAAGTTCATAAAACTTTATGACTTCTATAAAATTTATACTACCTAAAAATACACTATCCATTACAAAGACAAATGTCTACCCATTCATTTTTAAACATGTTCCTTTGAGAACTTCTGAGAGACTGTTTTTTAATGTTAGTCTGAGAGTAAGGGAAACTGTTTACTTTTTAAAGAGTATTGTTTTTCAGCAGATCTGCATCTTCAAGGAGCAATGTCTGGAGTCAAGGAAACAGGACACACTGAATTTTAACATGAATTAGAGCATAGTAATGAAAAATATGCTAAAAATAGGAAAATGGCAATAATGGAAAGGCAGACCAATGACACTGATCCATTTTCTACAGAGCAGAAAGCAAGCAGGACCCTGTAACAAGAAGGAGTGTCAAGTACAAGTTTAGGCTTTCTTTAACCCCAGGACAACCAAATGAACTTCCTAAATAGTGTGGCACTAGTGACACTAAAGAAAGGATAATACATAATATTTTACATGCACCCATAAGCTGAAAAATACGATGGAAAACTTGCAGCACAATGAAATCTGTTTGAGGTGGAATTTATTATAAGGGCATTTTAGAGAAATTTCAAGCCTACTTATATTTGTTATTAATATAAAGTGGAATCCCTTCTAATTTACTGGTCAAACAAGACATACACTGCTAAGGTCAAAGTCTCCTAAAATGCTTTAAAACCTAGTATTGACCATTTTCTTACCTCATGCATGAAAACTGCCTTATAACTTCATCTGTAGATGGCCCCAATGCATAAAAACACAACAGAGAAGAAGAATTTCTGTCCAGTTGAAACAAGTTCCCTTCCATTGGTACCATTTAATGCTTTCTGATTTATGGAAATGTTATTCAGTTCATCTTCCTAAAAATTCACTGGATTGGAAAAGTAAAAGGGTTGTTCACATTATACTTTCAGTGGAAAATGTTTATGACAATATGATTATGGAGAAAAGTGCAAGCAGACCAAAAACATCATAATACATAAACGGGCATTTTCAACGCTATCGATCTGACTGGTTTGTTCTGATTTGCTTTCTGAAAGGTTCAAAATAAAACAACTGATCCTATTCACTGACTCAGGAAACTCCTGATGTTGCTCAGGGCAATGCAAGTTGAATCCCAGTTGGGCTGGAATGAGTTGGTTCCCAGAGCTCATGTGGAGACTGAGCAGCTCTGCCAGCCCAGCGCGTGCTCAGTGTTCTCAGAACACGCTCAGCGAGCGTTTGTCTGGCAGAAGTTACTCAGCAATTCTGAGCAGCTTGACCACAGTGTGTTATCACCAACAGAGATTTTTCTCCACTGAACATGCAAATGCAACTTTTTCTGAGAAAATGTGGTCGTGTTGCTTTCAGACACAATTTGAGGGCAGATCGCTCATATGCTGACAATATGAGCAAATATTGATGTTGGTGTTGTTTGGAGAGCAGCCCCATAACATGCTGCATCTATCAAACAATTACCTTGTCAGTAGCTCTTTAAAGTCTGGAAACATGGATGTGCACAAGCAGCTCTGTTGATCCATGTCATTCCCCACACCAATAACTTGCAGCTGGAAACCAACAACCTAATTTGTACCTTCTTGGGCTATGAGATGTTCTGACAATTTATTGTGCACAGGAAATCCAGACTTTGGAAAATAGTTTTTGCTGATTCTCTGTGCTGCTGGTAGATTTTTATTGCACTCTAAGCCAGGGATTGCATCGCTTAGCCCATAATGATGAAATTATTCTGAATTTGGTTATTGGTTTGTGCTGAAGCAGGACTGAACTTCAGTTCAGTACGTATTATTCCTGACATAGAAGGGCTAGTTTTTTATTATGGTCATATAGAAAATCTTCCTCATACTCACCACAATGAAGTAATTAAATAGATGAGCAAGGGAAATCCATTGGTTACATGGAACTTATTCCTTCACTTCTATTCTCGCTTTTTTTAAATGACAGCTGTTTGGAACAAGATCCTGCTCCTCAGTAACAAAACAGCCAACGTTAACTTGTCACTCTAGTAGGAAAAACAACAGCCAAAATGCTGGGAACCACATCATGTCATTTGCTCTGTTATGGAGTATTTGCACAGCAACTGTGAAGTTGCCACTTTTTACAGCTTTTGAGGATTTATGAAGAAAACCCTCACTAGTGACTTGTCCAAATTTTGATAACAGAAAGAACAGCAGACTTAAGGGGGCATTATCTTATTTTTACAAGAGTGTAAAGGAACACAGACCCAGGGCTCTGTCAGTCCTAATAACAGTGGGGGTTTCCAGTGTTGCTAAATTCACTAAATTGAGTTTAGATGTGCTTTCCAATTGAAGCAGTTACAAACTGCTCCAGAGCCATCCCTGCCTGCAGCAGCTTGTTGGATAGTACCTGGAGATAATGGATTGACACTGTTACTGACTTGGCCAAGAGCTCAAGGTCATTCCCCCTCCCCGTGCCAGTGATGTACAGCAGTGCTCGGCTCCTCTGATGGGCTCATCCTTCTCAGAGGCACTGACCAATGTGAGCAGCTGCCTGAGGGGCTGTTTGATCTTCCCACTGCTTTGCAGGCAACACCACACTGCTCAGGGGGAAAAAAAAAGAACAAAAACGAAAAAGCCCACTGTTAGAAAAGATTTCTCAGCAAACGTAGCCGAGCCATGCCTGACCTCCGTATCTTCGCTTGTTCCCCAAAGGCAGCACATGTAAGATACTTCCTGTCTTTCATGTTACTGACTGGAATGCATCATGAAGCCCAAATTTGCAACCTGCTGTCTGTTTTAGTCATTAAGCATGACTTTCTTTGTCTCCTGATGTGAGCTTAGGCGAACTGCTCACTGTTGTAATGCACAATTTTTTCAATATTCCCCCCCTCTCCTAGACAAATAAAACCAAAAACCCAGCCAGGCCAAAAGCTGAAATTCAGTCATCAGCCGAGGATGCTGTGTCTTAAACTATCTTATTCCCACATCAGCACATCCCACCCTGCTCTAGACCACCAAAACATTAGTCACAGCAGCCTCCACCTGTTATTCAGGGGCCAAAATTCAAAAGTTAATGAACAACCATTAAAAGCAGTCACTAGATTTCAAAAGAGCTTATCTGACAACCTGAAAGGTGGAGTTCACTGGCTGCAGCTTGGTGCTACATTCACTCATCTGTCAGTAACATCAAGCATTGGGATCTTTATACTATTTTTTACAATTACATCCACTCTGCAGAGACACACCATAAGGTATTCAACTACTCTTTGCCAGCTGCTGTATCTTGGAATACTATTCACAAAACAAACAGTTACTTGGTATTTCAACCTCTGACCATCTTGAAAATCAACTGAAGACAACTTAGAAGGACAATAAAATATACACAGCATGTAAAATGCAGGTCTGCTGTGTTTTGATGCCCACAAGTGGCACACAAGTACTGGTTATGACTTTGCTCCACTAATATTATATATATATATTTTCAATATATGCGTTTAAAATAAAAGAAACTCTTAAATCCTTGACTGTATTTATACTAAGCCTTCTGTATGAGAGAAAAGAACTAAAGGTGCACATGACAAACTGATACCTGATTTGAAAACCAGGTTGGCGAGAGGGATCTCAGCCTGACAAAAAGTGACCTGTGGGGCTGCTCTGCCACTCCAATAATGAATATTTATTCCATGAGGAGCAAAGAACTTGATTTCCTGCTTATTTTTGCCCTTTGTCCTCTAAGTCTCCTTCCAGTGCCATAAGTTGGGCCATCTGCTCTTCCCCTGCGTGGGAATGTGTGGCTGGATCCCTGCAGTGGTCAGTGTGGAGCTGGAGCCACGGGCTGGCCCAGCAGCTGCTGTCAAACCCACGAGGTAACTGATGGCTTCTGATGGTGTTTCTGTCAGTGCAGCTACAACAGGAATCCCTTCCTTCTGTCCAGCTCCCAGTGCTCCTAGACCTCATAGGCAATTAAGGTGATTAAGTCCCACCTTAACTGGAATGGCTGAGGCTTTCCCAAGGTTATGGTTGGCTGGGTTAGGAGCAGCCCATTGCTCTCAGCACAAACACCCAAACCCTCCCAACCGGCATGAACAAAGTTGCATGAACAATTCAGCAGCTACTTTGTAAATTATGAAGTTGCTTTTTTCTTGTATAGTAATTTGGCATCAGTCACTGCAAGAAAGGGGAAAGAACCTAAAGGTCACCTCATCCGTTTATCTGCAAACACAGTTGTGTCATTAATCCACGTCCCTCCTCTGAGTCAGGCTTTGTTGGTTTTAATGGTTTGGAATATCAAGACAGAAAACCGATAGACTACCTGCCAGTTTTCTAGTTTAGTTAAAAATGTTGGTCCTAAGGGAGAGAAAACACTGAATTTAGTTCTATAACAGCATGAGTTTCAGTCTTTCCCCTTTAGGAAAAGTCGCAGGATCCCAGACATGAGTCACCTCTTTGGAAGAAAAGGGTGGAATATTACAAATATTTTTGCCCAGGGGCTTCACCAAGAGGTGGGAGGATTAATGGAAAGTGTCTGGTCATGCCATGCATCTCCCAGGCTCACCATTTCCAGCCTTGCCCATTTGTTTAGGAAGCTGTGAGTTCTGGTGGAATAGGAATGCTCAGGCAGTTTATACTGTCGTGTTCCCAGTTGCAAATAACACTGTGCAGTTCAGTTCAGCTGTAGACCATGGGCTGATAGCCTAAATTATTATGCTGGGAATTACTTTTCCTATAGCTCAAAGTAATTGATTGACTCTCATTACCTGCTTTAGTTCTGGATTTTCTCATGAGTTTTAAACAGATCCTAAACAGATCATTTTGGTGAAGCTTTCATAGTGAGGATTATAAACATCTCTAAAGCAAGATCCTTGTTAGGAGGCATTTTCCTCTAGTTCAGTCTATTAAATACGTCTGAAAACAACCAACAGAACAGTAAGATCTTCTTGACTGACAAGCAGAAATTATTTACTTGCTTAATGGTTCATGGAAACTTATTTTCCCAGCAGTCACGAGAGTTAATTATAAAGCCTTGTATCAGGTTAATAAAACCCAAAAAACCCCACATCCTCAAAACTTCAGACTATATGGCAAATCACTGTCATAGACAGAGATGTAAATACAAACCTATGTATTTTGAGGGAACTTGGAGCCAATCTTCTATAAATTGCCTAAATTACTCAGTGCCCACAGACCAAAGCCAACTGAATAAAGGAAAAAGTGCTCCTTGTTTTCATCGTTGAAAGAAATATGACTGGGCTGAGAGGAAAACAAGACTGGCACGTTAAATATCACTGTTGGGAAAAGGACTACTGGTCTGATTGCAACTCCCATGGGATTCAGTCAACTGCCTGCAACCATGAGATTGGCACTGCTTAAATTCCCAGCTTTCCAGAAGGATGAAGCTCACTCCCTATTCATCTTTGCCACCATCTGAAGAATTAAGAGAGTGGCTGGTGATGAAGAGCTAATCAATCATGTTTCCAGTGACAAGCATGGCTGTTATAAAACAGATACTCTTACAGCACAGGGGAACCTCCCCCACGCTTTTTCTTTCTTCATTAAACACTTGTTGAACATTCAGCTCAGGTCCCCTGAAAACATGTCTAGAGAAGTGCTGATCCCAGAATTAAATCCCTTTCAGGGACATGTGATACAGGTTGCCCGTAACATGCCACTTGCAGGTATGGATCTACATGTACTGCTGTTCTCACAGCTGAGGTCATGCAGTAATTCTTAAAGAAAGGCTTTGAGAAGTCTTCAGGGACATCCAGCTGTCTAGAAAAACAGCTAACAGAGATATTTACCTTTGATTTAGTCAATATTTGGTTCATCTGAATATTTGCTCTTTATGGTGGAATGGCTGAGGACAGGGAGCAATTAGGAAATTTCTGGACCAAGGTCAGCTCAGGCACAGTCAGTATGAAATGACTGTCAAAGATAACATTCAAAGTTTTCCAGGGGACTAAGGAAAGACTGTGGAAGGAAGGAATGTGGGCTGAAAAAAATAGGAAGGCTTCAAAAACCAGGGAGTTTGAACTGACACACAAACTCTTGTCCTGGAAACAATGAAGTCTCTAGGCAAGAGGACCAAAGAAAATGAGTCTCTAAACGTTAAAGCCAAATTATTCTCCCTTGTGTGGAGAAAGAGAATCAGAGGCCTAGAGTAAATACTTGAGTCATCTGATCCACATGCTATAGCCACAACTCATTAGGTATCTGCTAATTACAGCTTTGAAAGATGCCATGGAGTGACACAAGGCAGCCCTAGATGTATTTAGTTAGTTTTACAACTGAGGAGCCTAAGAAACCCTTGGGTTCTTTCCTACAGTCAACAGCTTCAACAAAGAGCCTCTACATTAATTGCAACCACATCTTGTCTATTTTTATATATGAGAAACACTCCAATCCTTTACAAAAGCCATAAAACAGCCATTATCATTTAGGGATGCTATTAATCAAGGCATTCTCGAGTGTTTCCCTTCTCAGCTCCCTTGCCTAGATTGAGCCCAACAGCTCGTTGGTGTTTAACTAGAAGCAGTGTGGCCATGGGCAGCCCCTGCAGAGAGCTCAGTGTTTTGATTTCCCTGCAGGAAACACTGAGCTGTGATCCCTCCTGCAAAGGGGAGACCCTCAAGTGTCTGCGGGCAATCCCAGCACCGAGAATGTCAAAAAGGATTGAAAATACCTACTTTGTTCTGAAAGTACCCTTCATATTGTTGCTTCTCTCTTCCACTCCTGGAAAACCAGTGCAACAAGCAGAAAAGAAGCTGAATTCTCTTTGCACTACCCCAAACAGGTTATTTCTGGGATCCTGGAATACTCAACTGAAGATTAAGAAAAGCTTTCTAACATGAAGGGCAAGTGGTTGCCTAATGAAGCTGAAGGGTTGTCATTACTGGAGATATTTAAGGACAGTTCAGACAAGCCTCTGTTAGGAACATTAGTGTAAATATTCTTCTCTGGGGCAGGAGTATGGATTAAATGATATCCTACGATCCTTTCTGACTGCCTGACTCTACAACTCACCAGCCTACCCACCCTGCATCTTAACAGTTTTCTGCATCATTTTTAAACTTGCAACCCCTGAAGAAGACTGAAATCTCAGTTACTTAGTAATAAAAAATGAAAAATAAAAATCCCCTAAAATAAATGGGATTGTTATCTGATAGAGAAGTAAAAAATGAGGCTGAAGAAACACATGATGAAAGAAGATACCAGAAGCACAGCAGTATAAATTAGGAGTCACAGCGGCGATATAAATCCTGGGAGCAGGTTGGCAGAAACCTGACATTTTTCATTTGTCCACAAAGCCATTATGCACATCTACTGAACTAGAGAATTAGGACTAGTTCTGCCAGTTTGAGTCATGGCCAATTTAGGGGAGTTGCAAAGCTGCCCTGTCTTCAGGTTCACATTAGACACCTTCACTCTCCAGCAGCTTATTTAGTGCTGCAGTAGATTGGCTTTGAAGCATCACTCTGAAGCATTTCTCAAGGTGTCTAGAAAACAGTCCAGTGTTAGAGGAGTGAGTTATCTTCTTTTTTCCTCTGTGACAAATAAAATAGGAACTGCTTAGGTCAGACTGGTGCACTGCTTAAAGCTCCTGCTTTGAAATGTGCTTCTGAGCCTTGACACCAGCAGCCCAGGGCCAGGGCACCAGTTACCAGAAACACAGAGCCAAAAGGGACCTCAGTGGGTCCTTCCCCCTGCCCAAAAGATCCAGCACACAGGAAGAGGATGGCTGAGCAGGGCCAGCCAGCAATAGCTTGGTTCTTCCATGTGGTTTTATGGAGCAGTTAACTTTTATTGCCTGGTAATTACTGAGGAAGGCTTAGACAAGCTGGCTCTCCAGCCCACATGGCAGCAGGCTTGTGTGGGCACTCAGCTCACAAAACTCAGCTGCATCATAATGTTTCAGAGGGGAAAGCCAGTCCATTAGCAAAGCCACGTTCAAGAATACAGTTTAGCCATACTTTGGTACTACCAGTAAAGGATATACCAACTTTCCAGTTAAAATAAAAAAAAACCAACTTGCAAAAAGGAACCAAAGAACAGGAAGAAGGGACAAGGTATGGGCTGCAAAGAAAAAGTACAAAATAGCACCACCACTGAAGCTGGTACAACAAGGAGTGAAGAAGAGGAAAGAAAAAGCCCTAGAAGAGGAAAAAAAGCATAAACACTGAACATACTCGTTTTTCAAAGGAGAAGCAGCACAACCCAGGGTACAACCGCCGTTGTTTAAAGCATTGGGAATTATTCCCAAGGAAGTCATTTGATATTTCCTCCTTCTTTACTGTTCCCTACTATGGTACTATCTCTTCACATCCTCAGTGTGTGTGAGCAGAACACACCAGTACTTGTAAGATTAGTTCTTCTCTGCAGAGGCACTGAATGTCTTTGAAACCATGGTGACCTAATGCCAGTTACCTAGTTTTGATTCTCTATACCCGTTTTAAACTTTACTTAAATCTTACAGCTAAAAAGATATCAAACAATCCTAAACCATGTGATAAACATATGCCAAAGTCATATAATTTCCAATCTCTTCTGTTCATTCTTTGCAATAAAAAGGAAAAATTACAGTTGATTTACTGTGCACTCAAACTTTGGGAGAATCCAGGAACATGTGGGATCAGTTTAGGTCAGGATCAAAACCCCATAATTTAGCTGAGAGCAGCTTCCAAACTAAGCTCATATTTTTTCAGACTATATTTATAGTGCAGTTACTATGTGCCAGTACATCATTAAATGTCCTAAAAACTAAACCCACCCTATTCTTTATGGGGAGGGTTTTTTCCCCTTAAGTCAGAAATACCCATTCCAGGATAATTCTGGACAGGGAGAGAGAGGACTGACTTGGATTTCCACCACTCCATTTGTGATACAAAGCTGTCTCTCGTGGGCTGCTCTGTGTGTCTGACACAGATAATGATGCAATTCTCCAACATTCTGGTTTCTGTGCTGTGTGTTCAACCACATGGTTCTGTTTCAAAGCCTGATTATTTCCGATCCCGCTGCATTAAAGCTGCAAACTGAGAAGAGTATTGTGCAGGAGACAAATTGGACAGGCATCAGAGGCCTTAGTTTAACATACTTACCGGAGCAGTGGTGTTTTTGATGAGTGTTCAGAGCTGAAAACTTCTCCTTATCACACAGAAGTTGGTGTCTGCAGGGGGAGGCCTGGGGAGAGCAGTGCTGCCTGGAAAAGCAGCCAGCTGAGCCGGTATCTCTCCCGAACAACAGCGGGACATGCTGAGCTCAGGAAGCTGGGGAAGAACGAGTGAAATCATGTCACTGACTAAATCAAGAGTCTACAGCTGTTGCAACATCCACAAACTTATTCCAAACACAAAACATGAGCTGAAAATGTGCTATTTCAAGACTGTTTTTCTCCCCCCCGCCTTTTACCACTTGAATGTGTGCAGAAGACATAGTCTGAGTATTAAATGTTTTTCTAACAAGAAAATAACAGAGACAGAAATAAATACCCTGGGACTCAGGGAGCCAGTGCACACACAGCAGCAGGAAACACTGCTAGGTTACTATAAGCATTCATGAAATGGTCTCTAATGTCTGACTGGAAAGCACTGAACGTTCAGTGGGATGGACTGAAAGGTAGCCAACATGGCAAACAGCTCGGGTGCTTCCACACCAATAATTACCTTTATCAAACTTTAACTAGTGATGCCAAAACATCTTCAGCTTCCAGCCATGAAATGGGCAACAAACACGCAAGTTTGCTACTTCATAGTAACATATGTTTGGTCTCAGGAGGTTAAATGCTCATCTGTTTCCGAACTGTGTTAAAAATCTAAAAAAACACAAACCCACAACCTCTTTTTCCCTGTCCATGCTGCAGAAACATGTCAGCCTGCACACAAATTATGGCTTTGCAGGACTTGTTATCTCTCATATTTCTCATGACATAATGGCCCTTGTGTAGACCTGCAAGGTAAAACAGAGTTTTAAACGTGTATAACAAAACTGAGCCTTCAATCAACGTGGGTTTGTTGACAGGAGGTAAAAGGCCTGGACACACAGATAACATTTGGGTTGAAGAGAAGTTCAGATTGCTGTGACACAGACAGCAAAGGGACAGAAATCTTGTTGCTTCCCAGAAACAAAGGTAAATAAGGACTAGATTTTTAACTCCATCTTCAAACTCTAACTTCGGACCCATAAAAACAAATACAGTGTAAATTATACTGTGAAGACAGACAAACCTGAAGTGAAGAACAATCCTCTCACCTGATACTGATTAAAAGAAGGGGCTGTACAACCCTTCTGATAGCCCTTAGTGACTTCATGGCACCAGCAGGTACTTTTGTCAGTGTGGCTTTTCAACCTTAGCAATGAGAAAACCAGCAAATTAAATAAGCTAAATCTGCCAGTGATCCTATAGCACCTTTTTTTTTTCCTCTTTATTAAAGCAGTCAGAAAGGCAAAAAAATCAAAACCAAACCCACAAATCTACCATTTCACTGCAGAGCTATAATGTATTAAATCATCAATATGAGTCAACAACATCATGCTGCTGGGAAAAAATGGAAAACTGTCCTGGGAAAAATAAACAAGTGTCATCTGTAGAACACATGGTGTAACACTCCCACTTGGCTCGGTGGTGGGAAGCAGGCGGCTCATCTGTGGGCACCACCATCCCAGGAGGATGTGGACACAACAGGAAAAACCTGGAGAACAGGAACAAGGACACTGAGGGGTCTGGGGAAGGAGGTTATTAGAACAGGCTGAAGGCCTAGGGCTGTTTGCTCAAGGGGCAGAGCCCTGTTTGTCTTGGTCTCTGGACATGTGAGGAGTGGTTGGGAGGAAGGGAAGAGTTCCCTCTGTGCCCCCAGGCCCTTGGACAACATTAAGGTCACTGAGGAGCAGGAGTGTCAGAGACAAGACCAAGACAAGCCCCCCTGCCGTGACTTTTAGTGTACCAGGGATTATAAATTTGTGCAATGTGATTTGGCTACTTTCTGACAAGTTCCCCCTGACCTTGCTGGCTGGTGCATTCCCTGTACACACACAAGTGTTTGCTCTGAGCTGCCTCAGCCCACTGCCAAAGCAAGAGTGCTCAGCACTTCCTTCTGGTGCCCACCTGGCCGTTGGTTTCCAGCTGCTCCACTTTGATCTCCCTCCCTTCTGTGTTTCCTGGGAATGCCTCATTAGTGGTTGGCCTGTCTTTCTCCTGAGCCTTTTCCCCTGGGAAATGTGCTGGGTTCCCTTGGCTGACTCACAAACACTTCACCAGGAGCAGCTAAAGAAACAGGAGCAACTTGGTAGTTTCCACAGCCTGACCAGGTTTCACAAAAGATGTGCTGAAAATTAAACTAACAACTCAGCTAAAATAAGTGGGTGGAACTGAAAGGACTTTCTTTGTGCTTAGAAGTATAGCAGTGCTATTTTTAAAGAATTATTTCTTCAGCTTAATTTTTTTAAATTACAACATTGCATTCAAATGTTACTGTACAAAGTTAAAATGCTTCCAAGCACCAGTATTCACTTGAGGCACCCCCATTCCCATCTGAAATTTTAGGGAAACAGAGGGAGTGGGTAGGGAGAGAAAGAGAAAAATCTTTTTCAGAATTGTGTGTTGATACACCCAAAAATAGAAACATTTTCCAAGCAAATTTTCTACGTGCAAGTATCCCAGTTTCCCAGCAACTCTGTTAGTGACATAATGTTGACTTGGTGGGAAAGCAGCTCTGGACAAGAAACTGAGAGCTTTCTTGGAGTCTATTCATAACCCTGCATTTGCATTTGATAAATTGCTTCTTTGTTACAGCAATTCCCCTTTAACGTGATGATTGATTATTCTTGTTTTACACAAAAAATATTTGGTTTAAAATGCTAACCTTTCAGCATTTTCTGTACCATTAGGTCAGAAGTTCTGTCAAAATGTTCCAAAACTTCCAAGAAGTTGCTTAGGTATTTTCCTCAATTAAAAACCATCTTACATATGCTAAGTTTCTCTATATATTATATAAAACTGGCACTAACTTTTATAGCCTGGTTTTAATAGGTTTAAAACAAAATGTTTAATTATCTGGACCATTATTTAAAGCCAAAAGAAAGTGAGTTATAACATTGTTGTAGCCATAACAAGAAATAAAAAATTTTGTCTGGTGTTTTCAATTTATATTCCAAATATTTGTCAATTCCCAAAACTGCATTCACAATTTCTTGAAAGAAAGGCACAGGATCCAAGTTTCTTCTAATTTATGCAGTCGTAATTTTTTTTGACATAATGGAGTTATTCATTCAGCGTGAGCAGGACCACACTCTGAGTAAGCTGGACCTTAAAAACACATATTCCAACCAAGCTGATGCCAAGGGGAGTGCTTCCTTAGGACTCTTTAGCAGAAATTCATCCAGGCAATTCCTCTGCCACAGCTTTATCAGCCTTCTTGGGATAGCAGTGCAAGACTTCTCCAGGTCATTTCGAGCTACCCCAGCAAGTGAGGTGAGCAATGAGGCAGAGATTTAGTTCCTGTCACCACTCAGAAAAGAAGTTTTTATCATTGTATTTCTGGTGAGGGGCACAACACAGCCCAGCCCTAGGTATTTAATAAAGAGTGGCCTCCTGTCACCTCCTTTCCAGGCCCATCCAAGCAATGCCTTGGGAACTGGGCACACAGCAATGAGCATCCACCTGCAGCTTGAGAAACACCCAGCCCACACATGCTCTGCTCCTCTGCATTCTCTGCTACTTCAAATTCAGCTTTTCCCCAAGCACTCTGTAAAATTTTTCTCCACTTAACCTCAAATTGCCTTTCTCCCCTGCTCACAACTGGAGCTGAAATGAAAAAAATAAGCTTGGCTTGTCTTGGAGCGTCAAGAAATAAAACCAGCTTTGAAACAACTGCAGAACAGCAGAAGTAGGTTTCAGTGGGACTTCTAATGTGCTGTGAATTACACTCCTGCTTAATTAAATTACCTTGCTGACTCAGAGCCTAAATTAATGGAATATACACTCTGTAGTGTTTCTTTGGCTTGGGCAATTAAAGAAAGCAACAAAGTGAGGGTTTTAGATCTAATGTAAATGGAAGTTTCAGTAATTAAGTATTTCTTCATTCCAGCACCTGGCATAACTATTTGGGATAGAGTAAATGCAGGAATAGGTGAACAAAATTCTTCAGCTGCTTCCTCTGCTACAGAAACCAAATGGGGGAATTCTTAAGAACCAAACCTGCCTCATCCTGATCCATCTGTAAATATTTTCTTTCAAGCCAATAAATGCTTTTTTTAGTCTCCTTTGTACCCCTTGGTTCTGGGTTCCATTTGAAGCCAACAAGTGGGAGCACGAGCTATTTACTTATTTACTTTAAGCCTGGAAAAATGGGAGAGACTTTGAAAAGGCTGGTTTCTTCTTGAGAAGGGGATGAAATTTCACACTGGCTCTTATTGAAACCAGTTCCCATATCCCAGGCCCTTCCTCTCACTACCCCATCTCTCCCCCACCCGCATAATTTGCCCATTTGTGCATCAAATCTGGTACAATAAATCTGACACCCTAAAGACCGAGAACCCATTTCCACTCTGCTGCACAAGGGCAGCTCCACCCGGGGCTGTGAAATGGCACCAGGGCAGTGGAGGGTATGCTTTGCAGTATTAACTTGAATTAAACTGGGATTGAAACTAAAGCCCCCTGAACAGAGTTTCTTTTTGCAGCACCAATAAAATCTGCATTCTTGGCAGCAGGGCCCAAAATCTGGCTGGTGCACTGAAAGCAGAAACCCTTCCCCTGGCTGGGGTCGCCCCTTTCCTTCCCGGGGCTGCCAAGAACCACAGGGCCCTGCTGGAGGGGAACACCCATCACAGCCTCTCCTGGTTTAGGGATACCAATCCATCTGCCTCTGTCCTCAGCTGATGGAAAAAAATGTATCTGGACAGAAATGAGTGAATGGGGAAAAAATACTGGTAAAGTCATGAATCTTTCAAGGTTTTTGTTTTGATATATAAGCTTAAGTCTCCAAGAAACCTTTCTGCAAGTTTAGATGAAACTGCAAATGTGATAAACTAAGCTCTGTGCTTTGCTGGAATAACCAAAATCTATGGACCACACTCACTTTTACTGAAGGAGACTGAGTCAGTTCAGTAGGTTTCTACACCAAGTGGTTATTAATGTTTCTTTGTTGTTACCTGGATTTATCATCCACTGCATCCACGTAATTCTGAAATCCATCTTTGTGCAATGGCATCTGGTACATTATTTCTAGTGAGACACCACTGAGTCTCCCCATAAAGACCAGCTCCATAAAGCAGCCTCTGGTCTCCCACAGGACACAAAGAGGAATGAAAGACCATTCAAAGGGAATCTTGAAACTCTACAGCAGCGAGTCATACAGGGGAAAAGCAAGTTATGATTTGAAGAGCCTCTCAAGTTTCCTGCAGCATGGCATCAGCCATCCTGCTGGGAGCATCTTGTTCCCCCAGATGCCCCATTACTCACGGTGCTATATTGTTATGGTCTTCTACAAGCAGCACTGGCAATGTCAGTAAATAAACTATGGAAGCCAAAATTAGTTTTCCTTCAAGATCTAGGAGGAGAAACATTGCCACCAAGGGATCGTTGTCTATTGTACCTTGCCTTTACAAGGATTTCATTGGGAAAAGCACAGATGTAGAAGAGAAAGGTAAAAACACAGAAAGGGGACTCTAGGGCTGTTTTATCTGGATTGCTATTCCTGGTATTCTGCTGTCAAGTCTCTCATCACTCTCTGGAAACTTTCTGGAATTAATAGAGTGATATAACACCTTCTGGTAAACTTGAAATCTCTTCAGCCTGCAAACAATTCTTAAGGGCCAGACCTGCCTTGTTGCTTCCTGTCCCAAGGAAAACTTACTGAATACTTGGCCTTTAAATTACACTGGTATCTCCCACGTGTCCAAAGCCCTGTCCTGGAATAGCTTGTAGTCTCCCAAAACAGCAAGTGAATCCACTCAGCTCCAGGAGAAACCCCTTTGTTCAGGTAACATAACCAGGTTGGCAATCACCTTCCTAAATGACAAATGCCTTGTCTTTTCCTGAAAGGAAACACAACTTTTGTGTTACACAGAGGAAAAGTGCACAACCTGTTACATCAATGGATTTTAATCCCAGACCTCTCAATCCTCCTCTCCAAGAACACTAAACTCGACTACTTGCTATGAGTTTTACAAATTAGCATGGGTCACTGATCTGCCAAAGCCTTAATAAACTCCATTTATATGCATTATAAAATTCTTTCAGAGTCCTGTGGAAAAAATTACTTCTCCTGCAAAAAAAAAAAAAAGTAAAGAAGAAAAAAAAGAAAATCTGTAAAATCCAACTTTTTTGTGAATTGTACTTGCCAGCTGCATGAGAGCCCACCAAGGATATCACTCTAACCACAAAAGTCATGCTCTTGGAGATCAACCTCCTAGCAAAACTCAAATAAGAAAAATAAATCACTCCATCCCAAGTAGAAGTTGTAGATTTTGCTTTGAAATCCATTCCCCTGATCTGCCACGCTCATTTCTCTGAATAAGCTCCAGTCTGAATTCAGTTTTCTTGCAAGTCAAGGAGAAAAATGGCACAGTCACCCAGACAAACATTCCCCAAAGGCTCCCTTGTTGTGTGCAAGAGCATTAATAATGAATTATCTCTACTGGAAGCATTTCAGCATAACAAACCCTAGTGTCCTACTGGTGGGCTTTGATTTGCTTTGTGTTCTTGCTTTGTTTTTATAGCCACATAAGTCTCTGCTTCATCTGACTGTGTGGGTCAATCCCATGCAGAAAAAAAATGAGAAATAATCTACTTCTCCAGTGTTACAGCACATGGAGGGTTAATTAACACCCACCTTGCCCTGCTTCCCTTGGAAAATGATTATGCTGGCTAATAAACCTCACAGTTATGAGGCTTTTATGAACTTACACACCCTGCAGTAATTTCAAGTGCATGTGAGGTTTGCTCAGCTGCTCGAACACCTCTCACCTCAGTCACCCTTTCTCCCTGTGAACTCAGGCCCAAGCAAAGCTTCCCATCACTGCAAAGTAACTGTGTGATTGAAAGGGAAGGACATTCCTGCACATTCATTCCTTCCATGACTAATTGGAGAGTTTGGACATATTTTTCCTTTACTGCTAAATGAAACTCTGCTGCCAGAGGCTGAGAGCTGTGGAGCTGGGTGTTTGACATGCCCTGGATTTATTATCTGATCTCCAGGTGAGCCACTTAAACCTCCAGTGATTTCATTTTACCAACTGTGAAACAGAAGTAACAATCACCACCTACCTTGAGGTGCCTTCAGCATTCCAGTGGAAATGCCATCTCAAGGCATGGCAAGTATTGGCTGAATCTGTTGAACTGTAGGATCAAGTTCTTTTTCCCAGCTTCCCATGGAAGTTCTTGCCCTTAAGAAAGCAAAGAATGCAGAGTATGTATCTCAAGGTGAATGTGGAGGTTCCATGAGAACAACCTCGGTGCTACACTGCCTGGAGAAGCTGGGAGCAACCGTCCCCTTTCTCCAGGAATATCAGTTTTTACATAAGACACTACAGTTGAACAAGAAGCAAAGGGGTTTTCTTCCTGCCAGCTGTAAAGAACTCACTCAATGCTACAGGGTAAAGAAAAGAAATCAGTGAAGCAGGACACACTTTCTCTCTCAACACCAGATTTCTGCTGCACACCACAAAACACTCTGAGAGAGACTCTCTCAGGAACATCCCACCATCCAACTGGTCCCTAAACTAATGTCCATGAAGAGTTTGCTCGTAAATGACTGACTCAACGTGCTGACAACATCAATTCTTCTCATTAAAATACTTATAAGATAAACAAGCTACGTGTAATATTTTCCAAAACATTGCAAATAAACACTGCACCAATTTCAGCAGGGACCTTGTAGAATAGTAAAAAAGGGAAAAAGCTTGAATAAATACTTCTAAATAAAAACAGAACTGATCCATACAACAGCTTCTCCATCTGCAAATTCTTGAGAAAACTGATTGAGATCATGAGTGCCCCAAAAAACAAGTGAGAGTTGCAAGGCATCATCCTGTGATTTTTCTGACTCTGGGGAAAGCAGATGTCAGAAACATTCTGTACTGCAGCTAAAACTGGCAGGAAAAGAAAAGCCAAACTGCTTTCCTTGATTTTAATAAATGAAATAATGACTATTTTTTCTTTCTGAAAGGAATTAAAGGAGGTTGAAAAAACAGAGGGAAGGATAAAACTTGCAAGTTTAGTGGGAAGCTCCCACTCTCAGAGGGCTCATCACAGAGTTCTTACAGTTTTGTTTAGGGCTTCTTTTAGAGCTGGGAAGTTCCCAGTGACCTGAAGTGCTACAGCACTCCTGTCTCAGTGCTGAACTGCGCTGTTCCCACTGCTCAGGAGGAGTCCAGGCTGCCCTGATTTACACAACTTTATTTACAGTGCACATCAGACAACAGTTTGTGTTGATAATGACCCCTATAAAAGCTTTTTATATGCACATAAAATAGATTAACTCCCCACACCGTGGGTTGCCTTGAACATTTCCTGACCTACAGCTACACTTCTTTGGCCTGGTGAAGAGCAAGTCAGCACAACATAGAGGGGTCTCCCTCAAGGACAGATGAGTCCTTACTTATATCCTGCAAAATTAGTACCTTTGGGAGAAAGGATGCTACAGTCAAAGTTCACATACCCACTCCAGCAGGTCAGTGTTGGGTCACAAGCTGGTATTGCTGCCCCCAGCTCTGCAATCTCTCCTCTTTCTGCTTCCTAACTGGTTTTCCATTAGAGCCAGAGTTTATCACATCAGCCTGAAACAGTACAGTGGGTGAAAATCATCCCTTTAATGAGGGCACAGAAAATTTGTATCAGACTATTCAGAAACTTCCACCATGAGAAACAGTTTAATTTACTGCTCTCAAGTGTGACTAAAATTGGAGGATCTGACCTAAAAAAATGATTAGGTATTCTTCAAGCTACACAAGCAGGGTTGAATTTGCTTTATCTGACAACTTAGAGAAACACAAGGATGACAACATTCTCTTCTTCACGTGGAAAGATGTCATCCTCATACCAGACTAGCTCTGTGTCCTCAGCCCTGCAGATCTGCAGTCCATGACTGGGATTCAGTCCTGATCAAGCAGTAAACTTAAACAAACCTGCAACCTTGGGAGGTAAGTCCATGAGGACAGTCCAGCCTCTTCCACACAGGATGTCTCTTCTCCAGCTCCTCGCCTCATTTGAAGTCCAACCTGAACACCAGATGAAGGCTAAGCTTTCAGAGCCAGGAGGAAGCAATTAAAAGATATATCCAGTACCTGAATGCTTCCAGGGGGGAAAAGGAAGGGTCTGTAGCAATCCCTCATCTCTTTAAGAAGGGGGATGTAGGTTTTGCCCAGTAATAAAAGTTTAATGGCAGTTATTTTATGTGCTGTCAGAGTGATCCCCACGTGGATCCTCTGCTGGACTTAAAAATTCAAGACATTTAGATGCACAACACTGACCTGCAAGGCACAGGTCAAAGTCATACTCACTATCAGGTTTTTATAAGGGTTGTGTAGCAGAGCAATGTACAGGATGCAAACTTTTCAGAGAGGCAGGGAAGTTTTGGAAACCAACAGCTCCTTGTGACAGCAGATGGGATCAACTTACAACATTACAGATCTCACAGTCAGCAGGGCTTGTGTGTGCCCTACAAGAGATCTAAAAGCAGATTTCAGTGGTTGCTACTGTACCAGCATGACACAAACACACCAAAGCAGAGCTGGGTGTCCCCAGAAC
The DNA here is from genome assembly GCF_001715985.3 of Manacus vitellinus. Taxonomy (NCBI): domain Eukaryota; kingdom Metazoa; phylum Chordata; class Aves; order Passeriformes; family Pipridae; genus Manacus; species Manacus vitellinus. The sequence continues at coordinate 1,131,833 of NW_021940749.1, read as the reverse complement.
AGCATCCCTGGAGATCAGAGGATGCCAGGGAACGTGCTGCTCCTGCAGAATCCCAGCACAGGGCGTGCCAGGGACAGACAGTGTGTGGGAAGCAATGCCTGAAGCAAAGGGGCTTCCAACCAGAGCACCTTGGCTGGGCTGCAACAGGGTAATTTGGTACTTTCCCACACGGTCAGCCAGCTCTCCTGGCCAGCAGGGGAGAGATGCAGCAGAAACATCTTTCTGTCAAAGGATTACTCCTGGCTCTGGAGGAGTTTGTAATTTCTGGCAGCCTTGGGATGGGCTGCGCAAAGGGAAAAGGAACCTCTTTGCTCCCTCTCCCACACTGTGTCCACCCAAGGCCCAGCCTTAACGTAGCTCTTAATAAAATAGCACAGATGTGCCCTGTAGGCACATAAAGACTAAGAGAAACAACAAAAAAGAGAAACAAGATGTTCCTGTGTGTTTCATAAATCGGTATATAAGCATAATGCAATCTACTATCCTAGATAGAAAATGAAATATCTCAAAAAGTATTGAATCCTTGGTGGATTTTCTCAGTGGATCGGCATGAAGCTATTTAGTCCAGATGTTTCCATAACTCTGATGCATTAGGAGCTGCACAGCATTGTGGCCAAGTGCTAACATAGTGAACTGTAATGTAAAACATGTAAAGATCCTGGCTTCCAGAGTGATTGGAAGTTTTCACTCTAATCACTCTGCTTCCTCATGCAGCTATATTTTCTTTACAATACCCACTTGTATTTCAAGGCACATGGAAGAAGAACTAAAACCTTCCCCTCTCCCCAGTTAAAACCTAATTCTCTGGAAGAAAACACAGGGGCCAACTCGAGATTGACGTGGAGTTTTTCAGAACTGGAAATCTCACCTCTGAGCAGCAAATCTCATACAACAGGCAAGTGCAGGGCCAACAAGGCACAGCTGGGCACCACATGAGCAGGTGAAGAAGTGATGGTGAGATTTCTGATGACAACTTGGTGTCCAAAAGACAGAGTGTCTCACTGAGAGGCTCTGGTTTGCATCTGTAATGGATTTAGGGATTTGTAGAGGTAGTTTTAAAGATATCTAAGCAGGTGCAATGTGTATGTTGGAATGGCCTGACCAAGGGAAGAAGCAATAATGGGAATATGAAGCAGCACAAAAAAAAGTAACAGCATGTGCACAGAATGATGTAAGATAAAGAGTGCAAAGAAATAAACTGGAAGTTTCTATAGGAGAATAATGCAATAGAATACCTTGCACTGAGAGTCCATTTGGAAAAATCTGTCACTATAATTAATTATTCAGAAGAGTTTAAAATATTTCAGAGATGATTTCTACACGATCTACCTACCAGGATGAGAGCTGAGAGTTTTGTGATTCTTTGAGACCTCAGCAGCTTAAAAAGACAAAACACAACCCTAAATTAATGAAAATTAACTCCTGCTACAGCTCTGCAGTCACAACTCTGTGTTCATGTACGCACTTGTAACACCCCAGACCCAGAACCACAAGCTCAGGGGCTTAGCCAGGAGTTTTACTTTAAAATAGATATATATATATATAGAGAGAGAGAGTGTTCTTTAATACTTCGAGACAGCATCAAGAGAATAACCCACACACTTGTTCCCAAGAAGCACCTGTACTGATAATTTAGGGGAGGAAAAAAGGGAACTGGGCAACAGTTCAGAAGGGCACCACACAATCCAGACAAAACATTCCACCACAGTACAGACCCAGCACACATTAATCCACAACGCTGAAATCAAAATCCAATCCCCCCAGCTTTAAGCTACCCAAAGCATCAAGAAAGGAGGAAGGAGAGAGAAGAAGAGAGAAGGAGGAGAAAGAGAGGGAGACAGACTCTGTAGTTACCGTCAGATCCCTGTGGCAGAGCAGCTCTCAGGTGTCGGATGGGAGGGCCCGGACCGTGTGGGGAGCACGGCCTTGGGTCTGACCTGCTCTGGGCCCTGTGGCCTCCCCCAGGCAGGGCCTCGGAGCCTCTGGTCACTCTGGGGCTCCAGGGCAGGGTGAGGGGCACTGTTCCCACTGTCCCTGCCAGGCTGGGCTGGTGAGGGGCTCCAGGAGCTGTGGGGTGTTCCAGTGTGGGCACTGTTCCCACTGTCCCTGCCAGGCTGGGCTGGTGAGGGGCTCCAGGAGCTGTGGGATGGGGAAGTTTTCCCCGGCTGTTCGTGACTGGCAGCTGCTCCGGGGTTTCCCTATGTGGGCTCCAGGGGCTGCCACAGTCCATGGAGGGCTTGTTTCACTGCTACAAGAGAAATGTTTAGTAGCCAAATTTCCTATATGGCACTTGCCAACTATTCTGCCTTTTTTTTTTTCCCACCCCCCATGACAACGCAGCAACTTCTCATGCAACTCTGTTTCCCAACATAACCACTTCTAATTCACATTACTGGCTGTTAGTTTTATTTAAAATATTATGAGATTTTCAATTAATGAGATAAAATGCATTTCAGAAAATGAGTTTGTAAAGCCATAGCATGTGGCAGAATTTGTCCTCTTATGTTACAGAGCTTAATCCCAAACTTTGCATTATTCCTGGATAATTTAAACCTCTTTAAGTTGGGTACAGCCCTTGATAGCTGTTGGACAAAAGCTGATGACATCTGTAACTGCTAGATAGCTCTCTTCTCTTTAACAACCAGAGTTATTATAATCTATTTAGGAAAAAAGTCAAACATTCACCATGTACTGGATTGTTCTACACTGTTTCTAAATTAGTGCTCTACATTTAAAACCCTAATTCTTGTGTCATCCATATCATCCTCATCCATATCATCCTTCTCTCTTTGCCAGCTCAGAGGTTAAATGAAGCAACAATTGTTACATTCCTTTAAATCATAATAGTTTCAAGAAGTGAAACACATGGGGTAATGAAAGGAGGTGCAGTCTTGAGATATCTCAAACTACACAAATATTGTCAAATAACCATTATTGCCATGTTAAAATAAGCATTCAAGCCCCAAACTCCCAAACCTGAATATTGAAGCAATTATTTCTCTTCTAACATGGTGTTTGAAAACTGTGACAAAAAATTCAGAATGAGAAAGTCCTAATAATCAAAATGCACATTTGCCTTGGGTTTAACTTACTTTCTTCTCTATCACTTCTCCTGTAGGAGCTTTAATGGAGAAATACATAAACGATTGGCTTAAAAACAGAAAAGCACCCTTGGAAAGAATGCCAAAAACCTGGCCAGAGGCAGGACTTCCGTTGGGAACTCAATATACATGTGCACAAAACACAGGATAACCACTCCACCTGCAAAGGTTACGTGGGCAATTCTGCAGTAGTTCAAGTAGTTTCCATTCTTACAGTTTAACTGCAGTGTGCTTTGGGGAATGGGATTGACTCAATTCCTGCAATTTAACCACTCATAACAAAGGCCATCAGCAGCACCTGAACATTTCACTTAGAAATTCCATCCATCTTCATTAGTAAACAAAAGTGTTTTTTCTCCATTTCAAATACAATCCTAAATAGTGAAATAATGGTTTAAAAATTGTAATTATTACTCACTGGGATTCTGCAAATGCTGGTGTCTCAATTCTCTTTTTCCACAGAACTACTAACAGGACCATTGTCTATCTCTATACAAATAATAGATAGTAAGGACCTCATCAGAAATGAGCACTTGTATTATCCAGTTTCAACACTTCATTTTGCAGAATTACTCCCTTCCTGTGTAATTTGCAGTGATGCTTAGCTGGCTTCCCAAATGGCTCAGTGTCCACTTCGCCTAACTAGCTTCAGTTTTTTCCAGAATTTAATTGTTCCAGCAAAATCACTTCCCTGATACATAGCCCAAACTTCTCTTTTTCTATGTGTTTCTATGTGAAACCACATTTCTGAGTAAATACAGTGACAGAGACACAGCAAAATGCTTGCAGAGGAGAAACAACAGCTCCAACAGCTGAACTGAGAGAAGCTAATTCACTAATATTTCATAGAATGTGTCACCCAAAAGCATTGGAAAAGAAATAAATCATCACAACTCATACACTCTGCTATTGCTCCGTCCATTCTCAGTACCAAGACCTTCGATATTCCCTCCTAAGAAAGTTAACAAAACTTAGTGTGCCTCAAACATATGAGGCCAGCATTACCTGTATGCTTTAAAGCTCCCATTTTGTTGATCAGCGAGCCTGTAGATTGGCTAGTCCATAAATCACTATACTTCTTTTCACTCTTCAAATACAGCATATCTCTGGGTTTGATGCAGTGATTTCTGAAATAAAATTTATCTTGGTTGTAAGAGCAGAAATGTATTGCTGAGCTGCTGTAAAATTTGTTCTATGATACCTTTTGCTTTGTTCACCAAAAAAAAAAAAAAAAAGAAAAAAACCCAAACAAAAAGGATAGCAGTGATTTTATTATGAAGACAAGAATCCCCAATGCACAGGCATAGGAATGCTATTTATTACTGTGAAAAACTAGTGCCATGACAGGAAGAGCCGCAGGCTCCCAGTTTCAGTGTCTGTGCAGAGGTTTAGGTACAGCTGGTCCTGTCTCAAGTGGGGTCAGCTCTGCTCCTGTTTTAATGATTCTATGGTGGTACTTTAACAACTACCTTTTTTTGACACAGGGAACTGGAGCAGTGATATCTAGAGCTAAGATCACTACCCATCAGATGCTGCTGGGGATATCTTGCCACAAGCTATCGACCTGTTTTTGCCACTCAGAGGACTCACAGTACCGTTTCCCATCCAGCAAGGCAACACTAGCATTCATTATAAGCATTTACTCCAGCAACAGCCATCTTTGAGAGACTTCAAGGTCAATTTTTGATGGATGAGTTGCAATATTAGATCAGATGCAGAACGTTTAAGGTTTAAAAGTATTATTGCGCTGTGGTCTTGCAATACATTAGGAACACATTGTCATAACAATTTCTCCCAGATTCCATTAGGGATGTGGGTTATACAAGTGGGACTATGTATGTAGCCAGCTTTCTTCCTCTCAGACACACCAGCAGAGAAGGCTGATGTGATACAGCCTCTACCCATGACAAATCCGTGTCTGTCACAGAGGTTTCCTACAGTGATGGACGGACTTAAGACAACAATGCAGCCAAAGACCAAGCTACGATTTTTCATATTTGATGTGTCTTCATTTCCTCTTTCTTACTCCTGCCCCCTCAGGGATTCTGCAGATCCAGTAGGAGATTGCTCACCTGCAATACAAAACCCAGGGTCTCCACCTACGAACTCTATTTATTGATGTCACTTCTGTGAAAGCTCGGGGGGTGGTTGCTTACATTCCACCCCCACCACAAATCCCTTCCTCATATCCTTACCCTGCCCTAGCTACTGCATCACTCCTTTTCCCAGTTGCCTTTCTTTTTTCTCCCCTTTGCAAACATGCCTGAAATAATAAGCAGTGGAAGTAAACCATCCCTCCTGAGCAATGTTTGAATGCACGTACCTCAGTTATTGTCAACACAACAGCCTTTAGCACACTGAGAATTACACAACTGAAAGCTGTCAGTCAGCTTTTAAAGGAGTAAATGATCTGGACTTAACAATAGTAAGCAAACAAAAGGAAAAATGTAGAACAAGCTACTGTATGGAATTTGTTGCTTGTATAGTGCTTAAAGGAACTCTTTTTTTTTTTTTTTATGTAAACAGCACTGGCACAAAACATCTCTGTTGTAGTGCCAGAGGTATAAGGAATTCAGCGTCCTGCCTACAAAACCAGGCATTACCTTGTCATTAAATAAAGTTGTCCTTAACTGTGGGGTCAAACAAAAATTTAGTTCTTCAGTTCCTTGTGTGGACTGAGGGAGCAAAGGTGTAAAAAGAGATCAAGTTCCTTTCCATTAGCAACAAGTGCTGTCTGTGGTTAAGGAGATGACACTGAACAACTGGTACAAAAAAACTGCAAATCACCAAAATCAGGGGAGGTCACAGGTGTGCAGCATCCTGACAAGACAGGTGTTTTTCAAGCTATCAGGCACAGGACAGCTTCAAAAGCATCCAAGTAGTTCCAAGCACATGAAAACAAACCATATCATACATGTTTTACTCTTCAGGAAAACTTTCCTTTAAAACCATTAGGGACTCTTGTGGATCCCTTGCAAGAGCTTCCTAAGGGGAGGTCCATTCTCTGCTCCATGGCTAAAACCAGCTGTTCCCAAGGCTGATATAATATTAGTCCTCTCTTTTGACTCAAGTGCTCATATCTTTCAAATAAATGCAGATTATACTTATATCCCACTGTTTCGGAAATAGTCTTTACAAATTGTTTTCACACATCAGTTCACTCAGTCTCTACATAATTTTTGGCTTTGTCCTCAAAATCTCAGAGCTGCAGAGAATTTCCAAATTCAGAGCTCCAAAGCAATTCTGAAAATTGTAAACATCGATTAAATTGTAAAATGTTTTAGAGACAGAAATTACCTTTTATCCAGAGGCAGCCCCAACACACAGAGTAGCCACCCTGTCATGACATAAAGCACCACTTGCAGTTCCTCTGCAGCAATTGCACCTCAAAAGCACAACACAGTAGGTGGTGCAGCTGTAATAAAAATCATTAATTCCACTTGCAAGCCATGAAATAAGTTTGGTTTTCAAACAAAATAAACTTCATCAAGAAACAAGCCATTCCATTGCAAGAGCCACCACATACCCATTATTAATTGCATACATATATCATGTCTGCAAGTCTGCTAAGCCTGGTCTCACAAACCCTACGAGTGTCTGTCCAAAGCAAACAACACATTGCATATCTGATTATAAAGTATAAAAATAAGAACCTAGGGAATGAACTGGTAGTTACTGCTTAAGAAACAATAGCCCTCTCTGTCCTCAGCATGGTGACACTTCATAAACACCCTCTTCTTTTCGAGGAAGAAAAACCTGTGGGCCCAGAGGGAGGGCAAAGATAATGCCAGAGAAAGGAGGCAGATAACAGGAAGATTTTTTTCTGTAACATTTCTACCATATCATTTATGAGGCTTTTTTTTAATTAACGGGTATGTTTGACCAGAGTGACAAAACACTAACTAGACTAATGGTCATTGCTTGGTTCAACTCATGTGCTTTATTGCCTGTTGCCCTTAACAAGATTTTCAATGTAACACCACTCAGGTTCATTTCTAAGACGTTTCTCTTCTTTCTTCATTCAACATCTTCTGGCAATCAAACCCTGGTGCCTCACACTGCTAAAAGTTTTACAAAGTTTTCAGGACTGTGGTTGACTTAAAAATTTCTTATCATATCATAGTAGGTGTAAGAAAGCTCAGTTGGCATAATTTGTCACCTGAGAACGTATAAACAGGTCACATCAATAAAAAAGTGTGAGATGCTTCCCTATAAACATGAGTAGATCCAGACAGAGAACCATGGGCAGCTATCAATTATTTAAGGGAAAATCTGCCTGGAGACAGCCATGCCAAGCACCTGAATCCACTTTAATGGTGGAAGTAGACACATCTGTCTGGGGACCTCAAACCCTTTATGAGTAACACTCATGACACACAGAGAGCAAACCCTGAGGAAGGCTGTAGTGAGTGAGGGGGGTCAGGGGGAGCTCAGCCTGCTGTGGCTGCTGTGGGTTAGCAATGCACAGGACACATGGTGAAGAGTCAGGACTTCCAAGGGATCTGGCCTAAGTTAACACTTCCGTGTCACAGCTGCTTGTTTTAAGAGTGCTCACGTTAAAAGGCCTAATGAAAAGTTAAGTGAGTAATATTGCAGGCTGGAAAAAGTCCTCCTTTTGACAAACTGATTAACTAGGAAGCCTCCACCAGCCCTTCTTGGATGCATTCCCAGGAAAGTCTCTCGTGTTCCAGCTATTCCTCATCCTAGATAAATAAATGAATACAAAACGTTACTCGAACATGGAGAAAGTTGTTTTCAACAACTGATAGGAAGAGTTTTGATAATGGTGTAGTTCATATTAAAAATACAAATATCTCAGCATTGAAAGAGAGGACACCATTTCTCATGCTGTATTTGCTCTCAGCTTAACAGACCATTCCAAAGTCATTTTGAAAGCAGATGGGAATATGGGATACTCCAGAAAACCTTACTTCTAAAATAATTTTTTCCCTCTGTCAATATTCCTTCACAATAACTTGTGAAGTTTATGGAAAACAAGTTATTTCAAGCAATCATAGTTTGAAAATATTCAAATCAATTCACACTTCTGTGTTTTTATAGGATATAAAACTTTCTTTTCCATGAGGTATTGTACTTTTTACCTGGAAACACAAGCTGCATCAACATTTGTCCAAAAGACAACTGTCAAAGCAAAAGGAAATCACACACACCATCCAAACAAATTGCAATTACAGAAACTTGGAGGCAAAAGCTGCACAAGATGAAAACTGGGGGGGGGAGTGAGACAAACAAAAAAGGATTTAATGGGAAACAAAAGAGGAAAGACTAGAGAAAAGGGGAAGAAAGAAGTGAACGCTTAGAAGAAAAGAGAACTCTGGCAATTCACAAGCAGAATGCCTGACAGGAGAGAAGTAGAAAATTTGGCGGCAGACCTTGAAAGAAAAGCCCCGGTGGGACTGAGATTGGGAGGAGAGGAGGAGAGGCAAAGAGAGAAGGAGAAAAGGGGAGGGACAGATGAGCTGCAGTGTTGTCTGGCCACAACACAAACCCCTTCCCAGCCACATGTGTTGTCATGGCTGGCAGGCAATGCAGATAAATGCAGCTCCTCAAGATTTGTGCAAGCACCAGTTTGTGGGGTGAAAGCATCTGCAGTCCTTATAGAAGAACCCAAATGAAGTTAGAATAGGAGGCTTCTATCATGATTATGTCTCTAATTTTAGAGTTGTAACAATGGCCTAGATATCTATATGATGGCCCTGCTATTATTCTGGTGCCCTCCCACCACTTCCTGCTCTTCTGTGTATCACTGGCATGGCCAGAGCAGGCAGATGCAGAGTCTCTTGCCATTAGCTCCTACTTGGAATTCACACTGGAATGGAGGAGGTCTGCTTACACAGAGTGGGCTAGAGGGTACTTGCTGTGCCAAAATGCCCAACAGCAAAATCGGTGTGCAACGGGTTCTCACAAGGGGAAACCGCAAAGGGTGGAGAGAGCCGTGACGTGGGTTCCTTACCAGGAAATTTAAACATTCCAACCCTGAGAGAACATAATGCACATGAGAGAGTGATCAGGCTGAATGGTCAGGGATAAATCTATGGGATTCTGGTAGTAACCAGCTTCATATGGGCCTCCAAGGGATGCCGAGTATCTAAGGGGTGAAGAGTTACAGGTAGCCAGTCTTTCCCTAAACACAGAGGCTGGGCTTGTTTCTATGGTTGTCCCTTGCCTGGATGCCTTTGGAAGATTTTATTCCCAGCAGTATTTTTCCCTCCTGTGTAGTTCAGTAGCCCTAAGGACATGCTGTTTCTCTCTGCCACAGCATAATGGTGGAAATTACATCTCCCTCTGTGTTTAGTTTGCTGGAGCTCATAAAAACATAGATGTGTTATGAGCAAATATTCCTGTAACTCCACCAGAAAGAATTGTTCTCTTCCTGGCTCCTCTTCAGCACTCAATGGATAATAGGGCCAGGCTGCCTCTTCTGAGCACAAGAGATACCAACAGAGCTCTTGGCCAGGTACCACAAAAACTTCTGCCCAATCTGAAGCAAGAAATGCAAGGAAAAGGGAAAGAAACATTGGTAAAGTCTTCTTTGGCTCTTTCCAGGAGAGCTGACAAGGCTGAGTGACCGTAGGCTGAGCAAGTTGGCAAGGAAAGAACAATGTTTTTCAAGTTGGACTCTGTAGCCAAGTCTGATGGGTAGCATAACATACTGTATAGCCTCCAGCCAGAATAAAATCCAGAAAATAAATTAAAAAAAATAAATAAAAAAAACCCTACCAACAAACCACAGCATGCAGTCATCAAATCTATTCATACATTCAGGGCTGACTGCATAATCAAAGGAAAATTACTTCATTGGGCTGACTGCCCAATAACGGGCTGGAAAGGGTGAGACTTCATTTCTTGGATTAATTGCAGGCAATAGGGATGACATCTCTAACCCCATAAAGCTGATATTCCTTGAATGGTTTATGATGACCATTTTGTTTACCATAACTCTGGAAATTCAACACAAAGGAAATCCAGAAAATAAATGATCACGTAGCAACTGCACATTTAAGAAGGAAGACTTTCCCTGCCTTGAAACATAGCCAACATTTTATATTTGCAAAATTATTTTCCAGTCCACAACGTCTGTCTTGGTTCAACAGGCATCTGTGTTTTAACCTACATACCCTTTCATCTTATGATTGTTATTAAAGTTCTAATAAATTAAGAGTGTTTAGAGCAAACTTTGACTCCTTGGCTGAGGCAATACCATTAAGCAAGTGCACTCCTTAAGAACGCCCACTGCCTTTCTCCACACTCTGCTCACCCTCAGGAGAACACAGCACAAGGCAGAGAGAAGGTGCCAAGTAGTTTCCCCAGTCAGGGGAAGTATATTCCAGCACTCCTGGGAGATATTTGTCTGTCTTGTTCTTAAGAAGCCCCAAAGAAAGAGACTCCACAGCCACCTTGAACTGCTGTCTGTTCTGGGAGATCAGCTCTTCCTGCCACCAAAATGTCTTTCTCCTGCAAACCAGTTCTTGCCCTATCCCTACAGAATATGTAGGATCAGCCAGCACCATCCTTCTTACATTCAGCACTATCAAAGGAGAAAAGGTGGACTTTCCCTTATAAAACAAACCCAAATACTCCAGTTTTTCTAAACCCTTATTGCCCTGACACTCTCTTCAAGGAGTGAACTTCAACTCCTCTATTTGTTTGTCTCAAAACTTTCAAAATTGTATCAGGGCTGACTCAGTTCTTGAAGTCAGTCATTAGGTTCCAACAGAGGCTGCTTCAGCTCATCTTTCAAGTGTTCCATATTTCATCAAACTCCTGATGGATGCCTAAAATTAGCTACCTATTCTTAAAGCTCTTTTTTTCAGTATTAAGCTCACACTCTTAATTATTGGTTGTCAAATGAAGGTTAAGGATTTTATTTCTTTGCATGGTGCCAGATGAGATCAAATGCATTAAAATGAATGTTCACAACATGTAACACCTCTTAAAATTTGATGTTGAGACCAAAACAAAACTGCTAAACAAGAAAAAAAGTCTTATTATTATCTCTTAATGAGAACCACTGATTATTTTTTACATTTCATTTGACAGTCTTCATCTTAATTAATTCTACATGGCAAAGTTAAATTATTCTGGCTGATGAAGATCATTCTGACTCTGAAATATACTTATTAAACAAAATTAAAGCATGGTGCTAATCAGGTGAATGAGCAGGTGTTACTAACCAAACACACCAACCCCAACAATGAGATAATGACAGGTACAGTGACAGACACAAAGCAGTGCTATTCAGAGATGGGAAAAGGCTTGGAGTTTCCCTAAGAAGAAGAGCAACGTAGATGTAAATCCCTAGAACCTTCAGGATCCTTTGCTTTTTAAATTGTGCTTGGTTTGCACCTCAAAAATAAGGCAGCGTGTGCAGAAAAGGGACTAAAGATGCTAAAGATGGTTGGCAGGTTGTCCCAGAGCCAGGCAGACTGGCAGGGCTTGCTGTTCCACACAGCAAGGGCAGTTTGCCGTCAGTGTCCACTCATGTTTCCAAAGTTTTGGTGCATTCATCCAGCAAGTTACTTCAAAACAAATAAAACAGTCTGGATTCAACACCACCTTCCAAGTGACTTTCACGAAATCAGGACGTATTTGTTAGATCTTGAGTCAAGGCAGTCCTGTGGCTGTGTATGTCTGGGAATAACATGACACAGGTAAGCAGGGCCAGCAAAGACTGCACTTGGATGTGAGGATAATTTCTGAATCAGCTTCAAAAGCTTTGTTTTGCTCAGTGACAAGTGAGATGATTAACACCAGGATTACTTGCTTTCATTTGCACAGAACACATGGTTCTCTGGCTGAAACCATAAATTTTCCTGGCAAACCTCTGACACAAGAAAGGGCTGGCAGTCCAAATGTGTATGGGGATGCAGGCTGACATAGGAACTTGGCTCTTGCTGAGCAGGAGAGATTCCTGGGCATGGCTGGTTCTCTTTTGTGGCTCTGAGGAGAGGGTAAGACTTCTGTGCTTGCCTGTCCTGGGCGCCTTGGAGCTGAGCCACTGGCTGGGGTGAGCACAGAGCCTACAGGCAGCCACTGTCCCCCAAGGCATTTTGGAAAACCCATTTTCCAGAGGGATACAGTTGTGGTCAAGAACTCTGATGGCTTACATTAATTCCTCACATAGCTTTTCAAAGATGAGACATTAGCACAAGCAAAGTGCCATGTGCTCTGAAATACTGTGGATTAAGCTCCTGAATATATTATTTACTACTTCTGCATAGCAATTACTCAAGGTTTTTCTGGGGGAGAGGAAAGTCTGCTTGTGTTTCAGAGAAATTTAAGTCCTATGCTTCTCTAAATACACAAGAGGAAGTTCGCCCAAATATTTTGCTCCCTGAAGTATCCCCTCTTCCTGACATTTCTTCTCTTACTGGGTTGTCCAAGGGCATAATTAAACCCAGATCTTATCTTCCAGGGACAAGCACGGGGTCCATGTCAGAAAATAAAGTAGTTGGGCAGCTAGAACAGTTGTTATAGCATCATATTATTGCCTGGATCCTTCAGGCTTTTTTACTGGTCTTTTAAGGTACGCACTGAAATACAGAATAATAATGTATATTAACTGGTATTAATCTCTTCCCACTCTGAAGAGATGGCAGTCTAAAATAAGCAACACACAAAAAGCCAGATGATGGAGGCAGACTATTCTATTAGTTAAATTTGCATTCAGCTCAGCGCTCTCATTTGCAGAATAATTTGCACCTGTACTTTGCACCAGTTTGAGGCAGCATTCTTGGGTCTGCAGTTGAAACTCGGCGAGAAGGTGTAAATAGAGACAAATTAACTATTTGTTCAGGTAGTTCAGACCCTGGCTAATTATGCTTATATCTACAGCAGCAGTTCTGCACAGGAATAAATCATGTCATGTCATTCCATGAGTGCATTTTCACTTGTAGAAGTCACTTGGCTGTAAAAGTATAGATCAAATCACTTTTTTTTTTCTTTTCGTAATAAAATAAAAAAAATATATATTTCAACATAGGCATAACTTCCAACTAATTGTTCCAGCTTACCTTATCTGTCTACAATTAACATTGAATTGCATTTGCCATTTTTCAGCCTCCAATTACGTTGTACAGATAAGGACCGAAAAACCCAAGAGTTTAAATGTAGCCCTTTTGGGGTAGGACTCTGATTTGATTCAAATTATAATGGCATTTTTATTACTATATTTTAAAAGCAGTTTTCCCTGATTTCTAATCTGTAGCTAGACCTCATTTTTGTGGCTGGCTTAACACAATCATGAGACCCATTGTTATATGGGACTTCCCCTCTCCCCCAGTTTCTAAATGCAACAACTAACAGATATGATTGTAACATTCAAGATAAAACGAGGGCACAGAGATGCAACATATAATCTTGGTACTTAGTGAAACATATACTTTACAAGAACTGCATTTATACCCAGCACTGATTTGCTCTGCCACTGTGCTGAGTTGTTTGATAAATACAGAGTTCCATACAACCAGAATTCCTTGGATATATATTATTGGGGCAGAATCTTTTCCCTCAACAGAGCCTTAGAAAACTAAATATAAAAGCCTAAAATGAAACCTAGTCATGAATTGCAATTGTAACACAAACCTGCACTAAAGCCAGTGAGAGTTTTGGGCACTCAAGAACGCAGGATACTTTATATAAACCATCCCAGGCAAGAATCACATTACTAATTAGCAACTGGCCAAAATAAACAGGGATCAAGGACATTGTGAAGCTAAAATAAGAAGAAAATCTTACTCAAAATGCAAGCCAGACTTTTCTAGAGTTTTGAAAGTCCAATTGCCCATTCTGATCTCTTCTTTCTTGAAGGACTAGTAACTGTGAGGTATTTTCCAAGTTTCTAGGTAAATGAGTCTTTTTTCCTCTTTCTTTTCAGAGAGATGGAATCAGCTGCATGAAGCTTTGGAGTGCCTTGGCATGCTGGACTGTCCCAAAACTCTCATTCTCCCCTAAGTTGTCCTCCTCTGCCAGTTCTACTGTCAGATAAAAGAGGCAGCTTACGCAGCCTGCCAGAAGGACTTCTGTTCAATGAAGGATTAACCTTCATTTTGCAAGGTCCTCAACAGCAATCTTTTGGGTTGCTTTTTTTTCACTATTCACCTCTGCTTTGTATTCTGAGGAGCAGATGACCCTCCCTTATCAATAAGGGATTTGGTCCTGCATCCTCCCCTACCTGTGTGGGCACAGCAGGCTCCTCCTGGCCTGCAAGGCTCAGAGCCCTGTTCTCCCACCAATGCCTGCTCCCAGATGTAGATCACTAGAAACCTTTTGCTTTAATGCAAAGTTAAACCTCCCCTTTCCAGTCTTTCACTATGGGAAACAGAGAGAGGTTGGAACTGCAAATTCTTAAGTCACTGCCATGTTTAACCTAAGCCTTCTCCAACACTTTACTTCCATCCCTTCTCCACACTTTGCACACTGTTCCTCTCCACAGGAGCCCATCCTTCTCTTGACTTCATTTACCCTTGGGAATTTTTCAGAAGACAGAATGGGTGCCAAAACATTGTAACCTACATCCCTTTCACTCAGAAGCAAAGAAACAATGATGCTCTGAAGTTATGGCTAAACATATAAAGACACAAAGCCCTCCTATGCTGCTGTCACTGGAGGTGCAGCCCTGGCAGCACAGTGTGGATGATCCACCATGCCAAGAAGCCTCTTTTATACCTTCTAAAGGCCATTATGAAACTGCCTAAGGTGCAGGAAAGCAGCAAAAGACACAGAGTACCTTTCACATGCAAATGTAAGAATAGGAAAAGCTACCACTGGAGGTAAAGAATCAGACAGAAATATAAATGCCAAATCCTGGCAAACGCAGCCAAAAGCAGTGTGTGTCTGGCTCCACGCACCCAAACTGAAGCTTTCTTGGCCCAAGAGATAACCAGGCCTGGGGAGGGAATGTGGAACTGTTTTAATGACAGAAAAAAAATCCTTTTTTGCAACCCTGTTATCTTGTCAAGAAAATTGTTGTGGTATGGAAGGTGGATCATATGAAAGATGGGCAACAGCCCACAGACAGTCTATGGTCTTCCAAGTTTTGACCAGAACATACTGGGCTTTGCCAACCTGAGAAGAAAACATGCCAGTGAAAACAGATCTTCCTCCCAAGATGAGACCAATTACATTCATTTTGTTCCAGGCCAACAGCTTCTGGTTTCCCCCAATTCTGATTCAGGGTTTAGATTTAGCTCTCTCAGATGCTTTCCTCAAAGTCTGCTCCTCCAAGTTTGTGGCCAAAACAGCACTGTGGCAGGTAATTCCAGGTCTGACCCCGAGTGGGTTTTGGCATGCAATCAATGCAGCAGCTTGGTGTGATGCTTTTGTCTTGGTGGGTAAACCCTGTAAGGCTGTGAACCTTGTTTTCATCTCCTTGTGCCATCAGCACCACAGTCAGATTCTGTGTCTCAGCCTCAGTTTAAACACCACTTGTTTATACATATCCTGTGGTTTCTCTGGGCAAGACTAGGCACATATAATCCTTCCTCAAAACAGGAGCTATACTAAATATTATAATGTTTAGAATATATATATATGAGGGAAGCATTCCTTAGGATTACTGTGGTAATAGCATATAGTCCAATTAGAGACACACGGAGGACTAGATTCTTTTAAATTCATAGCATTATTTTTTTAATGTACTTTTCAGGTTATTTCAGTCACCCAAAGAAGCTGGCTAAAGAACTGACTCGAAAAAAATGTGGATCTGGACATCTACAACACACATTACACTTTTTTTCTAGTAAAGAATATGCAACAGCTGATGTAAATCAACAAAGCTTTCTTGATGTCATTGTAGCGGTGCCAATTCATAATGTACAAGGATTTAGCTGTACTGCTCCAGCTAAAAAGCAGAATTTAATTCAAGCTGTCCAAATATACTTTTGACTCCTATATAAAATACAGAAGAAGAACAAATAAAGAAGAGACAGACATGTTTAGATGAGACTACTCAATGAGATGCCTTTCCCTTCTTTCCCAGAAGTGCACATTCGTACAGCACTGACAACCCTCCGCCCTTCTTAGTATTTTCTCTCTCTCAAAGGACTAACATGGAACAACCTCATCCCACTTGCACAGCATTCCTGTCTCTCTTCAGCTCACTCCCCTGCCTCAGTTAATTTCCTCCTGATGTCTCAGGACACACAAGAATACAGGCTTGGAAAAGGGGTCTGTCACCTGTGACCTTTAGAAGCATCTCAGTCAGAAAGAGGGGAAAAAAATACCACCAGACCAAAAATCCTGCAGGTAATTCGGGGCAAGGAGCAAAACAGGTACTCACCAGTCCCTGTGTCCTTGTTTAACACCCAGAACTGTGTGCAGGTGTCCATAAAGCCCGGTTCCAAGTTGCTGGGAGGTCTCATCCTTCCGTGCATGGATATCCTGGGATCCTGTGACAGAAACTTACTGTTAAGTACTTTGCATTGTGCCCAACATTCCTAAGGGCTGGCTTTCCTTATTCACAGGATTGTGAGGAGAGCTGGGCTGCTGGGGCTGGGAGAAGACAGGCTCCTTCCCTGCCATACCCAAAACACACAGTGTACAGACACTTGACATGGTTATATACGGACTTCAATTGGAATAATGGGCTACTTCTGTCACTTCATAAAGACACATAGCAGTCCTGAAAACAAAGAGGTGATTAAGAAAAAGTCTGTCTTCATCTGTAATGACACAAGAGTTTGAGAGCCCCAGTTCTGTGTTGAATACCTGGTGATGTTGTCTGTGTGCTACCAGATGAAGAAATCTGTTTCTCTTTCTGGCACAGCCCAGCAACATCTTTATGAGAGCACAGATCTGAAGTGAAATATTGAGATTAGGGGAAGATAAGAAAAGAAAATTCTTCATAACAATGAAGAATTATACTTACACAAGTACATCATCATAAAATATCATCTTTAGAGTCCACTTCATTAATTTTTTTTCATTCCCCAGTGGATGATCACATCTGGTAAGACAGAGAGAGAGAAAACTCAGAGCTAGTCAGAGTAAGAGGGAAATTTGCTGTGATCACCCAGTAAATGCATTCTATATCTGACAACTTATGCCAGTGGCCAGACTGGCACCTATGTATGGATAAACCACTATGCCTGCATGATTTAAATGTATTTCAAGGCAGATAGGTTTTCCCATACTATTTCACAAAGTATTTCCTTCTCTGATAAAATATTAATAGAACACTTCATTGAAAATAAATAACACAGATATAGGTAACAGCAGTCAAAAAATTCGATGGAGTTTGTAGAAATAAAAAGTAACAATGCTGGAGAACCATAAAAAAAATGAAAAATCCTTTAAAACTTGATAGTGTCATATCATGCATCTAAGAGATATTTACTGATACTTTCTTTCTTTAGAGAAGCATGTAAGAAAATGAACTTGCAAAGCAACATTTATTTTTTCTTGCCTCACTTTAATTAGATTACCCTACTTGGGTTTAAAAGATTTACCTACACTATAATAATCTGTATCTGCCAGCTACAGATTTTTGCTTTAGAATATAAATAGCACATTGAGAAGTTATTACCATACAAACTGAATTCCTTTTAGAAAGAACTGACTATTCAGGTGCTGTGTTTTCATATTTATATATAGATACCCATACACACTGTTTTAATCTCTCTGCTCTCTTGTAGGTAACAGAAACTTTTTGATGTTTCTTTTCCTTTATCTTGTCGGGGGAGAAATAAAAAAGATTGTTGGTTACTTGCACACTTTAAGGCCAGGCTATTAGATTAGCAATAATTAATATTTGATTAGCAATGCCATTAATGGGAATCCCATCACTGATGCCCACGAACTATGAATCAGGTGAAGAAGCCTGTGAAAATTTGTTAGAAAGTCAGAATTAATAAAAAGTTGAGTAAGGCTGTATAAAAAGAAGGCAAAGCCAGATCTGCACTCCTGATACTTACACTGCACACAAACAATGGGAAATATGAGACACACAACAGCTCCATTTTTAATTTTCTGACTGAACCCTTTATTAAGACAATATATTATTATTTAGCATCAGTGGAGTTTCCCTGGTCTGAAACAACTGAAAGTGAGATCAGAGTCAAATCCAGAATTTGCTGGAAACAATGGAGAAGGACTTGAGGGAGAAAATCCACAACCCTAAGACTTGTTTTTCCCTTGAAAACATCACCAGATGAGATGGTCTTATCAATCCTACAACACAGACTGATGTGTTAATTAACAGTTATGAGAATAAGAAGTATTAACTTACTGTCCCTGCACTTCCACTTGAAACCAGATAAATTTTATCTTTAATTTCTCCTAGAAACTGAGGGCTTGCTTTCCTTTAGTGCTCTTGAAACAAGCACAAGGCAAATTATCAAAGAAAGCAACTCAACAAATACAAAAAATATACTTCATTCAAATTACTTGCAGGATTTCGCTGTCGAGTCATTTGAAACTGAATCTTGAGTTGTAATTGAAGGGAAAAAAAACCAAACCACAAGATCTGGTGTCAAAGATCTTGAAAAATAACTTGGCCTTGCCAAACTGTCCCTCAAGATCTGCAAACACACAGTTGTCCCTGACCTCAAGTCAACATAGCACATAAACCTGCCACTTTTCTCAGCTCTTGAGTCATCAAAATAGGACTTCCTCCAAAGACAAAACGACTTATTTCTTAAAATCAAGTTATTTTAATGATGTTTATGAACTAGCAGCAAACTACACTTACCTTACCCCCCTTTGTTTGAAGTAAAGCAACACGACCCAGTTTCTGTTCTCATTCAGAAGGCAAGATTTACAAAATATCGTGCTGATGGCTTATGGGGGGCTTCTCACTGAATGCAACACGTATTTTTAGCTCCCTTCAAACCACTCTAAACAAAAGACAAAACAACAGCTGACTACCAAAGCACAGAGAGACACTTCCATTTCTAGAAGAAACTTTGATCTCCTGACTGATGTAGAAGATGTGGAGTTTGGGGCAGATCATTTTAATACAGAGATTGTTTTCCGTGATATTTTCAGTCAATTACCCCAGCTTCCCACCACAGATACATAAATCAGACACACACTTTCTTAATTATTGGAGGGAGTGGCATTATAAATCTCTGCTTTTCCCAAGATCTACAACCTCATAAAATGAGAATAATGTGCATCATCTCTCTTGCATAGCTTCTGGCATGTCATTTGCACCCTCCTTCCAGCATAACTGAATGCTCTGTGGGGTATTTGTAGTAACAGTCATCAGTCTCTCTAATGAAAGAAGCCTGGAAAAAATATGGCACTTAAAACTATCAGATGCTATTTCAGAAAAATAAATGCTAACATTTTCCAAATACATCTGATATTCTTACTAGCATTAAACTTGGGTATGTTGGTGAAAGCATTTGTATATTGGGCCATCAGGACTGAAGCTAAAACCAGCTGGAGAAAACAGAAGTAATTTAATTTTATGACATTTCTCTCTCACCAACAGACCCAAATAAGGGACAGGGTGGAGAAGGGCTGCTCTCAGGTGAGTTATCTGTGCCCCTTTCTGTTGCTTAATAAACCTACACTGTAACTCTACAGGCACTTAAACTCCTAATACTAGGTGGTGTTTAATTACACAAGTCATATTTAACAGGGATAAGAGTCTGTTCCTCATGGAGAAAATTTAGAAGTCTGGAAATTAACTTCCTATTTCAGTTCCTGGCTGACAACCATTTTATTGCTTATTGCTTTATCATCATAAATCCAGATGCATTATGTTTAAACTTCTATCTGAGAGCTACTATCAGCTCAGTTTAACTTTCTATTTGAGTACAAGCTACTACTTTGATAGTTGTTCCTATCACAGAGCCTGTAGAAAAAATGCTGTTTACCAAATGCAATAAAGATAAATCTTGGATGTTGAGACAAACCCAGTGTAATATAAGTTCCATTGCGATTGACTGGAGATGCTGCCACTCAGAATTACCCTTGATTCTGCAGAGTAATTCAATCTTAAACCAAAGAACAAAGAAACAAAATCTCCCAGTTTGCAGAGTTCCTGACTTCTGTAGGGTCAGTGATAATGAACATGCTCCCTGGGAGAGTAAGGCACCACCAAAATTCTTATTATTCTAGAAGCCTCCCTTCTTACCTCCTACTTTTAGGGTAGCTACTCATCATATTCATTACCCAGTATATCTGATCACCATGCTCAGTAGAGATGCAGTAGGAATTAAGGTAACAGGAAACCCATTTTTCCAAGCTTCTCCATGACAAACATGGTATTTCATAAAATAATTCCACTGCCCGACCCGGAATTTTATGCTCCCTCTGAGCATGACATATTTTGCACCTATGAAGTCAATCAAATGCCAATGTTATTTTTTCTTTTATTACCCAGGGCCTGCAGAGCAGTTTCAGTAAAAATAATTTATACCAACTGTTTCCAGTTAATGGAAATTCAAAGTCTTCAGACAGTATTTTTTATTTCTGGTGCTTGAATTCTCAGAGAAATAGCGAAGCATAATTGATCCCATATGCTTTTTATTGTTTTCCACATGAAAGAATCACGATTTTCAGTGGATCATCGAATTATGCTGCGGCCCTGTGCCAAGTCATCAAACAGCGAGGTCACATGTGATGAAGGTGCAGTGTTCAAAGCAGGAATAGCATGTATCATATCTTGGAATTGAAGGCTTATTTCACTTTGTCTGAGTGAACCCAGCCAAGAAATTTTCTGGGGTTTTCCACAGTCTCCTTGTAAATTATGGGAACGAGTCCAAGAAAATGCACAAATATTCATCGCTAAACAACAGGATTACAGAACACTCTCATTTCTAAGAGTACATCACACTGGAGCCAAGCCATTGCTTCAGCCACTTCAGAGATGCTAAGAACCACCAATATGAGGTCAACTGCACCTTCCATATTTCAGGAATATCACTGACACAGAAAAAGTGTTGCCGGGCATCACGTTTGCTGATTGTTTGGAGTATTAATTTATCTGCTTTACATGTCTGCTTCACAAAATCACAGCTAAAAGAGTATTTTTAGAAAATCCTGCCAATTTTTCAGCTTTGGGAAAGAAAAACACTTTTCACTTTGTGTGCAAGTCTACAGCAGGTTGAGGAAATGAACCTTTTTATCATTCTTTGACTAATTTTGTGAATCTACTTCACATTTTTACTTCTGCTGTATCATTTGAAGCCGAAAACTTGCTGGCAGGAGAACATCACCTTCATGACACGTGTCTTCCACAATGGAGCAATTAGGCACACATCCAAGAACTACAATTCCAGCACCAAGTGACAGTCAAACCCTAAGCTTAAGACTAAAGTCACTGCAGTGCTTCCAGCTTGGACAGGACTTTAGTAAAGGGGAGACACTTTCCATGCTCTGAAAGTTTGCTCTTCACATCATACAAGGAACAACATAACACAGGGAGTGACCAGGCAAACGGGGATGTATCTGGAGTTATAGAATCTGAACTGCTTCACAGGGGTGTTGCACATGCCTTTCTCATCAGCACAACAACTTTTCTTTTTCATCTCACATACAAAACCATTTCTAAAATAATGGATACATCACCAAAAGAATTCATCAGAGGTTGAGGAAATAAAACTTCCATTTAACAGTTCATGATGCCAATATTACCAGCTGAAGTTCAGTTGGCACCTTTTATCCAGTGGTAGGATTTCTGAGGAGAAACAGGAACCAAGGCAGATTTTATCTCTCAGCACTTCTCAGGCAGGAAATTTAATTTTTCACCTTCTGGAAGGGTTTCAGCTGTAAAGACTTTTGAAGGAGCACAATGGCAGTATGACCTAACTTGATGGCTTTAAAGAGAGGAAATACTAAATTTACAGCAGGGACTGTGTTATAATCCAATACCTTAGCCTTTGTTAGAGACAGAACAAAGAGGGCTCTAGGGGATGATCTCAGAATCTTTGTCACCATGGCTCCTCCAGGTCATGTGGATTTATGAAAACAGCAACCTTCCCTCAAAACAAGAGCAGGCAACCAAGACTGAGGAAGAGTCTTGTTAGTCCTCTCTGCACACAAGAATATAAAAATGGTGATCTTGCCATTTTAAAGTTCTCTCTGCTTTTTGCCTCTCTGGATACTCTCTTATTCATAAATCAATTAGCTCCATTAAAGGATTCCTTTATACCAGATCAAGACCAGAACTCTGAATGGCAGGTTTCTCCAGGGCTTAAGCCCTTCATCTGCTGCTTAGAACAGAAACAGAAAGCACAAAGAATGGGATGAGAAAACAGTCACAACAGAAATTCTAGCTGATGTTCATCCTAGAAGACTTCTGAATTTGATAGACTGACCTTGAAAATCAGATTTCCCATTCCATAGACCAGTATCTGTTGCAAGAGGACAGGGCAAAATTGTAGTAGTATGCATGTCTGAGAGGCAAAGCAAATGTTTACCTATCAAATATGTCCAAATATGTGCAAACACCTATCAAGTGTAAATACCTACCTACAAAGTTTTCACACTCAAGAGGACATTTTGTATTTGTCTCTTTTTTTTTGGAATTGGTTTTGAATGCAGGATTACCCTTGCAGCTATCTAATTTTTCTTTTTTCTCCTCTGTTTTTTTTTTTTTTTAAATTACACATTCCTGGGTGTCTGCCTGAGGGAATTTGGATGTTCTCAAAGAAAGGGAATGCTTAGGTCTGTCTTGGCAAGAGGAAATAAGATAGGTTTTGCTGGAAATTGCTACAGAGAAAATAAAAGGATTGGGAAGGAATCTGAAGTATTAAACCCCACATAAGTCCAGCTCCCTGTTGTGAATTCAGCAGCAGTTTACAGTCAGTTTTGATCTGTGTGTCTTGCCCTCATTTTCTGAAATAATTTGTATTTATGTTAAACACACACCAACTTCACCCTCTAAAAATGCTAAACCCTCTCACAAACGAGCTCCTGTGTAAATACTGTTGGGTAAACAATACTCAAAGAAGTCAAGACACTATAACAAATAATTAGAGCTGATGACTGCAGCTATGAAATGCTTTTGCCAGGGGCAAAGAAATTAATAATCCTGCTGTTGTACTGTAGCATCCCTTATGCAAAATGCTTGTCTTGACTATTTATTTAGATGTGTGCAATGAGACATGAAGTTATAGTTTCTGTAAAATCCCCCAGGGGAAGCTTAGAGAGCCAAAACATCAGGGTTTGGGGCTTTTTTTTGATGTTGTGTTCTGTAATACCCTTTGTATGTGTTTCCCAGCTCTACATATATAAGATTAGAAGCAAAACAGATCACTTCTCCAGCAGAAATTTTGCCATGTGGCTTGAGAGATGGCAAAGCATTCCTTGGTACACTGTCACTCCACATATCCTGCCTCCTTGAAAATTTTATTTGGAGGGTGACAGTAGCAGTAATGTGTGCTGATGATGAGTGCACTCCATTCCTTCAGGCATATTCTGGGGATTTACTATGCTAAACCATACTTTAAAAGCCATAGGTATACCCTTTGTTTCTATACATTGGCATATATTCCTTCTCACAAATATCCCACAGATTATATTCCCTCTTGTAACATAGAGCCCATCTGGAAATGCTTCCAACTGCACACAGTTCCTATTTCTTTGTGGAATATATTCACCAAAATGGCCAAGCCAAATGGGAGGAAGCGCAGACTTTTAAAAATAAACAAAAGAAAGTCAAGACAGTTCTCAGCTTTGCACTGCTCGTCCAGCCCCAGCTACAGAGTTGAATTAACAACATTTCTACCCGACATCCAAGGACCCTCTGACTTCTCATTTGCTCCTGTTTACAGTGGAATATTTAACACACTAGCAATTCTGTGAAAGGGGCAATGCAATTTCACCTCCTTACTGCCGCCCATCCATCGCGGTCGACCATTTCCTCTGCGCCGTTCCACAGCCTGTAACCGCTCTGGATTCCAGGGCCAACAGCGTGAACCCAATTATCCCACCTCTCCTTCTACTTCCCACTCTCCCAGGAGCATATTCTGAGCCATCTGCTGTCAGCACCAGTAGGTCTGCAGTCCCTGTAAGTGTGGAAATTAGTTCGGGGTCAAGGAACACGAGAAATCTCTTTTCCCACGTGTTGGTCACTCCGAGGCCTTGCAAGTCACCGCTGTCACAATCCCGCCCCAAACACGCTCCATGCTCACAGCTGCTCACAAGAACCATCAGTTGAATGGTTCCAAGATGCGAGTTTTTTGGCTTTAACTTCTTTTAGGAGTTCTCATTGTGGATCAGGATAGATGATGAGTGAATGCTCTGCCCATTTTTAAAAGCTGCTGAACTCTGCTTGAGAACTTAATTCTCTTCAATGCAAAGAGACAGCCCTTGTGAGCATGAAGGAATGATTCCCAGGGACTGTCACCACTGCTAACAGATGGAGCAGAGCTGTCACCAAAGCAAGCAAGATTTAAATCTCAGCTGGGAGTCCAGGAACTCCCCAGACTCCCTCATCCCGGAGACAGATGACAAACTGGACCCCTATTTCCAACACAGCCACGCTGTGGGGAAGATAATCCTGACAGCTTTTGCATTAAATGGTTTCAAACAGATACAACTGGCTTAGCAAACCTAACCAAGGACCTATAGCTGGGACTAGAGATGGTCAGAGGTGGATTTCAGATTTCTTTCATTTTTTTTCCTGACAAAGGTAGTATTTTTCTGTCACAGAGCCTAATGAAAAAAAGGTCCCTAGGAACCAGAACATGCCTGGTTCACTTTGGTAAGCAGAGGACCACTTTGAGACTTGGGAATTCTGTCCTCTGACAAGGGCCTCGCATCCTTCTCCAGAAACTCTGCTTAGCTTAGGGAAATGTAGATTATTATTACTGCAGAGGAAAAATAAATCAAAATGCCACAGTTCTCTCTGGAACGAGACAGGATTAGAATGTTATACTGGAATACCAACAGGGAAGATCAAATTCCCTTTTGGCATCCGGAACCAAACTCTGCAGCATGAGCATATTTTTGGCTCTTTTGGTTTATTTAGACAGTAGCACTGACTCTGCAATTACACCTTTTAATATTGCAGAGTAGTAATTATCTCTCCCTCTTTTATTCACATTTGTCACAGCAACTTCCAATCGTGCACAGAAACTTTGTACAAGATAAATGTGACTGAGCAAATCTGAATCTCAGCATCACTTCTTGCCTTTCAAGGCAGCAGATGAAGACAAAAAGTGTTCCTGGAAGATTAACCTGATTAATAAAAACATCTGCAGGCTCAGTGCTGGAAAAAATAAAAGTCCTCTTCTGATCCTTTGGCTAGGAAATCTATCAGTGTAAATTGATAAATGTGCTATTTTTTCTAACAATGAATAAAACAGCTGAGATATACTTTGTTATGTATGTAGGGAGCCTAGTAAAAAACACAGATAGTCTGGAATATTGTGTTAATGTGCGACTATCACTGACAAATACTGATGCCACTGGAAAGCTGGAAGAGAAATGTTTCAATACTCTCACTGTCCAAGACAATCAGAAAACTCATCTGATTACACTAATCCCAAAAATAGGAACCATACCAGGGATTTCCAGTTAATAGATTTCCTAACTAAAATTGGAAAGGTAGAAAAAACTCATGGCTGTCAAACTGCACTACAAGGTTTCCACAAATGTACAGAAAGGTCACATGGGTTTCATGAATTGGGTGTTAAAAGCATGTTCAAGGAATAATGTGGTTAATGCCCAAGGTCTGATCATTTGAATAGCCTTTAGCTCTCAGAGCTTTTCAGAAAGCATTTGATAGCACTGAACATCTTGAGCAGTTCTCAAACAAAGGCTGCTTGGGACCAACAACATCCAAAAGGCTTGAAATACTGCATAAAGTGCCCTGGTAGAACAGATGGATATAAATCCTGTTCCTTCCAGGAAAAGCCATGAGTGCCTCAAGGCTGTCTGCTTCCTCTCCTTTTAACTTTTCCACGGAGACAGGCACTACTTATGCATCCTGTGTGCATCTCATGTTTTATGCTGTGGATAAAACACTGCTGGTGTGATGTCCAGGTAACCAGGACAGCTACAATCAATGGCACAGCTAACATCAGGTGACTGAGAGGAAACATAAAAGCACTTCCAGGTCTCTTCTCTTCTTTACCTGTTCTAGCTCACTTTGGTGGACTTCCCCCACCAACAATCCTTATCCCTATACACCCAGGAGAATCTCCCCACTGTCTGTAATGGGAACAGACTTTGGCCAACAGAGCACTTTTGAAAATCCCCTCCTTAGTGACAGGAGGGAAGCACAAGCCACCATAATCACACTGAGAAAGATCAGAAACATGTAAACAGTCTGTTACCCAGACCTTTCCAAAATCAATACCCCCAACCAGCAAAAATGATAGAGACCAACCTCTGCCCCCACAAGGAGATGATCACAGGAGTAGGGGCAGCATCTCTGAATGAATCCTTATGCACCCTCCACAAGGCAACAAAGAGAACAAAAACAAGGGGTCGCAACAGCGCTTTGTTCCATATTCTTCCAAGAATATATTCTCTTTCGTTTTAAAACATTCAAGTCTTCTTTACCTTCTCATGACTTGCTCTCAGATCACTAAGAAAGGCACAACTATTCCACTTCCAGATGAACTTGTACTAAAAAAATTCAGGTTTATGACAGGAAGACAAAACATACCTTCTATTACTTGCTATGCTGCTAATTGTTCCTATTTTGTTTATTTTTCTGGCAAAAAAAGTACGATCCGCAAAGAGTGGAAACCATCCTCCAAACAGCACATTATTCCATTGAAATGCAAGGCTTTCTAAGTGGTGATAATGTACAGCAGAGCACAGGAGTCACCAGTGTGAGCTACTGCTGCTCTGGAACTGCTTGGAAAATGTTCCTTTTCCTTTTTCTTGGAAAGTAAACGGAGACCATGGACTGAAGTGTAGAGGCCTGACATATCCAGATAGTGATCCCAAGGCAAGAAATCCTGCCTGCAAGGCTCTCTTTCACAGCCATCTAGTCCTGCAATTGTCATTCCCATTTGCACCCAGTTCCTACCTCACCTTGCAGAGTGGAACAGCATCCGAGTGCTGCACGGTGGTAACAGGTGGTGATAATCCCACAGATTTCCTTCAAGATATTATGGGAAACGAAGTTTTCACTGCCTGGCCCACACTCCTAATGTAAGAATGTGAGCAAGAGTATGGAGGACAGCTGGGAGGGGAGGATCTGCTTCTGATTAGAGGGGAGGAATATTGTACTCCTTGCATGAAGGCTCCAGGACCAGAAATCATCCTATGCCAATGCTGCCTCTGAATTTTAATCTTACTGACTCCATAGAGACCTAATTCCAGCTGATGTATTTAGGGACAACTGATGCTCTGCTCTCCAAACATGTTCTGCACACAGTAATGCTCAGCCATTTTGGAGGCACAGTGCTCTTCCTGCACTTGGAAAAAAGGAAGTGATTCCAGCAAACGTAAAGAATCTCTCTCTTTGTTCATTCTGAGCACAGAGAATAACACTAATGTCTCAAACATATCAAGGGACTTATTTCCTGAGAAGTGTTTCCTGAGTTAGTTCAGAATGATTTCTAAGAGTTCACCACAGCTGATAGTCAAAATAAATCAAATGGCAAACAATGTGTAAAAAGGTCCTCAGTTAAACTGCCAGTCACATCTGAGAAAACAGGTATTACACATCTATATGCCATAAGTTCCCAGAAGCATTGCATTGCTGCTTTGCAGTGGAAGCTCCACTAAACTCAGACTTAGACAGAGCCATAAATACAGCAGTGAGGTGCAATTAAACAGCTCCCAGCATAAGCCATGGGTTTTACACTCCTTTTGCAGTGTTATAAAACAGTTCCATCCAGCACAGGCGAGTAATGAATCATTGCACTCAAACAACAGGACCCATCTTACAGTCAAGGGAATCCCATTTCGTTCCTGGGAGAGGACAACATTTTGCCCCCCCTCCAAGGAAATCAGAGGAATTTATGCTGCAGAAAGGACTCCAAAGCAAACACCCAAAGCAATGATGCACTGAACTACCTTCCAACCTGGAAACCACATTAGTTGGGGCTGCACAGCCCTTTCCCAGTTTAAGAAGACCTCAACAGTGGGTTTGCTAACTCAGGCCAAGAGCCAGGCTCTGCTGCTTCAAGTGTCAGTGTTGGATTATCTACAGGCTACTGAGTTCCACCTTATGGCTGTTCCAAATCACAGCAAACTTAAAAGGTCTTGGCTCTCCTTTTGCGGTTACTTTTGTCCTAACTACATGTGCAGATTTATAAAGAAACCTAAGCAGCAAATGCAGAGGGCTGAATGCCATCAAGCATCAGGTTCACTGAGGATGCATTCTGCTTAGCTCAACAGATGATAAATTCAGAGGGTGCTAATTTCTAGTGGTGTCAACTAATGCAGAATGACATTGTGTGTTTTACTATAACTGCAACAAGCGTTAGGATTCCCACATACAACCTCTGAGCCCACTCAGGAGGAAAAAACATAAAAACTTTGAATGGTACTCAATACGTGGGATTTCAATAAATGCATACCACCAGTAATAAATGTGACAATAAAGGAGGTAAACAAGCAAGCAAAATACCACCAGTTATTTGCAACAGTGCCATCAATGCTAAATCTCCTCAAGCCTGGACCCATTTGAAGAGGTTCAAGTTGAATGTGCTGTATTCCAACAGTCTGATGTTTGATGCTACAGCCAGAAAAACAGAGACATTTCCAGCCCCATGTCGCTGTCTGGGCGGAAGGCAGGGAGACCTTTGATGTGGATACAGAACACACCCCCCCTCAACTTCATGTCAGTGTTCCAGTTTACTTTGCTTCTGGCTTTACATACAACATATGTTCAGTTATTAGAGGTTTTCTGCATATTACATCACTGTTACAAGTGACCTCATGAACTCCCACCACTAATTCAAAAGGATTAGCGACACTTGCTCGACATCGCTTTGAACTTACTTCTACTGAAGGATGGGCTGGTGAACAGAAGCACATCCTCCTGCAAAAATAATAGAAAATAGGCTTTGGTATCTGTTAGAAACATGTGTACCAGCAGGCAACCTCCTGTTACAACAGGGAATTACTTTTGATAAGGCACACAGCTTTGATCAAACCCTCATACTCTGTTCAAATACACTCACCCCCATTGTCTTATGCAGTTCCAGTGGCTAAGCAACTTCAGCTTCAATTACTGCAGCCTGGTTTGTGATAGATCACAGAATCAAATAGCCACAGGAAATTATACAGAGTTCTAGATCATAGCTGTTTCCCAAGTATTCCCAAGAACTTGAGGACAAAAGGCATTCAGGGATTTACAGTTCTCAAACAGGATTTTGCACTGAAAATACCTTTTTCTTTCTTTGAAATAACAACAACAACAAAAAAAGCTGGTTTTATACTTTAAAGAAAAATCCACCTTTAATTAATTACAGAATAAACAAACCATGCAGCCATTTTTTGGTTTAAATTTCTGATGTGTTACTTTCCAGTGTAGCAATCATTTAAGGCTTTGTTTTGTTGTTCAGATTTGGAAACAGAGAAATACGAGGAGAATTAAGTGAGGAGTAGACAACAAATAAATAAAATAGTGCAGCACAAAAGCACTGTCTGTTTTTTCACTGAAAATTGTCCCATCTGACTGTTAAGACACTCTGCTGTAATGTCAGAAGCAAAGGTTCACGAGGAAACTAAGGGGTTCTTCCTTTGCCACTTTGGGATTCAGAACCTTGGGTTATAAAACCAGCTTTTCCAAGGATAAAGACAACCACAAAAAACACACTTTAAAGACAGATGCACCTGCCTCCCCTTCCTCTCTCCTCAGACTGGCGCATCCCCAGCTGTAACAAACTCTTTTATCCCAGGCCATTGCTCTGCAAAATAAGACAACCAGAGGGCAAAATTCAGTCATATAATGTGTATGTTATAAAGGTAAAAATAAAACCACTGCAAAATGTACATTCACAAAGCACATGGTTTGTTTCATACAATTGTTCTTCACATCCAGCTCTTGTTTCTCTCTCCTTCAGTTGCAGGGAAGACCACTTGTCTCATGATGAGTGTACAGCCCCTAGCACAGCTGTTGAGCAACTCCAGAGTTGACTGAAATCTAGAAGACAAATAAGACAATGGAACCCACACACAGTTAATCTCAGCAAATCTCAAGATCAAGTATCTGCCCTGAAACAATCAGCCCTTTAAGGGCAGCATGCAGCTTTTACCTTTTTGCCGAGTTTCAGAACATTTTTTTCATACACAGAAAGATGGGTGGTGGTGGTGTGAAAATTAACTAAGTGTCATGTCACTCTAAGAATTTGACACAAAACAATGCAATACACTGTTATCCTATAAATCTAAACCAGGTTGGAATTTGGCCAGTGCTGCACCACTGGAAATACAGTTTGCATATTGTCACATATTTTAAATACATGGGCAACAATATATATCAAAAGTAGATTTTTCTCACATGGGGAAAAAGGAAAAAATAATCACAAAAACACAGCCAAATTTTAAGTTAAACCAAATCCAAATAATAATAATCCCCAGGCAACCATTAATTATGTGGTGTCCTCACTCAATTGAAAAGCCACTGCTGCATCTGTGGCTTAAGGGGTAGGGATGGGAGAGATGGGAGAGCTCTGTTGATCAAATAAACCACAGTACTTAATGCAAATGGAATATTACATAGTTTAAGAAAGCAGATAATACAGGCTGAGTGTGTTGGGTTAGCCCCATGGCTCACAGCAGTTATATCCACTGCCTTCCACTAAATACAGTTCACAATTCTATCCATTAATAATTCACATGTAGGACAATATCAATCTGAAGGGCAATGCCAAGCAATCTCTTTTTGGCCAACAGTGTCTGTGCCCCTTCTGCTGGGTCACAGAATCAGATCTTCTGCTAAGAAAAAGTCAACATAACTCTCCTGAACTCTGTGCACATGTTAGTTTACACACCACTCATAACAAGAGCTGACCGTTCCATTCTGCAGTTCACATCTCTGAGTTTTCAGTCTTTAAATTCAATTTTTACCTGGATGCAATTTCCTTCAGAAACTTTATAACAAGATACACTTCCACGGGCTGTAACTCATCCTAAAAAAAATCTCTGTTTAAAAGTATCAACTTTTAAAGCTGTTAACAAACGTTCCAGACTTGAATGCCAAAACCTTGGCTCAGATCACATTTGATCCTCATGGGAATTTAACACTTGAAAATGGCAGCCCTTATAAGAAATAGCTGCAGACTGGCACATTTTTTGACTGGCTGCCTCTTCCTGAAATCTTGCTGAGTTTTGCAACTTTTGCCTTTCTACAGTGAGACAGAACTGAAGAATTGCAGGGAAATGAGTTTGTCTTGAATGTACTGGCATTGAAACTACGGTTAGATAAAAAATATCAAGTAAGTTCTGTAAATGATTATGCTCCCATGAGTTCAGTGGAACACGTGACTTACTGCTTTTATCTTTCAAGAGACTAATTGGGAAGCAAATTTCCAAGTTCCATGCCTGACTGCACAAGGAAGATGAATTTTGAATAACCTACAAATCCCAACCCACCAAGGACTCGTCTCCTTCTCCAATAGGAAACACAAAGGGTGCCACATGACCAACCCCAAACCCAACGCTGTTTGAATTTCAAACAGCAGATTAACACGCTGAGAAAGGCAACCACAAATACCAGCACTGAGCAGGCAAGAAGGAGCATAGTCAGCCTCACACATATTCCTTCAGAGGACAGAGAAGTTAAATTACTCAAAAAGCTATTCACTGAAGACTTTTCACTGGGATCTAGTTAAAATGTAAACAACCACTGAAAATTCAGTTTGTTTTTCCACTTCCTGTGTTATGCAATGTCCTCAAGTTACACAAGGCTGTTTTTTCAGCTGGAGCACAACGTGGTAGCATTTGCAGACCAGTGCTGATGTTTCATTAATGATCTCCATAACAAGAAGATCATTGTTTTCTTTCATGTAAATGCTGGCTAAGTTACAAACACATTAAAATTTACTACATTCTTTTTGATGGCCCAGTATCAGAGAGAAGGTCATGTTTCCTACCAGTAAGGACACTCCAATAATGTGGAGGCTATTTTGGGTGATTCAAAAAGCCACAGAGTTAATGAAGTCTGCCAGCAAAGGAGGAAATCTCGGTTGTTCATGTCAGAACAAGAAGAGAACTCAGTTTGTTAGGTGACATCCAAACTACTCTGTATAAAAAACCATCTTGTGCAGCTGAAACTCTTCCCAAAGAGTCCAGACTAACAGCTGACTCAGAATAGCTTCCATTTTTGCTTTACCACAGCCTCCAGAGCACGGCAGGGCCAATCCATTATTTCATTCGTCATTTATCAACCACAAACTACAAGCAGTATTTGTCTTCATTTTTCTTAACTATTGATCTAAACTGGTTTAGTTATTCCACTGTTTGGAATAACTAACTAGTTACACTGGAAAGTAAAAACAGCACCCCAAGCTGTGAAAGAGAACAAGCAGAAGACCACAGTGCACACATCAAATAAAAGTGTAATTCTTAGAGTAACATTTTCAATTGACAGTGAGGTTTCAGTGCACAAATCACTCAGCAAATACATTTTCCCAAATGAAAATCTTTTAGCATAGTAATGAACTACTATAATATTGAGAAAAAAACCCAAGTCACATTCTATGTGGAGCCATACTCAGTTTCAGGTACAAACTGAGGGACCTGACACCTTATCATCTGACACAACATCTTCTCTCATGAATGCTTGTGGGTTTCATTATGCTTCTTTCAGAAATACTGAGATGTTGGATAACTACAAATGTAGTCAGGAACCAAGTGTCCTGATATCTGTGTTCCCAGTTTCTGCTTGGACACAGAATCACAAGCAGCCAGTCTCCAGTGCTCTTCTGAATGAACCTAATGATGCTGACTGACTGCCTCTGTTCATGCAGCCCTGAAAATGTCAGAAAATGGGATCTAAAAAACCCAGTATTTGAGCAGTGCAGTAAAATAGGCATATTTTACTGCAGGTAATAGTGACAACTACATTGCATCAAAGTCACAAATACATTACAAGGCATGTCAAAGATCCCTACAAAACTATGTTCTGGTATCCTGAGCTCTGCATAATTGCTCACATTAGAAAAAACACCGATGCAAAGAAAGTGTTAACTTTCCTTTACAGGAAAACATTCCTGCTTTTACCACTGGCAGTCACATTTTC
Source organism: Manacus vitellinus (assembly GCF_001715985.3). NCBI lineage: Eukaryota > Metazoa > Chordata > Aves > Passeriformes > Pipridae > Manacus > Manacus vitellinus. Next base: position 1,098,602 of record NW_021940749.1, on the reverse strand, counting down.
CTAGGTCACATCTTATCCTAGTAATCCACAGCAGTGCATAGCCACAGCACTGGGAGTTTGAGCAGGGATCAAGATCTGGCAGGTGCCTCTGGAGAAAGCCTGCAAAAACACTGGGAAAAATATTGGTTCAAGTTGTGAAATCAGCAGGGAACACACCACTCATTTTGCACTTTTGTTCTTGTGCTTGGAAGGGAAATAGATGAATGCATCTTTCCAGATTTCTTGGAGAAAGATCTAAACACAGAGAAAGACGGCCAGGAAAGGAAGGGTTGAGAAGTTGACATGTGCAACAGCAACAATAACCTAAAGGGAAAAGGTAGAGAGGGGAAAAAAAAGACTAAGAGGGAAACAGACTTGGGATCATACCTAATCTATTCCGAGAACTCTACTAAAATGCGAGAGAAGGTTCAGTGGAATTGAGAACACAACGGTGAAATCTTCCAAGGAAACACTCCTGATGTGTGCCAGGACTTTTGCAACAGCTAAAGTTCCCTGCATTTCATACGAAAACCACCTCAACTTAGATGAAATGAGTTCCTTGTGCATCTCATCTGTTCTATTCCTAGACCGAGATATTCTCTCCTAAGTTTACATACTCTACCCTGCAAAGCCCCACTTTTTGACCATTTCTGCTAGAGAAGAACAACATTAATAGCCTGTTGCCAGCACATTCTCACTGGTTATTCCAGCAACTGCACTGCAATATCAGAGCAACAAGAATGGTGTGAGGAAACACTTCAGGTTCCAATGAGGCAAATTTGTGTTCAAAAAGTAAATATGGCCAAATGAAGCATAAAAAAAAATAAATCTGTCATTTGTGGCCACAGAGGAATTGTAGTTCTTAGCTAGGAAGATCTAAATTGCCAGAGCCACTGCAAGGGATTCTAGTGTAAGGAAATACAAGATCCAGTAGCAGCTTTTCTCTTTTCCCCTCCTCGCATCTACACTTAGACATCCACTGTTCTGTCACTGAATCACTACGGAGGCTGGGAAATCAGCTTGGTCACAGGGGTCCTAAATTTCTGCAGGTCTTGTTCCAGTCAGTGAAAGATGCAAATGTTTGGATTATCAGCAAGTAGGGCAATGAACTGCCTTGTGCTCCAGTTCCCAGGTCCATAAAGTGCAAGCAATTCTTCCTTCTTTTGAAAATGCCAGCAGAATTTTACAAGACAACTGCAGAAAATCCTCTTTCCTACAGTCCACGGAGGTCTGCCCTCATGCCAGTTCCTTTATCCAGTGTTAGTGCCTGATGAGCTGTCCTTCTCCATAATGGAACACCCAGAGCAATGAGCTGGAAGCCCTCAACACTCCTCCTACTCCCCCATCTTCCCACACAGCTATTTATGTCACCCCTGCCTGGTACCTCCTCCTTTTCTCAGCTGGGGATGACACCAGTTCTGCTGCAGCAGCAAAGAGGTGAGAAAGCAAGGAAAGGAAACTGTCAGGGAACATATTCAGGAGTAACAGGGATGTGAATACTATCTTAGCCAGCCTGATAATAACAACAGACCTAAAGCAAAACTGGGTAGGAGGTGGCCCTAATCCACAAATATGACAGTCCAAGCAGGTTCCATTCAGCAGCTCTTTTGCTGTAACAATATTATTGCACTAAAGTGAAATATTTTGGCCTCACTCCAGTAATAACCAAGGCAGGCTATTGTTGTTCTGGAAGAAAAGTTTGCTCAATGTGATGGAAGCAGCCACTGCCTACTGGAGAGAAAATTCAACAGAAATCTCTCTTTGTTCTGGGATTCTGGGCTGAGCCTTGATTTCCCTCCCTGCTGTCAAGAAAAGGAATACTCAGCAAGCAGGACCTTAGCACAGACAGTTGGAATATATGTTGCCTTGGTCTGGCACAATGCCTGTTAAAACAGACAGACATTTTCTTACAGCCATAAGACCTTCTGGCTTTATCCTGAGCCAGACAAAGTCACCTAAAACAATGCATGGAGTGCAAATCAGATCTAGTCAGACTGCACACATTTTATTGCTGGACTCTATGGGGCATCTTAGAAATCCTGACACTCCAGCCTAAGAGTATAATATAAAGAATGAAAACATTTTGATAATTACAGACTGCCAAGCTGCAAACCTAACAGAACAAGTTTAGGCATTCAAATGCACTTCAGATGTATGTGCATCAGCCCTTTGGCAGCCAATACAGTGAAAAGAAAACATCAATAGTTGCACAGAATGTAGAGCAGACTTAGCCAGACAGTGCTCTAACTAGACTCTGACTTCCTGGCTTGTCACTGACACTGTCACCGTATAAAGCAACGCCGGGCAGCAATTAAGTGAGGGCTGTTATTCCCCCTTAACTCAGCAAAGGAACAGAAATGAATGAGCTTTCCCAGGTTGCAGTGGTTCCAGATTGTCTCTCAAAGGGCTGCATCCATTCCTGTCACTCGTGTGTCGGCGGCGTGCCGTGATTAATTGGCGGGACCCGCGTTTCTGTGTGCCTTACGCCAGACACGGCTCCGCTCCCCCAGCTGCTTTACTGGGGGTGTGCACCACAGCGTTCCACACCACGGACCTTGGCAAGGCTATATTAATGTCCCACAATGGACCCCAGCTAAAACAACTTAAAACCCTGCAGATTACCTATATGTGCTGAAAATAAAGATGTAAAGAGAAGTGACTGAAAGATTTAGTAGAGCTGAAAGCTGAGACGCAAAAACGAGCAAGAGACTATGTTTTTTTTCAGCAAAATAAGAATGTTATGTTGGCAGAATAAGGGAATTTGTTGTCAGCATTAAAATATGTGGAGAAGTTTTTATCACTAATTCAGAATAAGTAGCACTTCACAAAAACTCCCAAGACATTTCCAAAGTAAATTGTTACTTAGCAAGAAGGATATCAAAACCAGCCTTAAATTAAAAGCACAGGACAGAAGGACAGCAAGGAATGTAAATGGTCTGTACTGTCAAATACAAACAATATCAAACACAACTAGCAATGTTTTCCTTCCATTTCCATACATGTCACAGCATGACAGCAGCACCTTCCTGGGTCCAGGAGTTGTGGGCTATGTGATCTCTGCCAAAGAAATGGCATAAACTTACTTCCACAACTTTATCACTCTCTTTCTATCTGTTGTCTCACTACTCATAAGAACAAGTTTCTGCCTCCACCTTCCCCACAGATTTACTGGTCCCAGAAGGCAGGTCCCCACAACCATCACAGAAGGTTGTGATGCAGAGCCCATCTGCATGTCTCAGGTGCCATCAGCACCTTGGACAGTGAGAGGAAACCAGCAACCTCCTTCAAAGTTCTGCTCAAGAATCCACTTTTCCCATTAATTTTTTAATTCCCAACTTTGGCCCCACGCCATACACTTCTCCTTCCTTGTCCTTTGGCTGTTTGTTTCACAAGATCTAATCCAAGAGGCTCTCTGAAGTAGGTCATTCTACATTAGCTGAGTTTTTCTGTTCCCAGCTGCACACTGGGAACATCACACACATCTTTCTCTTAGTTCTGTAGCAAAATTCAAAACTGCATTGGCTTAAAAACACAACAAAGTGTGGGCTGGATTTCCATTTCTATGTTATTTACTATATTCTACCTTGCAGGCTTACACACACTAATCCTCCTGGATGCATTCAGCACAGGACTGATCCCTGGCCTCCAGCTTTGAAGCAATTTACTGCTTCTGCACACGCAGCAATGTTTTAGATAGAAATTACAGGTGGCATTGGCAGAGTGTTATGCTGGAGAAGGCTCTGATCTGTTCACCTTACAACCTCAGAAAAAGTTCCCAAAGCTTTGAATAAATCAGTGGTATTTCATACACCTTGTCATTACCTTTTGGTTCAGGGTTTCCTGAGACAGTCAAATTTGAAGAGCAGTTGTGTGACAGTAGGGGAATTAGAGCAACATGGAATAGATTTGGCAGCTAAGCTTGACAAATCCAGCTTAGAAACAGAACAAAAGAACTTCCCAAACCACAGGGTGGAGGTAGAACAATTCTTTTAGTCAAATAATGTATTCAGAAGAAATGCACAAGAGTCCTATAATACATATGCCCCTTTTTGTTCTAGATAACGTAAATTAGTTATAAGATCATCACAAAGACCCACAGTCTTAAAACCTTGGTAATAAAATCTACAGCACTTAATACACTTAAAATCCACAAGAGGGCAGGCACACAGGTAAACTGATGAGTGTAAAGAAGACACACATAGTAGATGAAAAGAAGCCTAAGACATGAAATATGTGTGGTTTGGTTTGGTCCTGCTGGTTTGTTTCTTTAAGAAGAATTTGACCAGAGCAGGTTTTCATCCTTTCCAATATAAAGGTGGAGCTGATTTGTCTTGTTCAGTCATTATGAAAGGCTTAATTAATAATACAAGACATGTCTTTCTTACTGTGTTCACATTCTGGTCTGTGCACATGCATGCATACGTATGTCAACTTCTAAATTTAAATATATTGCCTGTGCTTGCTGTAAATGGTGAACTCCACAACCACATACTTGTATTTACTATAGTCATTTCTTCTAACATGAGTATAAATCAACTTCCCAAAGCAAAAATTAAGGAAGTACGAGATTGAGAACAAGAAAACATTTTACGTTTTCTCAGAGGTTATACTGCCAAAATCTACAGCAGCTGTGGATTCACCCAAGGTAAGGCTGAAATGAAACACAGACCCAAGGATTCATCTCTGACCTATTTTGCTTGGTTTCTAGAAAATATTGTTCTTTATGTCTGGGCCTTCTCAAATTGTGGCGTGAGGAACACCAAGTGGAAAAAGAGATGGCAAAAGCAGTTTATCCAGCCAGGATGTGCTTTCAGAAAAAGCAAAGCCAAATGCCACAGCCATTTTGAGGGCACAGCAAATATGTAGCCCCAGATTCTTTAAGAGTAGAAGCCTTCATAAGTTGTTTTTATCTTTCTGTAAATACCTTTTGAAGCAAAACATTTACGTATTTATCCTTTATTGACAGAGAGATGAACTGTGGCTAAAATGGACAACATCCTTGTGGACATGACAGTCGCCCATATCCTGAGCAGAATCTGCCAGACTCTAATTTAGGAAGCAGCACAGTTAATCACAGGAAAATTGTAATTACAGGACTGGCTACTGACTGGGCTTTTATATTCACAGGGGAAGTCACCAGCAATTATGAACAAGTCTGCTGGGAAACACACACATGTTAAGCTTTTTAGGTTTAATAAATGTATTTGCCTGACTAATAAAATGACACAATGATCAGTACTACGCTCAGGAGTAACAATTTACAATCACCAATAAGGGTTCCACAATCTGACTATTAATTTTCTATTTCTGGAAAAATCTTGCCTCGGAACATTTAACTGGAAACTGGTTGTATTTCTGCTTACTTAGGGCATTTTAATATTGCTGAATGGTACATGATTGAATGGCTAAATACCATCTTCTCTTGTCAGTCTTTTAAAAGGAATCCAATCATGAGCTAATCCTAAAAGATAAAGATATACTACTATACATAATAAAGTTCTTATGCTAAGAAAATAGAACCCTTTTCATCATCCATAGTGAACTGGTAGTTACTGGACTGAAATCAAAGTAGGATGACAGTAGTTTATCTTTGTCTGAGAACAACTAACTCTTAACCAAGAGGCAGCCCTTTTGCCACCTCTCAAGTGATTGACTGAGTGATGTTCAGTTTTGTGGTGGCACAGAAGGCCTAATTTCTACAGACTGATTTTTAGAACCAGGAGAACAAAAAAAAAAAAAAAAGAAATCAAAATAATTGACTTCACAGTTTTTTTCTATACCAATGCTCATGTGAATGCTAAGCCACATTCAAAGCTTATTTCTCTTACTATGACTGCTAAGCTGACAAAAAGTATCAAAGCAAGGAGAAAAATCACTGCTTCCAGCCATCCCTGCTGCACTGTACAGGACTGGGCAGGAGAACTTACAGCAGCTTTGGTTTGCAGGTCTCATTCATAGCTCCAACAGAGGACTCACTGGTCTCATTGTCTTGTTGTATATTAAGAGCTAAGCCTAGTCCTGTCATCCCACAAGGTATTTTGGATATGGCTGAGGAGTTAGTTTAGAAAGGGATAACCTCACCTGCCTGTTTTACCAACAAGCACCCTCACTGCAGAGGAAACTTTCCATCGCACTCATATGAGAAAGACTTTCAGCCCAAGTCACTCAAAACTGCAGGACTTGCTCTCAGACACACAGAGTGAGTAGAGAAAACAAAAGCGTAGGAAGAGATTTCACAGAAGGTGTCCTTACGTGGCTCAAGGCTGCTCTAATCACAAGGAAGGATATGAAAGCTCAGGCCTTGGCACCCTCTGCCCAGAATAACTGAGTAATACAACAACCTTTTCTTTCTGTAAAAGCAAAACAGTAGAAAATGTCCTCTGCATAAGCTGTCATCTGGCAAGATTTAGTTAGAAACTAAATTCTGGGCTTAATACCAGAAGGAAAGGCAGCAAGTGGCCCTGGTTAGAAACAGCAAGTTCCAATAAGCAAACACAAAACAGTGTGCATCTTGTCTTTTTGTTAAGATTAGTGTATCTTAATTTAATAATTCATCCTCCTCTTGCATCTTCTAGATTTAATCTGATTAAAAAGCTATTTTCAGCCTTAGTTTTATTATTCAAAGTTTTTAATAATTTTAATAGTTCTAAGTGATAAAGGAAGAAAACAAATTGAGATCTGTAATGACAAATTTTTTCTTCCATGCCCAAAGGGCTTTTTTAATTTCATCTCAGCAGATTCAATCTCCAGTGTACCTCCTATGAAACTGAAAAAACTGCATACAGATATAGAAGACACTAAAGAGACCAATCCTTCTCAGTTTTACCACAGTAGAATTGACCTATGTTAAAAAAGTCAGACTACACCAAACAAAAGGGCTTGAATGTTTTAAAATATTTAGAACAAGATATAATTTCATGAAACAACTTTGGTGCTTCTTGCCTCTTGCAAAGTGGATTATGATCTACCTTGAATTTGGCAGGTAAAGGTTGTTAAAGAATATTTTAAAGTCCCAGGCATGACACAGAAAATGATCCCAGTATTAGTACCAAAGAGTTAACCTGGCTGATGCTGCAGTGGAGGTCTCTGATCCAGCAGCAACCTCACCTGTTGTAGCACTTCCTCCTAGTTTTGTTTGAACAGCTGTTAAACTGGAAATGAACCTGTGGATTTAAGGGCTTACAGTCTTTTCCTTGTAGAAGGATAACCAAAAAAACTCCAAAACCACAAAATCCCCAAACAACTTTTATTAATGGTTCCTTTTTGCTGAATGTCCTTCTCAAAGAAAAAACAGAACGGAAAACAACCTCTCTTCGATTCCTGTTCAGCAAAGAACATGTGCCTCGCATGCAACAAATGGAATAAGAAAACTGTGAACCAGTTACTCCCAGTTTACTACTTGCTAGATGTACCTGATGCTGTACAAACATGCCAAGAGACACTTCCTTTACTTCAGGGATTTTAGAGCTGAAGGTTATGAACACATGATCAATGATATTTGAAGTACAGCCGTTTAACTGCATTGCTCAACAGCTGAAACTCCACAGTTGATCATGTGTTTGTTTGAGATCAAGGTGCTTATGGGAAATTTATCTTACATAGAACCAACGTAACTTATTAATAAAAGGTCATGGTTTTGTCTCACTGTTGTTCTTAAGTTTGTTTTTAACAAAAGAAATACCAAATTAAAACTGGAACATTTTCTGGTTGTATTTGTACAGAAGGGAGTCCCTGCTTACCAAGACATCCTGGTAGGAAAACCTAAATAATGGAATTAAATTCCAGTCTTTAGTTAAACTCTGCTAATTTCCAGGACCAGGTACAGAATTGGGCTTCAGAGCTCTACAGAAGTGTGGTGTCACCTTTCCATTCTAGACTGCCTTTTATATATCTGACCTATATAACAGTTGATGCATGTGCACATGGTCCTGTTGGTGAAAGGCTTGTGAGACCACACCCTTTCAAAAACCTAGGGGGCAACTCTTACCACTTTTCTCTTTCCTAAATTGAATAATAATTCCAATTTCAAGGAGGGTATGAAAACATTCCTGCATATATTTCTACCCCCAAGGCAGACACTAAGTGGCTTTGTTGTCGTTTCTCCACCTCACTATCTAGCTTGTTCTGAGGTGCTCAGGCCCAGGACACGTGCAGTGATGGAGATCCATGGATATTGTCTTGCCTACCTCAGCTGGAGCCCATGGAGACAACTGGACCATCAAGTGACATGGATGGGTGTTTCCCCCTCGCTTCCTTGTCACTGGAGGGTGGTGACAGCTCGTGTACCACGCACAGCCTCTGATGCCACTCCTGGTGTAACATGAGAGGGAGCTGATGTCAGCAAAGCCACAGGCATGGACCTGAGCACAACAAAGAGGGCTGGGGTCAGGGAGCAGCAAACACTTTGCAAACACTGAGCTTGCCAGTTCACTCTGCCTTTGCTCACAGCGTACTACAGGTTCAGCAACAGATTACAAAGGAAAGGGGACAGGGGATAAAAGAGACTCATAAAATAGACAATAACTAAATTAAATAAAATTAAGACTGGCAGTCTCAGATTGAAACATTCAATGAATAATTTCCCAGGTCAAGGAAACTGTTTATCAGTGAGAACTTTTCAGCTGTTGCTGCACATCCTTCAATTACTCCATCTTCTTGATGTGCCACAGATCGTACAAGAGACAAAAGTCAGCTGTCAGAATTCAAGTGTGTTCAAGAACACAGCTTTACAGCTGTAAGTGCTGCTATATTCTGAGCTCACACTTGCCTAAAAAACTAAATAAGCACATTTCAACTCTTACTGGGAAGAGAACCCCAACACTTCAGTGCCATGAGCATGTGATTGAACTGAAAACATTTTCCTGTTCCCTGTTCACACACTGACAGCAGCACACTGAGCTCCTCCACTCAAAGTGATACTTTGGAGGTACTGTTATGCTCTATCTTTTAAACTAAAATATTAAAATATAATCAGAGATCTTTGAAGAATAACAGCACTGGTACTTACACATAAGCAGAGCAATAAAGGGTGCAGTTTAAAACAACATAAAATGCCTGGCACACGTTAACTTACGCCATTTCCTCCTTTATCTGATTTCTAATTAGGACTTGATAGTTTAAAATAAAGGATGCATCAAGTCCTTCAGAGTCATACAGACAAATCAGAATGATGTTAGCAAATGAAAGGATATTTATCACATTAATAAATTGTATCACCTTTTGGCATACATCTGATCAGAATGAAAAGCAAAAGGAACTAGTGAGACTGCCGCTGTTCCCAACACCAGAGATCGAGTTCTCTCCAAGAGGGGCCAACTGTAATGGAAAAATAAAGAGAACAATAGGAATGTTATGAGCTGCAGAAAATTATACTAAGTATGGAAAAGAATCACAGCCTTCTAAAATGGCAGTGACTACACTTTACCTCAGGAACACCTCTCTCTCTGGTTTTTCATGTTATTAAGTAAGGTACAACTTACTATGGAAAAGTCAGTATTTTAATAAGTGATGATTAACAATCCAACCTACAACACTAAAAAAATTAACAATTACCTTTAAACCAACAGGTTTCAGTTTATCATTTCTCAAAATCAGGTGAAGGGAACATCCTCTATTTTTCCCAAAAGCAATACCAAGTGGGAGGCTGCCAGTGGAAATTTTCACTCAAAGAAGAAGGGTTTGAGGGTTTGTATTTTTTCTTTGTTTCTTTGGTTTGTGCCTTTTTTTTTTAAAGAAGGCTATGATCAAATAGAAATATATTGCCTAATGGGAAGTCTACATTGCATGTAAAATCAATTACACAGCCCATGAATTCAGTAATCTGAAACATATTACCTCTGACTGCAAGACACTCCAGGCCCTCGTGGAAAGAACAGGGTAGTTCTTGCCATGGCAACACCTGCAGGTGCTGAGCCAGGGGCTGGCTCTGCAGGAGCTGCTTTAGCCCAAAGGGAAAGTTCCTGGAGGACACGATGGAAGACACTCACCTGGAGCGGGGCTGCAGCCTCCTGCACCTCCTCCTGGTGTCCCACGGAGCTCTGGCACTCCCACACGGATCCTGTCTGTCCTTTCTTCCACTGAAGCCATTAACAAGATCAAAGCTTCAATTATTTCACTGCTGCTGTTGATTACACACAGCATGATTAATCTTAATATATATATACAGTCACTTATCCAGAAATAATTAAAACAAAGGTACATTCTCCTCTTTAGTTGTTGACTTTCAGCAATTAGTTATTTTTCTCAAAAGCAGTTATTAACCCTAAACATGTAATAACTTTGAAGCAAAAATCTCTGGCAAAATATTTAAATATATTACATGATCCTTTTTCTTTCCAGAAAAAAAAAAGTCTTCTTTGTTTTTTAACAGCATTGTCCTTCAAAAACTGCTTAGGAAACCTTCCCTTATGAATTCTTTTCTTTTTTTAGTGGTTTTTTCCCTTCTGCTGTCCTCCATGCCTTAGTTTGTATCAATCAAATGGAAGAAGTAAAAATACACAGACAGAAAAATATAAAGAACTGTAATCTTGGTTTTTCCAGGACTGAAATCTTGATTTCATTGATGTCAAAAAGACAAACAACAACAAAAAAAAAGTCACCCGGATGTGTCAAAAAAGTCACCAACCTAATTCTCCTGGTAGATAATTACAAAAATAAAGCTAAAACACCACCTCACATCTCAATATCTGGTACTGGTTGCTTTTGCTACCTCAACACTTAAATTAACTTTTATAATAACTGTAGCAATAAATTAAAGTCTTCTGGACTTAGAATTTATCAGAACAGTGTATTTCTAACAAAATCTCCACAAACAAGGAGAGGAAGTATTCACTACTCCACTTCATAATGCTTATATTTGTCTTTCACACATACAATACACTGGATTTATAGGAACAAATTATTTGTATGGAACTGGCAAAGTCTCCAGGTTTCATGTACCTCTCAGGAAGCAAAAAGTCCCATGAAGACTTAGCATGCTTCTACACATAGGTGGCTCTCAAAACAAGAGAATTACTTACAATCCCACTTTCCCCCCAAAATCTGCAGTAATCCTATACAATTTTAAAACAATTAAGCATATGCATTTCAACAGGCAAATTAAATGCAATAAAATATTCAACTGTTACTGTATAACACTTTTTTTGCTCTTCTGAGTAACAAATGTCCCATGTGATAAAAAGATTTGAGTAGAATCTACCCTGAGATAAAGAACTGTGCTGTTCATTTCACATAAACGCCCCTGCTGCAGTTCAGAAAGAAGCTGAATTCTTTTCCCACGAAATCTAGAAGCAAAATGTCCCACTGCAAGTACATTTTACAAAACACTGACAGGTCCAAAATGAGCACGAACAGTTTGCTAATGCCAGAGCCTTAATATTAACTGCTGATAACTCAGGAATTTCACTGGAACCCTCTGAAGTTACAGTTTTACTGTCCTTGTAGATAAAGATTTCTTGGTTATCAGGCTGGTATGAGAAGGCCTGTGGGAACTCTTCTGAAGAGTTTTCTGCAGTAAACAACTCACTGATAACAAGAATTTGATTTTTACTTAGTAGTAAAGCAGTATTTTTCCCAGCGCTCATGAAGATAAATAAGGGGGCAAGAAAAAGGTGGCTATGTGGGATGAAGAAATCCAGGGCATCTGATTGAGCAGGAAGAACCAGCTGTTCACCAGGAAATCAAGCACATGTTAACTCAGCAACTGTAGCAGCTTAAGCCACTCTGGTAAGATGTCTTTCCACTTGCCTTGCCAGCCACAATGAGGAGTATGAATACAGCACTCAAACTGAATTGCTCAAAGCTTTCACTTTAGTTCCTGTTTCATGTAACCAGAAGAAATAAATCCTCCTCTATCTCACACTTTATGTTGACAGAATTCCACAGCTTCTGTACTCATACATTTTGGCACCTTGAGAGTCAATTCAAGTTAATGACTTTCATATAGCAATGAGAAAGCTGTAAATAAAATGAGACAAAATCACGTTACAACAAAGTGCAGAATTATGACATGGATAAAACGAGTCTGGATGTAATCAGCAATCAATTGGAATGACACATTCTGTGTGGTTTCACATTAAATAATTTTAATGGAGCCTTGTAGCTTAGATACAGAAATACAATTGCAGACAGCCAAGGGTTCAGTTGCAAGTGTCCAGGATTTCCAGGTAATGCTATTAATATCTACATTTCTAGGGATGTAATTAACAAAGACAAGTTTGCTTAAAGCTTTTTTTTTGCCTTTTTTCTTTTTTCAAATGAAGATAAAAAATTTTCCCCGAGTTCTTTTATCTTCAACTTTTTCTTTTCAAGTTATGTTATAAATCAGGTGAACGCCTTTCTTTGGTTTTTTTTTTTTTCTACTAGCATATTTTTTAAAAAGTGGGGGGGGAGGGAAATCACATTCCAGTTGTTTCTCCTGACTGTTCCTCCAAGTCAGGTGAAAAGCCTGGAGTCTGCACGTGTCCAAATGCAGCGCTCTGGATCCATTCCTCTCCCCGAGGCCGGTCAATCAGCTGTCGGTCTCCCCATGGACGTTTTCCATGTGCACTTTGAGGTAGTCGTTCCTTGTGAACTTCTTGTGGCACAGCTGGCACTCTGCCATGGGCCGGTTGGGGTTGTGGGTCAGCTTGTGGCGGATCAGCATCTTCTTCAGGCTGAAGGACAGGTCACAGACCTGGGGCAGGGAAGGCAAGGCAAAGCCAAACGAAGCGTTACAACTTGGAGCACAGAAAATGCACCTCACGTGACATCACTGAAGGCACAGCCACACATACCTGCAGTGCTTAGTAAATGAGCTGGTCTTTGGAAGGACAACTCCTTCAGAGAGCACCTTAAAGATCATTATTCTTGTTTGCTGGGTTGTTTTTTTTTTTAAACCTATTTTTCTATCTGGGATGGAGAAAAATTATGACAAAACATCACAGGCCTCTGCTAGTTGGACTTAAATGAAATATTTCCTTCCTGACCTCCAGAAGGACTTTTGAGCTCGCTCAGTTACAAGGAGTGAGGAGTGAGAATAAAGAGGCTCTGAAGACTGCAAAAAAGGTTAATAATTATTATGAAGGAAACATCACTGTTCCAGTGTCTCTCTGCCTGGCCAAGAAAATGGAAGACATCTAGCAAATGAAGGTGAATCTCTTTTGTTTGTTGTCTGGTGTGCTGCTTCCCTTCCTCCACTGTACTCCAAGCTGTCCAGTTCATTCTCCATTTGAATAAATGGATAGAGGGAAGAAGGACTCTGCCATGCTAAAGCCATCACTTCTTATAAAAATCCCAGTGCTGAAGTTAAAATAAAAAACATGAAAGGTTAAGAAGAAGCTCAGCCAAGAAAAGTTAGCATTAAAAGTTAAGGCATCAATTCAACTAAAACCATGCTGTTATTGTCATATTTACCTTTCATGCAAGGATATATTTGCATGCATGAATTTCTGAGGAAAAGGAAAAAAAAACAAGGAAGTATGCTGCTGATTTGACAAATGGAACAGGCAAGACTCATATAATTAAACAAGAATGAACACTCATAGGCTTGCAAACTTAAAACTCCAGGTTAATTCCAGACAGAAATCTCTTTCATGCAGAAAAAAAAAAAAAACAACCTCTCAGAACCCAGGACAATCCCTCTTCAGAAAAACAAAGCTTTAAATTCATATTGGTGTCAAACTAATGAAAATGCTGAGTGATTCCTGATTCCTTCGGAAACCGAGACAGACCACTAGAGCTGAGTGGATAATTTTGACCTCCAGTACATGTATTTTATGCCAATTAAGGCAAAATCATACAATGACCATAAAAAGGGCAATTGCCAGAGGCAAGTTTTTGTCCCCAGAATGTTTCCCCAGACAAGGGCACTGTATGTGCTGTTGCAATGGAACATTTTTGGCTTTATGACATGACATAATAACGAGGACTTTTACACAGCAACTTTAACTGTCCAACTTTTTCCCCCCACTGTATAATCACCTCTTTCAGACCCAAGCAACAGCCACCCTTTTGTTATGTGTCCTTCTGTCCCTTCAAGGCTCTGGCATGTTGTGCTACCTTCCTTCTTCGAAGAGAGCATGGAATGCACAGGATTATTAAAGACATGGCACATCCTGTGCTGTGCTTATGCATAAAAGTTTTGGGGATTTTTTTAAGAGTTTGCTCCATATATTAATTTTTTAAGCAAGACTGGTATTTTGTAGATTTACAACCACTCTTGCTAATGTGCACTCGAACTCCAATCAGTCTCTTCAAAACGATCAAAGTTTTGGTCCAGTAGGGAGGATGGAAAAGACTGACATTTGAAAGTAAGTGCAGGGTCAGCTGGAGGCAGAGTGCAGGGAAATACTGTACTGGACAGAAACCAGGACAGGCAGCACTTGACCTTGCTGCCCCCAGAAAATCATCTGTTGTCTCTGAGGCAACTGAAGCTCAATTGGCCTTCCAGTAAAAAAACAGACTGGTCCTGAGAGGACAGAAATGTAATACATCAGGAAAAACTGCATTTTGTACCTTCATATTTCAGTTATTCTCACTTTCCTACGTGACGTGTATCAGAACTTTCATTTTAAAATGAGAATATTCAATTCCCACTGTTATCTGTGGGGTGCAAGAGCTTTGGCACACCGAATTCTCTTGACTGGTAGGACACAGCAATAGGTACATAAATACACTGTAGCACCTTCATCAAACAGGGTACAAGGATTAGTCTCACATGTAACTCAGTCCTGGATGGTAATACCTGTTCCATGTGCCTGAGAGAGTGAGACAGGAAAACACTGGTTTTATTTCTGATTCTAGAAACAAATTTTTTAAAGCAAAAACACAGCCTAAAAAAAATTGGGATGTGGTATTCCACAGTCAAGAGTCTGGGGAGGCTGTTGCCATAAATTACCACTCAAGTCATTATAAGAAAAATAACATCTACAGTTTTCTTGAGCAGGATAAAAAAATTGTAGGTGAGAATAGCTGAGTGTAAAAAGAAAATTCAGTATCAGGTAGCCCACAATAAATGCCTCCCATAGGTACATTTTTCTGTAATTGTCCACTACTGGTTTTCCTGTAACTTCTACTGAAACATCTGGTAACATGCACTGTGTAAGAGAAGGACTAGGACTAGACACAGATTCCAGCTGTTTCTAGAAATACTGTGATCTGAGAAGTTAAATTCTATTTGATTAACGAGGAAAACGGAAGGAAAAGTTGAAGCAGGAAAGTATGTTTTCATGCAACTCCTACTTTAAATTAAAGAAAGGAAAAAGGAATAATATAGAACCACCGTATCAAGTCAGTCTGAAAAAACCACACTGAATCCAAGATCAGTGAATCTTGGATCCACAGTGTGGGAAAAACTGCATTTACACTGCAAGCTGGCCAGCAGCTGATAAACAGTACAGCAATCTGAAGAAGTTATTGACAATGATGTGGAGTTAGAGAAATCCTCCAGGTACTATCTAGAGCCAGACTGAGATTATCCCAAAAGAATACAGCAAATCTCCTCACTTGTAGACATCAGCAAAATATTTTAGCTGAACTTTTCCATGAAATTAATATATTTTATTCTCAACGAAATGACATCAGATTATTCACTAAAAACCAGAACAGTTAACAGACCCTTGCAACTCTTCCTGCCAAGCTGTTATTCTAATTTTGCATCTAATTTCAGAAGTTTCTGAGCAAATTTACAGCTGCTCAGGTTGAGCCATCTAGGACATAACTGAAACCTGGCAGCCCTGTGACAGATTCATTAAGAGCCAGTATCACAACACAAAGTTCCTATACTAATTCTATACCCTGTTCTGATGCCTTCCCCTAAATCCTTGAGCAACAGCTTACATTTTGGCATTTAATAGTTCTGCAAGACATAATTTCCCACCATTTTCTGCACATTCAGCCTCCCCACTACCTCCCAAAAGCTGAGATGTCGTGTACAAATGGGGTGTGTGAAGGAAAGGTACCTGACAGTGATCTATGGACTGTAACATGATAGGCTCCATTTCAGCACTGCAAGTGTGCACAGCACCCCAGATTGTTCCACTGAATGACAGAAAAATGAGCAGATGTTGAAAATATCAGACCAGGTTTCAGTAGAAACTGGAAATATTTGTGTCATTCACCATCAGAATCATTCAGACTCCATGTAATAAATTAGATCCCTTTTCCTACATAAGCTAATCTCCAACTATTAACCTGTTGTACAAATTTATATGGGAACCCAACCAGTGTGAATTTGTAACTTGTAACATCCAAATTGCATTAATAATGGTGAAAATAACTCTTGTGGGATCCAAACCCATAAAATAAGAGGGTGTGCAATGCTCTTGGCAACCGGAGAGGGTACATAAAATTCCCTGAATGGCCTTTCAATGTCTGGCTAAACAAAGGCCAGATGAAGTGTAACTTTATGCCACAGCCAAGAGGTGCAAGGCCGTGGTCTCCCCGGAATTAGGTCCCTCTGCTGCACTGGAGGCAGGCAGACACAAAGGGACAGCTGGACTCACATCACACTGGAACGGCTTCTCCCCGGTGTGGGTCCTCATGTGCTCGTCCAGGCCCCGCTTCTGACTGAAAGCCTTGTTACACTCCGAGCACTGGTACGGCTTTTCCTGCATGGAATGACAACAGGGAGTGAAAGTGAGTCAACACAGAGCCCGAGTCATTAAAGGGGTGGAATTCCATGCTGGATGGTGCAAGTTTTATATTCTCTCTAAGGGATTACAGTCAGTGAAAACAACAGAAAACGACTTTCAAATGATGAAGTGAAAGCTGGGAAAGCTGGGGCCTGACAGTTTCCACTTCAACACCCACTTAGGAATTAATTATCTGTTCCAGTCCTTCAAACGCAGCCATTTTGGGAGTCTGCTTTTTGTCACCTGAAAGGTACAGAAACGTAAAATTCCAGTCTACTTTCCTTTATCCTCCACAAATGCTTAAAATTATCCATGAAACTTCAGGTTTGTTAGCAGGTTTCCAAGCAGAGAAAGAGGTGAAGAGAGGAAGAGAAGGTACAAGGAAAGCTTGTGGCAGAGTAAAAACTTCTTTTGAGAAGTGGTGACAGAAGGTTAATCACATATTCATTGCAGAATCTCAAAAGAAGTGCAGATAGCAACCAAGCCATCTGTATTTTTATTAGAACTATTGGTTAGCAGCTACTGTAGCACATGATGTTATAAAAGTTGCAGTCTCACTGACCTCAAAGAATCAGAAATATGTAAGGAAAACCACTTAGGTAAAGATTTTTTTCTTTAAAGTTCTTCCTGAATATAGAAATTTACATAAGGTGTAATTCCACCTTGATTCCACAAAAGTTACCAAAGAACCGTATGGAAACCAACACCAAAATAAATCAAACATAAAAGTTATCATTATGGCCCTGCACATGGTCTCATTACAATTTTAATGCTCTAGAGGCACCTTTAGTTTTAAATCAACTATACTTCTTTCATCCTACTTTTTCCTGTGGACTCTAATTCTGTATTGCTGAAGTTCTGAAGAAGGGTATTTTAGGCAAAGTAAACAGTTTTTACTGCATTAAATTGAAAGCAATGACTGAAAAAATCAGTAGGCAATGAAAATGTTAAATCTATGAATTAAGAAATAACAGGTGGTGAAGTCAAAGTCCTTTCGGGAGATAATGTGGGACTCAAGGATTAAGTGAGACAGAACAACTCAGCCCAGGTGTTAAAGCAACAAAGAGAAAAAGTTCTCTGGTTATTGAATCCCTATTCTCAGAATGTTGGGAACAACCAGGTCTCGGTATATTGCTGAATCCTGCCAGGATTCACCAGCACGAGCCACACACCCAACACAGTGGACTGTAAATTAGGGCTGTTCTGGGGATATCCCAGTCTCTCTTTAGGGCCACTCTTTGCAGGTTCAGAGACCCCAGCAGGGGTGAACACGGGGTTCTTCATTTTGGAGTCCCCTCCCATGAGCTCTCCTAGAAGAGGCAGCGTCATTTCCATGATTCCTCAGTATAAAGGAAAACATAACAAATTCCTTGAAAAAAACCCCATCATCTAGACCGAAAACTTCATGTCACAGGGACCTTTGATAGACTGACTGAAGGTTTCATGGAGCAGGACTGCATTTCCAAAGGAATTGTATGAGTAAGTCATATGAAAAGCAGGTTTGTGCAACAACCCCTTAATTGGTTCTGCATTGTGGTTAACACGAACCACATTTCTGTGAGTTCTCCAAAACCAGCCTTTCTCTGGGTAGGTTGTTGCACAGAAAGTGCAAAGCAGAGTATACAACATGTACATCTTAAACACCTCTGGAAACACTGACTCCTGCAAACTGCAGCGGGTGGACTCGCTCCCTTCTATCACCTGCTTCTTCAGGTGCCTCAGGAGTTGACTGGATTAGGAGTGGCTCGTCCATGCCAGAGGGAAAGGGACTGCAGGATTCCATTCTGGAGAAGGAGCCATTATACACTCTGGGAAGCTGAAGCCACAAACCTGGGCTGGCTAAATTCCCCCACGTTTGGGTATTTGTATTATGCTCTGTGGCAAAAAAGGGTGTATCCAACCATCCCCTTGGCATTCGTATTCCAACTCCCATATGTAGTGCACGAAGCACATCCAGAGCTTTGATCTAATTTTAGATCCCTTACATCTGTATATTCCAGTGAGTTCAGCAGACATGACTGCGATTCCCAGCAGCCTCCTCTCCCCAAAGCAAAGCTGCCCTCCACTCACATCTGTGCCTGTCTCAGTAATATCAGCAGTGCTGCCCAGAGCAAAACTTGGCCCTGTGTGTATCTCCAGAGAAAAAGTCTTTTTTTGTTATTGGTTTCAAAGAAGACATCACTGTCACAGACTAAAACCAAAACATTCTGTGCCTTTTCCTTTTCTCTCTCCTCCTTCTCCCCCCTTGGTATCAAATTCCCATTGCACAATACTTGGAGAAAGCAACATGTGTAACATGGAAAAGATGATGTTTGCTTGGCATAACCACCACTGCTCTAAACGTGAACAGAAAACACAAAAGAGACAAAAACCACACCAACAGGTCTGAAAAAGTTAATGCCACCTCAGAAGGACAGCAGGGACCAGAGATGAGATTAGAAGGAAGCTGGACACATTTAAAACACGAAGCAAAGGGAAAAACCTGCTAACTGTCAACAAAACAGGAGCTCATTGCAAAGATCATCCAAGTCTGACTTCAGAGGAGTCAGCAACTGCTAGAACTATAAATCTGCCCTCTGCTGAAAAAGCATCTGCCAGGCCATGACTGTGGTGGCAGCAAAGCCAAAGGATTACATGTGTTTTCTTTTATTGATGATACAAACGAGGAAGGGAGCGGGGAGAGCGAGAGGCAGGATGGAGCTGATACTGCAGTGATTTAATATCACAGTTTTAAGCATGCCAGGTATAAATAGAAGTAGGTAAGTCAGGATTTACAACCTTCCTGCCTCTAAACGAGGAAAGGCCAAGCAGAGCCCAAATGGTATTCTGGAAGGTGCTTTGCAGTAAGACTGGTATGTACCTTAAAAGCTCCCATCTCTGATGATTTTCACTTCACTATGTTAAAACTGAGAGGAAATCAACATTTTAACAGCTCTGACAAATCAAACGGTGCCTGCAATACAAACTCATCTGTCTGTGTGTGGCTGCATCACAAACCACACCTTGATTTGCCACTTGCACCACCCTCAATGGCTCCACAAAGCACGTGTCCAGAGCATCCTGCAACCACAGCACACGGAAACATTTAAATGCAGAATATCTGAACTGCTCTGTAGTTGACTGTATCTCCCTTAAGAAATGTAAGTACATTATGTATATCAGCCTAGCACTAGTGCATGTGGTTGTTCCTGGAAACCTGGTAAAATGCCTCAGGCAGGTAAAACATTAATGACTTTGGGAGGAGTGTCTCCAACTTACTTTTCCAATCTGAATTTAGAACTGTTACATGAGCTCAACAGCAGCGGTGAGACATATATGATCTGAACACTATTATATCCAAATAAATCTTGGCTCAAGTTTCAAATAAATGAGAGTTAAAAACAGTTCTAGCAACTCTTTCAAAGAGCAATTTAAAACCGAGCTGAAGTCACGCTCAAGAAACCTTATTCTTCACTTTTTGGTTAAGCTAATTTATTACAGTGATTTCAGATTTATACCACTCAGAAAGTGAACTTGACTACCAAAATGTTACTCAATAATCCCTTTTAACTGACATGCAAAGTACACTGAAAATCCCAGAGCTATCTTGGATCTAATTTCTCTCAAGCTAGTATTTTTATATTCTACTGAATTCAGCAGAAAAAAAGGAAAAGCCTATCAGATCTTATATTATTTGTAAACATTTACAGTTGTGACATGAATGTGAGAACACATTGCCAGACATGAATAATGATGACGTTACAGGACACACACACACAAAAAAATTAAAATAATATTTTCTTCTCATTATTCTAAAACAAAGCTTTCCTTTGCTCCCAGAAAGCCTTCTAATGCCTGCTCATGAGATGTAGATACAGTAATACTGTCCTGCTTTCAAACTGCTTTTTATGTGGACTTTGAAAATATCTGTATTACTCTTAATGAACATCATTTGCTGCTACATGTACTTGCATTATGACTTGAACAGAGGGTTAATAAAATTGTTCCAAAAAAAAAAAAAAATCAGCAAAAATGGAAAAATGTGGCCTTGAATGAACAAAAAAGCTAATTTCTCTAGTAGAAACCTGGAATTCCTACAGCTTTGCCAATCTGAAAATGCAGGAAATCTGCTTTACAAATGGGGAGGACAGTGACAAACTCCTTCCAAAAGCGTTCCCTAAAGGGTGCCTCAGGCACTGAGAACACAGGACACTGCCATCAGGGAGCAATGCTAAGTTTAAGTCAGCTGTTTATTTCACATAAACCCTTTGCTTTGTGTGTTTTAAAATTTCTCCTAATCCCAGTAACACTTTGCTTTAATTATTGCTAATTATTAATGTCGATGTGTCCCTCAGGACCCCTTTGGCCACTGGTACACGAAATGTATCAAAAGAGGGTGGCCAGAGCAGGTTCCATCCTGCCAAAAAAACCACCTGAAGGCAAACTGAAGGAACGATTTAAGGGCTACACCAGCCTGAAAAGCAACGTCTAAGGGGTTTGGAAACACAAGGCAGCCTAACATGGGGCTGATGATGCATAAAGTAGCAGCTCCCATCTCAGCTGAAGGGCTGGGAATGGAGGTATAATGCAGCAAGACGGGAAAGTGCCACAGAAACACGGATGGTTTACAGAGCTGATGTTTAGTTACGTTTCAGCCCTAAAAAAACCCCAGACCTGAGGTGATTAACATCAGGAAAAAGCCACCACTGGTGCTTTCTGTGAGGTCATCACCACTAGCAACACGTTCCCTGGTGAGACAAGAGGAAAAGTCACTTAAGATCACAGATGGTGCAAGTTAATGGAGGCCAGTTTTGTATCTGGGTGTGAAAAATGTGCAAGAAAGAACAAGAGGTTCTCTCAGTAATTGGAAGGTTTGAGGAGTTACAGCAGAGACAGAGACCTTCTTAAACCATCAGACTTGCACTGAATTCCTAAAGTAACACTAGCACAGGAAGACAAAGGTTGATGAGAATTTACAACTCTACAGAAATGGTAGGGATTTCAATCTTATAATGATTAGAACTCAATTAAAAAAAACAAATCCCATTACAACTACACATTTCCTCAGTTGAGAAGTAAAATCCTTTTAAAAAAACATTTCCAATAAATCCAATTCCAGTTTCAACTTCCCTGTTGAAACAACTGTGAAAGAATTTTGGCAGATTTAAATAAAAAAGTGACTTTTATTAGAAGCGACTAATGTTTTTGTTAGAACAGGTCTCAATTAATTCAGTATTAGGGTTATTGATAAAAATACCCTTTTTTGCAATAAAATTTATTATGAAAACAAAAACTTGCATCTTCACTGAAATTCCTGACAGAAAAAAAAAGTATGTTTCTTAAAAAGCTCCAGTATATGCAATTAGTTGGACTTTACCAAATCCTTAACTTCCCATTTTCCATAGTAGTTCTGCCTACTTGCTACCTATAAGCTGAAAAGTTTTTGTTTCTTTGGGGTTTTTTAAACTTCCAAGGTCATTTCTGCTTCTAAAGATGTAGTGAAGGAGGGTTTATTAATCAGCCCCGATGAAAATTCAATACATGTTCGTTTGCTCCTGGAAAAAGAACAGTATCAATATAGAAAAAGTACATTTTCACTCTACGAGGAAGGGATGATCATCAGTCACCATTCCATAAAAAAGTGTGAAAATATAGGTGCAGTGGGATTTGAACCTTCTACACTATGTGTACAGACACAGATTCCACAGGCAAGGAAACCACAGCCCTGGCAAAGTCATCATCCTCAGACAGATGTTTGGGAACTCACTCATATCTCACCAATGGGGAAATACAGATAAAATCCAATATGGAAAAAAAATTCAAAATTCAATCAACGCTTCATATTATTTCATTACACACTGTCATGTGCACAGAAGACTGTATTTAGTACCCAAAGGCTTTTTTTTTTTTTTTTTGACAATAGCATTGTATGCTGCTTCTGGAACACATGACCCTTTTGCAAACTTTAAGCCCAAATATTTCCTGGGAAACACAGAACAAGTGAAATTATGTCACGATTGTCAATATTGTTCTGGTATTATTTTGTATTTAGTATTATTTTAATGTTCTTCTGGGTTAAAGAAGAAAAGAGGGAGCACTGTTAAGTTCCCTATATATGTATGTACACATGTATGTGCATATGTAAATATATACACTGGCCAAGCATCAAGTAAAGTTAGTTGCAGAGTTACAAAAATATGCTTATCACTTAATTTTTGATGCCTTGCAGTATAATCTCTGAACATTAGGTGCTTTTAAAAAACTTAATTATGTGTTTTAAAATAGTAGACACTTATGCATGAAAAAAAGAAAGTCACCTACAAATATACTGAAATGTCTGTAGTTTTCAAATTACCTCAAAAATGTGCAATTTGAGCATTACAGGCAGCCTTCCACCCACCAAAGTCAGATTTTTAAACAAGCCATAAAAGTTACATATATGTTAGGTGGAAATATGGAATATGCAAATCAAGTGATGAAAAGCCATTTGCAGGTTGCTTCCACTCTTGCTGTTTTCCATCACTGAAACCAACTGTAACGAACCCACCACTTCCAGAAGTAACTAAAACACCAACCTGACGTGACAATAACCCTGGGCACTTATCAATGACCACATTTCCAGACATCAGCAATTCTACTGCAGCCACATTCGGTAATTTCTGCACATGTTTAAGCTCAAGCTCTGTAATGTGATGTCAGGCACTGACTAAAGCCTTTGGAAGGAGCTGGACTGCACTGCCCTGGGAAGGCTGGAGTCTGCATGTGCTTCCTCCAAGCTGCTATGGTCTGTAAATTCATTTCACCAACAACTTCAATGAGTTCCTCATTTACCTTTTCCTAGGCTGTTATATTTCTCCTTAAGGAAAAAAAAAAAACCCAAACCATCAAACCATAAACCAAACACATCTACTTTCATAGAAACAAATCAGCACTCAGGTGACATTTTAATATTAGGGGTTGGTGTTTCCTCCCCTTCCATGCTCAGTGGGGTTTTGGCTTTCCTTCTCTGTTGACTCCAGAGTTGGAGCTGACACCTGTGGCCACCCAGGTTGTGCTCAGTTTAGCAGCTGCCAGACCTTAATCAACTTTCTACAATGATTTTTCCAGCAGCCTTCCCTGATCCACACCATCAGGTTTGGCATTTAATCCCACTGGTAAAACACATCTAGATTTAATCTCTACAACGACATTTTCCTTGTTCAATGTCAGAGTATTACTTTTAAGCTACTTCAGTTTTTCTGGCCAAAAGACCAGACATGCTTTTAAAGATATTTATGAGAAGAGTGCTATGATTGTGTTTATTTCTACATTGTAGGCTCAGCTGATACAAAAATGCCTTCTGGATTTATCTGTCCAGCTCTACCTAAATATTAAATAAGGTGTTGTAGTGTGAAGAAGAGGGAAAGTTGGAACATGCAGGATTATAGCAACAGGCTTCAATTTTAAAAATTACTAGTAATGTTCATGTTGTTGACATTGATTCTTGTTACCTCAAAGTACAAAAATATTTACATGGGGATAAACGAATGAATGATCCTCACTGTGACGTTTCGGAACAGGAGCAGCATGACCACAAAGAATCCAAACCTCAAACCAAAGCTGTGCCTGCATATTTTAATCCTAGAGCATAAACTGTGAAGATGACCAGGAGTCTGCTCAGCACACACGTACACACACATAGAAAAACTGAAATGTGGTCTTTCAGCTCCAGATGATCGAGACATGGCAAGTATATGGCAACATATCACATTTGGTTTGGGGGATTGTTGTTTTTACTCAAACTGTGTGACAAATCAGGAAAAAATGAAATTTGGCACTGTTTCAGAGCTTGTTTACCACTCCTCCCACACACAGCCATGTAGAACTGAGACGGTCATGAAACTTCTCCTGGTGCAAACACAGTAACGGGGGACAGCAGCAACAGAAAAGAATTTATAGCACTTCTTAAAGTGATTTAACAGCTGGAAAAAAGGAGAAACAACTAACAATGACCCAGCAGGAAGCACTGCACAAACTACTGAATACTTCTATAGGTTGGGGTGAACCAGCTAAAACTGTATCTAGGACCTCTAGTCCTATTTTACAGAGACAGTAAGAATCAAAGCACTGGATGCTGAAGTTTCAATAACAGTGAAGCATTTACAGGACTGTTTACTCAGTCAACAAAATTAATTTATGTCTATAAATAACCACAGTTTAAAGGAAGAGGTTAGTACTGCTATTATTTCACCATGAAAGAAATCAAACACAGAGAAAACCAGAAGGTCAGTAAGGGAGTCATAATTAGAATTTATAAGTTAATGACTTGAGTCTTTGCCTCTTATTTTGATAAGTATAAAATATCTTGGTTGGCATGGGCTAATCCCTACACAAACAGCCATTAATTGCTTTTCACCAGCCATGATTCACAGACAACCCTCCAGGAACCATAAAAAGCAAGCTGCACTTGCCCTCGTGTGGGCCTTACCCTTGTGTGGGTGCGGATGTGCATCTTCAGGCCGTCGTTCTTGCTGAAGGCTTTGTCACAGTAGGGACACTGGTAGGGACGCTCACCTGGGGATGGGAGAAGCAGCAGAGCCCATAAATATGGCCTCAGTACAGGAAGGCCTTGCAGCACAGCTCTTTGTCAAATAAAGTGCTTTTTGCTGGCCTTATCTTCATACTTTGTTCAAACAACTACAGATCTGAGCGTTAGAAAAGTTACAAATAAAGGTCCACCTGAGCAGGACGCAGTGCTGGGTCAAAAATATTCCTCTCTGCTGGTTGATTTTGTACTGGCAAGATATGAATACACACAGCCAGCCTTGGGGAAAAGAAGAAAACAAAAAAGAAAACACCTAATGCCCTTGCTCAAACCACATTCTCCAGTGATTTACACATGGTCACTTTTATGGTTAGGCATTAACTGCTCCCAAATATTTCTTCTATTTCACATCTGGTCATTATTAAAGGCCTCTGGTGTCAGAATCCCAATGAAATAGAAAATCTACTCTTTTTTAATGCTGCTTCTGAGCTGTGTTAGAAGCTAGTTAATCAAAAGTTTCTGCAATTTTTGTGTGGCAATTTATGACTGCAATGGAAGCAGAACAATCTCAGCATCTCCCTTGCAGCCTGATGTATCTTAAAGATATCTGTTTAATGCTCCATTAAACTGGTGTCATTTGGCATTGATTATCCCAAACTCACATTAGTGTAATGTGGATACTGAGCTGTTCAGAAACAAACAGTAAAGAGTTTCTGAGCTGCATAATTTGGAAGAAATGCATTTGAACTTTTAACTCTTCAGGCAACGTTCTGGAATCTGAGTCTATTGCCTCCTCTTCCTGTATACAAAACTTTAAAAGTAAAGACCAGGTTGTTTCCATTACAAAACAAAGTTCAAAAAATTAAGACAATAGCTAGTTTTCTGTTAGCAAAATGAATTTGTTCTACACAACCACAATTCTGAAGGTGTAACAAACCTTTATTGGAAAATGTAAGTTAAGCAAAGCCTATTCTGCTAAGTGAATGCATTGTTTTCCATTCACAGAGGAATTTCTACATCTATAGGAAGATTTAACATAGTCCAAATGTCAAACACTTACTAACACTCATACTCAGTCCTGGAAAACAGGCAACCACAATTAACTACATTTTACAGTTAAAAAAGCTTCTTTTCTGTCTTTTATTACTGTTCAGGTATGCCTGTGAATGACAGTAGCACAACATCGTGCAGCAAACCACTTGTGAAACACAAATATTTTCCTCTCTTGGGTTCTGCCATCTCTCAGAAAGCACAGCTCTGCGAACTTGGTTGGGTTTTTTTTCAGGATGATGACAACAATCACTGTGGTATAGCTGTGTTCTCATTGAGCAGTTTGATATATGATACTCTCTCTCCTGACCCTCAGTGCCTTTAATCCATGCCTCCAAAATTCAAACACTCCAACAGTTGTCAGTACTCAAATATTTAATTAATTCAGCTGACGTTTTTATGTTTTAGGGCTTTTGAATGCACAAGTTCAAGCTTTCAGCAGTTTGTAAGCAGATGAGCGCTGACAGGTAGGAGTTGTACCCTCCTCCCTCTCTCCCCCACCCCTGGAGTGTCTTTAAAGAGAAAAACTTTTGCTTTCAAAGGATGGGTTTGAGTTTGTCTGGTTTGCATTAACAGTGTCCTTCTGACACCAACCATGGAGACCACGGTACTGGGTGAGAAGGCATTAAGAGCTTGGAGGAGATGCCAGCAAAGGGCCACAATAAGACTCCATATCAGCATGTCACACCTGAAAAAGTCAGGCTTTGAGCAGCTGATATGTACTGCCCATTTTCAAACATCTTCACTGCTCCAAAAAAAAAAATCAAGCTTAGTATGTAACCCCAGCCCTGACTTGATACTGATACTTGGTGACATCTTGTTTTTTCTAAATTATATACACAATTTCTCATGCACTTCTGTCATTAACAATTACCAGTAAAACTACCTAAAAGACGACCCCAAGTAATTTTACTCTGGCTCTTCTTTTTTTGTTATTTTCTTTCTCTCATCTTTGTAGCCTGAATGCTTCAAATGTATACAAGTGTCCTTGTGCTTCCACAAGCAACTCTGAAATGTGGAACTTCAACAGAGCTTAGAATTGTCACTAAGAAGAACTGGAGGACAAGTGTGATGTGCTAAAAGCCCCTGGGGAGGTGACATTATCCATCAGTGCTTTCACACTCTTCTACAACCAGGCAAAGGCCAGCAAAACCCAATTATACGTGTAGGAATATTAAACTTCAAGTCAACTCATGCACAATAAGTACTTGGGAGATTTCCAGATGCAAAACTTCTCTGACCAGGAAAGGAATGGATCTCTAATGAGGAGATTGAAAGTGAGAATAACTAAGATGAGCAAAGGAAATATTCTTTCAAGTCATGTATCTCTATTTCTCTTGCCCTCCCAAGAAGGGGTTACTAAGAACCAAAGAAAGTGATTTCCCCTATGATGAACTACAATTTCTCCTCAGATTTACCATCAGAAGCATGTTTATGAGATATGGGGTCAGTGTGTGGGAACACCACACTAAGAGGGGATGTGCCTTAAGTAAAGTTGATGCCAATTAATAATCATGCCATTTGCATTCTGCATTTTTATATAAATGTATTTTAATATATAAATATATATAGAATATTTTTAATCTTTGGAGGGTTTTTAAAATCTGACTTCTACACCAAGATATGAATAATATGGTGGGGAAATCTTTTAATTTGTAAGTACACTACCCAGCCTTAATCCTAACTTCACATTTGGAAATTATCTGAAAAAAAGCTCTGCCCTCCTTTGTGTTGTTTGCAACTCTGCCATTAACCCATATCCAAGACTACAATTTGCACTTTTCATAACCCATCCCACCAGGCTTTTCCCTTCAGTCCAGTGCAAGAATCCAGTAGGCACAGGAACATATCCCCACCTGCCAGCCTGGCCACTCATCAAGCCCAGATGTAACGTGGGTGCAACACTAACTAAGAACAAATGCTATCATTAAAACAGCAAAGCACCCAAGCAAGTCAAATGTAACAAATGTCATGTTTCCCCCGGAGTTACAGCTGACTGGCACGGCCCCGCTGTCCCAGAACAAACTGCTCAACACATTGATGGCACTTCTGTACAAACAGCCTCAAAAAAATAATCCTGGGATAAATTGCAGCGGATTTAACATAATTCAAAGTCTAGACATTCTACTGCCAGATTTCATATGAACAAAAACCCACAGCTTTTAATGTAATAAAAATACATTTAACCTTAATACAAGGATTATGAAAAACAATTCCATGATTGAAAAACATATGGGATTTGGATCTGAAACCATGTCATGACAGAATTCATACCTTTTTTCCCCTCAAGTGTGTACATCTCTGGCTTGAGATCACAATACCTACTGTAATGTAACAGAAGTTAAACACCAGATTCCTCCATTCCAGTTTGAAATCAGGATGGACAATTTCCCATGAGACATTTGCAACCAAAGGTGCTGTTTGTTCTCCCAAACTGACATATCCCAGGAGCAAAACAATTAAGAAACAAAGCTAAATACACATTAGTTTTTTAAGATTTCAAGACTTCAGTGGCTACAGCTTGACATTTAATAAAGATTCTGAGACACAATAATTCAAGTCAGTCACACGTGTAGCTATTTGCACACTGTGTTTGGCATTCCCTGTAGTCAGTTGAGCCACAAAAAAAAATAAAACAAACTGATTACAAAGTCAGATGTCTTTATTAGAACTGAACTGCTGTAGTAAGGAATGAAGAATTTGAATTATGCAGCAAAATTGTCAGGGTGGGGACTTTTTATATGCTTTTTAATATGTCTCTGCTTGGTCATTTGGGGTATTCAGCACCACTGGTCTAAGTCAACACTCATGAAAATCACAAAAAGCCGTTATGACAGACTGCCCTGAACATCAGATACTGTGCAGTGAATGCAACTTCAAAGGACCTGTTTTCTTTGGTTTTCTTAAAGAAATAAACACAATTAGAACAATGTGGTCCTTCCAACTCTACCACAGACCATTTACTATTTATATTTACTAAATACAGCTCCTTTTCCACCTTCTCAATATAGCTCCTTTTTAGATGCTGAACTACTTATTACAAGGATTAGAAGATTATTTGGTATGTATATATATGTATATATTATTTCAAAATGTCAACTTTCAGAGCTGTAAAGTTGGAGTTACGGTGAAGTCCAATTTATAAAGCCCCAACTTCAGACTAGGGCAGGGGAGGGGGGAAGGGAGATTCCACCATCTCCCAACTGTGAAGAGAAGGCAGTGGTTCCCCTGGGGAGGAACTGGGAGGCAAGGGGGCCATCTGGATCACACACACAACACTCCAGGCCAGATGATCCACAGGGCAGCCCAGAACGGGAATTGCAAGAGGGCTCTTTTGGTCAGAGATAAGCTGGGGCGATGACAGCATTCAACAGCACGGGAGGATGGGCAAAAGGTGAACAGATGTAACAAAACCCTAATGTGGGACATATGCCTGGGAGCTCTGGCTGCTCCTACAGAGCACCTGACAGCTTCACACATTTGCCCTCAGCTGCCAGGGCAGCTTTTTCTGCTGAAAAGAACTTCATTAGGAATCAAAATTAGGTTAAACAGGAACTCGAGGAACCAAGTGATTTCAAGAGAACTTAAAATTAGAAAATGCCAGAAAACCAATACTGAATGCAGAGTAAATATTAACACTTCAAGCATATATTCAGTAAATCTCACCACTTTGGTGTTGTACAACCACTAAACACCCAAAATTTAGCCCTTTAGAAGGTACAGAAGTGCCTACACAGGATTAGCCAAGAGCATCACAAGTTTGTGATGTGAAAGATGAAATACTTGAGGACATCAGCTGAGACAAAACCCAGAAACACCAAAGGCACAGGTAATTTTATCCTAATAGTGAGCCAGAGAAAGTCATTAACTGCTCCACATCCTGTTCTCTGAGAAACAGAGCTCAGGCAGGGCTCAGTTACAGACATTTCTTACTTCATTTTAACCAACAGTCAAATTTGGCAGATTAGCTGTGCTTTAATCCTTGAGGTATGGAAGTGGTATTTTCACAGCTGAGAAGGTTTCTGCGAAGTTTTGGATTTATTCAAAGCATTCAGATTACCTCTAGTTAAGACCAACAGATAAAATGTTTGTCATATCTGGTTCATCAAAATTATCGTGATATAACTGAGATATTTGTAACTAAATAAATCAGGAAGTCTAAGTAAAAAATTCTTACAAAATAAGAAGACTGATTCCCTGCAGTAAAGCATGAACTACCGTTATTACTTATTTACAGACTCTCATCAGTTCTACAGTGATATTAAGATTTTTGTAACAAATAGAAACCCCACACACTTAAATAATAAACCAGTTTCATTCTTTGCATTTATCAGTGGAATTAAGCAATTTGGTTTCCCTATAGATGGAGAACTAACATCTATGGTTTCAGTGAACCCAATGGTCAAGGAAGTCTTTAAAATCCTGTGCATTAATCAATCAGTAATTCATCTGATCTAAAGATGTCACTAATATTCAAACAATCTACCCCTTAAAGGAGCATTTCTTCATTCATGCCTACAGACAACGAGCAGCTGACAGCTGCATGAAACTTTACAGGTATTTTGAAAGATTTAACTGTTGTCTAGAGATAAACAGGACAATGATGTATAAACTGAAAGGTTTAGAAATGCAGAATCCTTACCTTTGAGGCCTTCTGCAAGCTCCTTTTTAAATTGGGTAGATAAAAGAGAGACCATTTATAAGTTATTGAATAGCAACAACCTATCTGCAGACATTTGCAAGCTGTTCACTGACTAGATACAGATACATTCTTTCACATACTTCACTATGATATGAGAGGAAGTTCCTTCAAGCTTCCCTTTTATCTTTTTTTTCCATTAAAGAAAATATAAATTATTGATAAGGTAATTTGCCAGAAGATCTGCTGGAATGAGGATTCTGCCTGTACATTATTATGTACCTGAACAACAGTTGCTTGTGTAG
The DNA here is from genome assembly GCF_001715985.3 of Manacus vitellinus. Classification (NCBI taxonomy): domain Eukaryota; kingdom Metazoa; phylum Chordata; class Aves; order Passeriformes; family Pipridae; genus Manacus; species Manacus vitellinus. The sequence goes on along the minus strand of NW_021940749.1, from coordinate 1,067,516 downwards.
CTATTAAACTTTTGGTGACACATTTTACACTGTAATAAATGAAATTTATACTGTACTTGAACTCATTACTTCCTTCAACTACTTTGAAGTCTACTGTGGTTAGAGATGATTGAACTATGTAAATAATCAAAGATTTTTATTATGGCTCTGCAACTAATATTTTGTTTTTTGTTTTAATGACTTGAACTGCGACAGCAAAAGCAAAAGAAGGTTATGTGTTAACCTATACTTGCATGTATAAGCATTTTCTGGAAGACATTTATGGTCATTAGTTGTCCCTCTTCAGTGTCTATGTAACAGCAGGCAAAAGACAGCATGGAAAGGATGGAATTAGTCAGAACCCATAATGGTTTTAACTCTAAAATAAATTTAGCTGCAAATCTAAAGTACTTCATGACAACTGTCACTGTTGCACAGCTTGATGTGCTATACTGCAAGGAGGAAAGGGATTAGAACACAACTAATTAGGAAAGCAACAATGTTTTCATCAGGCAGATAAAATGTGTATACACAGATTACCCAGGCACACACAAATACACACGTGCAGGACAGCAGTTAACAGATTCAAAAAGGTACCTGTAAGGCAACTGGGAAGCTGCACAAACCACAGCCAGTCACTGTTAACACTGAAAGTTGCTCAAAACTTTAGGGAAGCAATTAACCTCCTGGCCCCCGGTTTTCAAGCCCCAGGAGCAGAGCACAGAATTTCTTTTACAATTTACGAACAAGCCAAGGAATTTATATCACAGTCAAAGGATTCTTTTGCTGAATTAACCCCAGCTCCCTCTGACCCTAAGAAGTCATAAAGCAACAGGATGGAGGAGAGGGAGAATGTGCTCTAGTGTTTCAGCTGGCTCCGCGGTGCCAGGGCTGGAAGGCAGATGATGGATTGCACCAGGCTCCGAGGCAAACCTCAGCCCCTTCCCTCTGCCCACGCACACGTGAGCACTCACCCCCAGCTCAGCCTCTGCAAAAGGCCAAGTGCTGCTAGGGCTCATTTACAGAGCCTTTCTCTAAAATAAAAGAGGGATGGAAACTGCTCAGGGAGGAAGCATGCCCAGGGCTGTGAGGAACAGCAGTTAAGAACGCACGCTGTGTACTAAATAAAAGACAAAACCCCACTGAGCTTCTTTTTTTGTATATGGATTATTAAGCACATCAAAAATACAATTCCAAAGCAGAACCAGGAGGGCACTGAAGAACCTCAACTTCTGTAAAGAACAACTTTATAATACAAAAAGGACAACAATTGATGGACAACTCTCTTTAAAACAACTCTACCTGGCTTTATTTTGTAAATACAGAACAAATCCTCAAAGTAGCTAATAAAACCAAGCCTAGTTGACCACATGCCCAGAAAACGGGATAATGCAAAGGTCTGGACCTGGACCTCAAAACTCCTCACGTGTAATGACTAAGACCAGAAGGTCTGGGCAGTATTTTACACTGATGCTGTACTGCTTAGTTGCACCAAAAGCCCAGCCCCAGCTCAAGGCTTAGTTCACAAAGATGAATCATCCCTTGAAAACAGACAGTGGCTGGTTGTTTCACTTCTAGCCCAGAATGAAAAATGATACTTTGAAGTCTGACCAAAATAAAAAAAGAGGGCACAGTTTTGAAAGGATGAATTTAAACCCACAGAATTTAACAGATACCAAGAACATGAAGTATTCATCACTGCAACGTCTAGAAACCAAACGTCCACCTCTGAATAAAGTTTGTGATGAACTGAAAATTTCTTACTGCTCAGAACTTGCCTGAAAAATTGTCAAGGGTTTTCACAATGCAGGGAACTTTATTGCTAAGGGCCACCAAATGAGTGCTCAACTTTTTTTTTTTTGTTTTGCCCTGTTTGCAGATGACAATGATTTCCTTCAGCTACCCTTACTTCCCTTGGAAATGATGCACCTCAAAGCTATGTTTCCTCAGGCTGACTGAACACTGGACAACAATTCCCTCTTATGATTACCCTGCATATATTATGACCATGAACAACATGGTTGAAGTCTTCAGGTACAGCACAAAGCAAAACCATCTCTCCAGAGCTACGTGAACCCAACCGTGGCATTTTCTCACTCAACTTTACATAAGGCATTTATTTTGCCATGTAACTTGAAAATAATTGTTTTAAGCCAAAAGTCTCAACTTAGCAGCAACTCCCCCCCATCTTTCCCCAGGATAACCAAGACATGGTCAGGAACCATTAACAGAATGACATCAAAAACAACCATGAAAATCTGTTTCAGTTAATTCTCCCAGTGAAGGATGGGAACCACAAAATTCTCCACCAAAAACGGGATTGACATCATAATAGCAGCTAGACTGGAAGCAGAAAGGATCAGAGTACAAAATACCATAGTTTACTGTTTCTCCTATAACAGTGGTTACAAATTTTGCACAGCTCTGTAGGCAAGGTTAGAGATCTCTGGTGTGTGGTTTCATGAAATTCACCTCAGCCTAAACCCTAAATTTAGGAAAGCCTGCTTGAGAGAGCCTAAATGGAACTGGCAGCAGCACATGTGTGAAAAGCATCTTTACTCAGGCAGCTATAAAGCATCTTCCCAAGAGCTCTCTGCACTGTCAACTTGAAAAACTAAGGCCCCTCTACTCTGTGCAAACTGATGTGCAGCACTGACAGTACACAGAAAACACAGCAAAGCAAATCTGCTCATGCAGAGCGACTGCAATGTCACAGGAAGGCTGTTTGTTAACTGATGCTCTGACTGCCAAGGGCGAATCTGCACCACTGGAGACAAATTATCCCAAAGAAACCTCTTTCGGTTGCCTGATGCCACTTATTCAGATGAAAGCTCACAGAATGAAACCTGACAACAGGCTTTACACATTAAGCAGGTGAAACGTCTGAAAAAGATGCTGCGTTAGGGCTACCTGTAAACTTGCATTTCTGTTTGCAGATAGGTACTTTATTACAGATTCAGAAAGCATTCCCTGCTCACTCTAATGAATAAATACCTGTATGGCTTCGAATATGAACTCTCAGTGTTCCATTGCTTGCAAACTTCTGTCCACAATATGGGCAAATCTTCTCTTTTTCTCCTGTGTGAGTCTGCGTGGGGTGGGGAGAGACAAGAATGACTATTCAGCATAGATTTAAAAGATGTGAAATATGGAATATTTTAACTGTATTGACATTATCTTCGCTATATATTTTATACCACCACATCAGGCAGAGATTCTAAGGAATTAGCTACAGGTGTTCTTTCCATTTTTTTCTAAAATTTCTAAACAAATTTTATTATTAATGGCAAAATAAACTGCCCTTTCAGTTCCTAAGTTTATTACTTCCTAAATAGTTACTACTATTACTACTAAAAATGCATATTTTCATGTTGCAAGAGTAAGACACCTGTTTTTCAGCAAGATATCTGTGACAGTGGTTTCTAAACCAGCAAACAATGGCTTGGTTACCAGACAAATTTAATATGCATAACAGCAAGAACACCTTGAAATAAATTACATACAAGGACCTCAGCATTTTTCACAATGTACTTTCCACATCCCATTCTGAACTGAAGATTTTTCTCAGCCTATTGAATAACTTTGCCTTATAACTCCAGCTGTTCTTTCAGTGGAGAACTTTGTATTACTTCATTTAAAAGTGTTAATTTAAATGGGATAGGAAAGATAACACATTCAATTACATGTACAGCTGACTATTTGGGTTTCAAGCTTTGCACTCTTCAGGTAGGGAAAAATTAATTCTTCCTTTTAGGAAAGACTCTGAAGTGACAAAGTCCTTCATTACATCATAAAAACCATCCCTCACCCACTACATACTGTGCTGCAGCTGAAGGAAGAGTAAATGAGATCTCATTTCAATACTAGATGGATTTGCACAGTTTTCCTTCTCTGACTTTAGGATATGAATTAAATCCCTCTTGATTAGGATACAGTTATTTAGAAATCACTTGTAACTCTAACAGCAACATTGGGGAATACCAGACAGACAGCTATTAATTAATTCCAAAGATCCAAATACAAAAGGGATGTCTGGGATCAATACATTACAACTACAAGGCATACAGCTAGTCCTAGTCTGACAGCAGCACAAAGAAAAAGCAATTACAATTAAGAAGAAATGCTGAAGTTAGTATAGGGATAAAGAATAAATGCTGGCTGCTTTCCATTAAAATAAAAACACGTATATGTATATGGACATTATTAATGTGAAATAGCAAGTCATACTGAATTTTTTAGAAAGGAGTACGAGGAAAACTTCAAATATCTATGCAGAGCTCATCAATGGAAATATTTTCAAACCTTATGATCCATCTTGGCAAGATCCTTGACCAAAAGTTAAACTGAAGTCAATGTATTACAGGCTAGGGCTCCAGGAATGAATATGATCAGTTGATTCTACTCACTTTCTTATGGCTCTTCAGGACTGAGGGTGTCACAAAAGCTTTGTCACAGAGATCACACTTGTATTTCTTATGTCCATCGTGTACAACTTGAATATGAACATTTAATGTGTCCTTTCTTTTGAAAGTAGCATCACAGTGATCACACTTGAAGGTCCTCTCACCTTATAAAGAGAAAAAAGCAGGTCTAAAGATACCAGATTTTTGTGGAAATATGCTTATTGTTTCAGAAAACCGAATAAAAGCAGCAAAGACCAATGAGAAGTTAGGTGCTGGGAACAGAAAGAAAAGGAGCATCACATTGGGTAAAAATGTTACGGGGAAATTCAGAAAAAAACAGGCTGCATCTTTTGAAATTAATTGGTAAGAGGCATTTTCCTGAATTTAAAAGAATTCTCAACACAAGAAATGCTATCTCATTCCCATCAGCAGAGGCAAGGTGACGTGACAAACATGGAATTAATGAAGGGTTGCAGCAGCATTACTGTTCTAACTGGGGTGATGTCTCTGGAGGTGGTGGCAGAGGCCAGGTTAACATGGCTGAAAGTTTTAAAATCCAATTAAATTAATTAAAAGAGAGGAAGAGACATGTTCTGAACACCTGTGTACATCTTTTGAGAGAAAGGAAAGCAAAGATATAGAAAGGATGATGTCCTTCTCAACAAATGGACATGGCTGATCTTGACTCCTTGTTGAACTGCAAGACAGAAACACCTGAAAAGGGAGTTTATGAAATATAATTTTTTCCACTAAGTTGTTTGTGAGGTAAAATTTAAGCAATTCTACATCAATCTGCAGCGTGTTTGCTTCTAAAACAACACGGGGATATTAAATTAAAAAATATGTGTTGTAGGTTGAAGTTTGATTTTTCCTAGAAGTTTTGAGTTTCACAAACCATTTCTTTTTCCTGCAGCACAGATAGGTAAAGGCAGCTAAATCCATTTAGAAATTCTGGCCTGTTCCTCTTCTTTTTTTATAGTGGTGTTTCAGGAACAGCTAGATCTGCCACAAATCACAGTCCTAACTTAGAATCTCAAATTTCCTGAGCTCCCATCCTCTTAAAAAAAAGTCAAAGAGATGTTTTTAGTGAGACCTTCGCCAAGGCCTACAATTCTACCCACTGTGAATTACAGCTTTTGGATAGTCTGCAAATGCTTTTTATTAGAATATACATTACTGAAGACGCTTTTAACTTTTCCCTCACCATTTTTAGCATTAATCATTGGAAAAAAATTTACAAAATCCACGGCCTTATAGAATTGCAGAAGGTTTGAAAGACAACAATAAAAGAACAAACTGAACATGAAGTCCAATAATTCATCTAACAGAAACACTGTTATATGAGATTAAAAAAAAAGTTTTGTTGGTTTCTTAGTTATACCAATGTGAAAATTTCCCAAATCTAAGTACTGCCTTCTAAGCTACAAGGATTTTAGATGAGTATTTTCTAAAACATAAACTGCTGATGTTCACAGGGTTGAATGGCAGTTTGGGCTCTGCAAATATTAAAGAAGGAGAAAATTCCACCAAAAATGAACTTTCATACAGTCAGTTAAAAACAGGACAGAGTGCCAAGAACAAGTTACTCATGAGGTAAAATGGGCACAGCATTTCTTTGAGCTGTTAGTTCTATGCCAGGGCAGGAAACATGAGCCTGGGCTGGCACAGAAGAGACAATCTCAGCGTCCAGCTCTAAACTGGATTACCCACAAAAGCTGAGTAAGTCACCAAGTTATCTCTGTTTCCACTTCTTCTTTCTTAAAATGGAGGTAACACCAGCTCACTGAATGCAGAAATAAACCTCTTGTCGTCAGACCTCAAATCATTGCTAGATTTTCTACAGCATATTTGGATTTGCATTTAAGTGCACTGAAAGACAAGGTTTGAATTTGGTTCTGAATTTTCTAACTGCCCGGGGTTAGAGTTGAAACTTAATACCAATTTAACACAGCAAGTTGCATACTGGAGCAAGGTGCCACATGTCTGTTTTTCTCCATGGAAGGTGAGAACTGAGGAAGCCCTTTTTCCTCTCTGACTTAGCACTTACTGTTATGGATTAACAGATGCCTTTGGAGGGAGAACGGGGTCCGGAACAAAGCCTTGCACTCCTCACACTGGAACGGTCTCTCCTCAGAATGGGTCTGCAGGTGAAAGACAACATGTCAGGGGACAGGCTCACGGAAATCAATTAGTTGTCATTATAGTAATTAGAGCTAATTTTCTGGACTGGATTCAGGAGGGGATGAAGATTTAAAACAATTGTTCTGCCATGATCCAGAATCCTGGAAGTCAGCACAGTAGCCACTGAATAACTGTGCCTTCCCAGTCCTCAGAACTGTCACATGAGGTGTGCATGTAAACAGAGATAAAAATACAGAATAACCAGGGAAAAAACCTACAAGCTCAGTTGAATTGCTTTAGCTGTACTAACACTGGCCTGGAGTACTTATTAATACCAATAAATGCTTTAAAACATGCACACAAACCCCTTTTTTGAAGTTACCATTGATCTGATGCTCAAGAGAGTACCTAACATTTGGCAAAGAAAATTTCTCAAATCATGACAATAGCTTTACATAGCCTCGTTTCAGTCTCTTCTATTAAAAAAAAAAAAAAATCCCCACAACACACAAAACCCACAAAACCTCAAAAAAAAACCCCCAAAGCCATGGAATCATCAATACTGAGATTTTTGTTGGCTGTAGAAGAATTTGCTGTAGCTGAAAAACAGCCTCAAAGCCATGAATAAAATAAAAGACCAGGCTGGGAGGAATCTCCCAAACTACAGGGTTGCTGAAGCAAATTTCTTTTCTGGAGCTTGGTAAACATCCAGTTTTATTCTACTTTTATACATTTCAAAGCACTTTCCCTGTTTCATAGAGTTATTAACTACTATCCCACTGTAGATAGTAAATTAATCTGTACAACTTATTATCTACCCAATTTCCTACTGTTTTTGCAAAGGAAAGCAGGTTTTTAAAGCACCAGTGTCTCAGTATTGTATTAGTTCACAAGGACCTTATTAGAAGCTGCAGTGCCAGGAGGAAAAGGGGACGGACAGTCAGTGTTCTATAATATGCAGGAAATTAGGTAAACGAGTTAATTAGACTAAAGGCAAATATTAGCATAGCACATATTTATATAATCTATTTTTGCTATTCAAAATACCCTACAACCATTATAGCTATCCCTTCAGCTGTGGAGAAAAAGGGGACTGTGGGGATTTTAACCCCAATGTCCTCTTAGACACACATAGTACCAAAACATGAGTACTGCAATGGTACAGAGAGGCTTTGGATTCAAAGTCAGTTCCTTGACCTCAGTCTATGTCCCTTAAAGCAAAAAGGCAACTGGAGAACCATCAAATGTGTGGAATATTTCATGTAACTCCTGCTACATGAAATCTGCTGAATGTTTCAGCCCAGGTCCTACAGGTTTCCATCCCAGTTTGCATGAGCTGCCACCCTGCTCACAGCCTGGGCAGTCAGGCCAAGGATTGACAGGACACGAAGAGACTGAACTACCTTCTCACCTCAACAGGGGGTTCCTCCAGAACAGGGCTGAGACATAGTGAGGAGACACTGGGGGGAAGCTGGCAGTGCTGCTGTCTGTGCTGTACCTGTTCTGTGGATAAATAGAAGGGTTCAGTCTCCAGAGCTGTCAATCTGGCACTTTCCACGAGCGCAAAGTTCATGCTGGTTATTGAAAAAATGCCCTGCTTTAGAGCACTCCCCACCTGAGTGATAGTTCTGAAGAGCACACTGATTTGTACAGAGCTCCCCCTTAGCATCTCCTTTAGAGTTCTCCTGGTCTTCTCATCACAATATATGTATTCATGTGCACGTCTTAACTTCACTACAAAGAAAACCACCTACCTAGGCATAACCTCATGCAAGGGGACACAGATGATCTGCAGCAACTGAGCACGGGCTCTTAGGGAGTATTTCATGGCAGCCTTTCCTACCACAGCATCTGTGGAGGCTTAAGCCCAGCCCAAGGCTACTTATTCCCAACAGATAAACTGATGGAATACAGTTGTTTCAAATCATTACACTCCCCAGGACCAAACAACCCTGGATTAACCGTAAACCCTTTAAAATCCTGCGTCTGATGACCTATTTCTGCTCACTGTCATATCCTCAGAGTTTATTCTCTCAACTCATCCTCTACACACGGCAACAAAGGAGCAGATGGAACAAAAACATCTCCTGGAAGGAGGTAATCTGCATTATATGGCTCAGAACATGCACCCTCATCCAATCCAACCTGCATGAGAGGTGACTGCTTTTATCTGCAGCACAATCCCACACTCCATTTGCCTCCTCAGTTCAGATATTATTGCCTTGCCTTGTCACAGGCACCTTTGAAATGACCCAACATACACACACATCTAAAAGATGTTTAAAAGCACATGCTGTGGGAGCCACCTTTATTCTGATACTTCCAACACAAAATCAGGTTAAATAACCCCCATAAAGCAACCAGAGAAACAACACCAAGTTTCCACACTAATCAGGAATTCAAAGGCACAAAATGTAGCTCTATTCTGTTACTTGTAACATATAAAAAGGATGGAGGCCTGCTGCAAAACCCCAAGTGTTTTTTTAAACATGTTGCTATCAAACTTTAAGGCCTGTCTGCTGCGAAATGCTGTTGATTTAAATATTTTTAACAACTAAACCCATCATTCAAAGCTCCCTGCTACTAACTAGTAATTAGAATCAAAAAAGTATGCTGAAATTATTCAGAGTTCAACTTTTCTCCTTCAAAAAGAAAATTAAACTTAGGAGGACCTCTTAAAGGAATACACAGCTAAAAAATCATTAAAAACCCAAGCTGAAAAAATATATAGAAGTATGATAGATAATAAAAGGTTTGTTTCCACATTCCTGCAAACAAGCAAAACAACTATTGTCCTCTTCCCCTAGGAAGCCTTCCCAAAATCATGGCACTTAAATCTATTTTAGCATCCCAAGCCCCCACATCCTTGAGTTATCTATGTGACAACTGGTTTTTGTGCATACATATCCATACTCCCCTCTTGTCTCCTACCTCTCCTCACATTGTTTACTCCATGGAGAGAGGCATGCCTAAAAAAAAAAACTAATTCAGGCCATCTTTGTCAGTCTCCTGCCTCTCCTGTTCATCTCTTCATGGAACAAGTGACTGTAGAGGCCTACAGGTGGATGGGGGAATATTACAGCTGTTTGGGGAATCTTTATGTAAACACAGGAATAAGTTTCTTTCGCTATAGGACAGAGGTGATTTACAGCCAGTACTACGTGCAAACAGGTTCAGGAAACAAGCATTCCAACATGCTTTAAGGAATTCTGTCAAAATTAGGTACTCTCTAAATCTGTCTGAATTTTAATATTTTCCCCATTAAGTGGAGCCTCTAATCCTTTCTTGTGCTAGTGGTGCTGCTGCTTTAAACACAGAATTGGGTCAAAGTGTTTACTCATTCATACTTAATCCTCAAGTCCATTTTCAACCCAAACTCCCTACCAGTCACCAATGGCGAATTAACACAAGGAAACAAGTAAAAAAATATTAATTTAAGATAAAGAAGTATCTTTCTAGGTGATATTTTATGCATTTTCCTTAGAATACATCCACTTTGTGAGATTCTGTCCTGTTTTCTTGAAGCCTAAGCCATAAAATGCAATGACAGCACGTTTGGGAGCTAATCTTGTCCTTCAGCAGGCTGCTGTGTGCTTTCCCTGGGAGACAGTCATCACCACTCCATCCTGCAAGGGGCATTAGTACTGCTCTGACAGGATTTATGGCTCCCAGGGCAAGAGATGGTGCAAAGATCCTGTGCCAAATTCCCAGATGGCAGAGAACACGAGCCAAACTGTGAAGGACTTGTAAGTATGGGGATATTGGGGTGGAGTTTGTATTTTTTTTTACAGCCTTGTAATTCCGAAACAGCAGTCATGGATACAGACTTGCCATGAAAAATTTAAACCCAGGTTAAAACTATATAGTTTTAACCCAGGTTAAAACTATATTTCTATTATAGAAATTAGGCCAAGCAGATTTGAGCTTAAATCAACACAAGCAGAACATCCCTTTGTGAGCCTATTTTTCAGGTAACCTTTCTTCTGGTGTTGTTTTACTATGTGAACACTACCAAGTTTGAATCTAGTGCAGTTTGAAAGCATCTGCTGCTAAGTCCAACAATGACTTCAGGAGGACTACACTCAGTTTTATTCAATTGTGGTATTTTAAAAAAAAAAAATTTGAAGACATTTTAAATCAGTAACACTTTTAACTTGGTAACCTAGTATTTAAAAAAAAAAAAAAAACAAAACCAAAAACCCCCACCAAAACAAAACGATAAAAAAAAATACCAGAAAATTCAAAATGGGATTTATTTGATGCTTTTAACCAAGCAACTGTGATTTACTTCTGCCTATTTAACTTTTTTGTTTACTAGAACTGATTTAGTATTTTGAGACTTTGGATATAACAAAGAACACTAGCACTACATTCTCCAATACTTTAATCCCATGTTTATAAGCATGGCAGAGCTTAATGATGAACCACTTAAAAGAAGAAAAAAAAAATCTGCAAATCTGAGGCTGGCAGACCTGTAAACAACAACAGCAGAGTGCTTTACCTTCTTGTGATTCTTGTAAACATTTCTGTGGGCAAATCCCTTTCCACAAAGCTTGCATTTATAAGGTTTATCTTCACTGTGTATTATTTTGTGTGCAGTCACTTGATCAAGTCGTTTGAAGGACTTATTGCAAACCTCGCAGGTGTAGGGGCGTTTTTCTGCAGAAAATGAGTGGGGGACATTTAATCTCCTGTTTATACAGGGGGAGAAGATGAAAGGCAGAGACAGTCATCTCCTCAGAGAGATTTTTGCAATTAAGTCAACCCAATTAAGATTAAACCAATTAGAAAGACATCTAATGCCCTTTATGTTAGACAGTTAAGTCACTTCACAAAAGATGAGCCATGGTGTATCTCAAGAAATTGGCACATTCTTTGCAATACTCATTGCTAAAACTAAATTCTGATTAATTAGCTTAAATCAAAAGAGAATGACTTCAAAGAGGAAAACTCTGTTTCCAGATTACAAATGTGAAAGAGGGCATGACAGTTTAAATGTTTTAAATCTTAATTAACAATATACATATTAGCTTCCAAAACCAAGAGTTCCTATGCAAAAAGCCTTTGTGCTTCAACTGGTGACTGCAACTTAACTACACTAATGCTCATCCAAAAGTGTCAGAAGAAAGCCAGGAGCCTCTGAGATACAGATTATGTTGTGAGAAAAGAGCTTTTGGCGTGGACTGATACCAAGAAAATAGTTCAATTGTAAGCAGCTGTGCAGCTGTAAAAACCTGCATTTGTTTCAATGCTAATGCCTTTGACAGAAGGATGTTTGTGTTCCCATTGTGTTGGTTGATGTTTCTAATCAGCGGTGAAGGACACAGAAAAACCTGGCAGAGCAGACCTGTGTCACACTGCCAAACCCAGGGACCAGCCACTCCCTGCCCACAGTGACCTGTGCCGGCTGAGCACGGGCACAAGGAAATATTTGGGTGGTCTAGGGAACGGCCTGGAGCATGAGCTGCTCTCCTCTGACCAGAAACTACGTGCACACGGCCCCACCAGTACATACACCAATGCTTCCCTGTTGAGCACAGATCACTGACAGCACGCCCCAGCTCCCGTCCTCTTCTCTTCACTCACTGCTTTTTCCCCTCCTCTCTATGCCACCTAACCATCTTTTGCCCCATCCCAGCTCACTGACCTCATCTTCCCCAGCTGGCACAACAAAACAGCTTGACAGAGCAGCAGTAGGGAGAAGACTACAGCATTACATCTGGATTTTTAAAAGGCTTTGATAGGATAGCTTAGATGGTTTCCTTGGAACCTGAGATTTGCTTGACCAGCTCAGCACAACGTAGATTTCATCAAGCCTTCTATAAGAAACTAGTTCAGGTAAAATTCAATATCCATTAAATACATATCCATGGGTTTGAGTTACTTTTGTACATTACCTGAGTGAGTTATCATGTGGCGTTTTAGTTGGTTTGCTGAAATAAATTTCTTGTCACATTCCTGACACTCAAAGATCTCGTGGACCTGCAAAATGAGTGTTTAACAACAATTAAATGCATGCCTCAAACAAGATCATGCATCTTACATATACAGAAAGTCCCTAACAAGCTGTAACCATTTCTTAGCCAGTTGCCATATTAATTCTCATAAATATTCTGTGATTTTCCCTTTGCTGGTCCCTTGGTGAAAAACATCATCTCCCAAAAAAATAAAAATTCATAATTGCAAACAAAAAATTACCACTATAACAATGCTGCAAATTTTCATAACCTGTGTTTCTAACTATCAGATCCTTTTAAAATACCATTATTAGGAAAGCACCAAAAAAGATGCAGAATAACTTCTCAGAACTCTTCCTTCTAGTCTTATCGGCAAAAACAACACAGAAACAACTTCATAGCTTCTGTATGAATTTTAAAACACAAGAACTATCAAACTCTTGCAGGCTTGTTTCTCTTAAAAGCTTTTAGATAAAAGACAGTGGAGGGGCAGCAGTGTCTCAAACTGTAAATGCAGTATTTTCAATACTGGAGCACATAAGGTCATCAAGGACAAAATGCTGGGCTACTCCTGTATATGTGCTCACTTCTAAGTTTAAGTTTTGTGAGCAATTCAAATTCCAAAACAGGAGACCCTTATATTAAAAGGAATCCTTTAGCAAGAATCTGCACCAGTGAAGATTAAAAGTCCCCTTGCTTCCTTGCTCATTATTATCTTTGTTGAGCGACTGAACTTTACATTTTACTTGAACTTCAGAACTTAAGTCTCAGAATACAGTTCAGATGGTGGTTTATTTGTTCTACCACAAACTTACAGAAAGGAAATCTTACAACAAACTCATTCATTCTATTACCCAGTCTTCTGCAAGCTCCTGTGCAGCATTTCCTCAGTTGTGTTGCTGGGAATTTAATTTTGTTTATACTATCATATCACTTAACAGCCCAAATCATGGACTACTGTAAATATCAGATAGAAGACAGTAATGTACAGCTGGAGGATAAGACAAAAGAGAACCAGTGGATATACACAGTCCTACATTTCCTTGAATTCAAAAAAAAAAAAAAAGGCATTACACCAAAAATTAACATGTTACTGTTTCCACAGTCTGGAAAACAAGAAGGTAAGATTAAGGGACAGAAGGTGATGACAGCAAAGTTTAATTGTGCATGGCTAAGGAAGATCTTTAGACATTGAAGACACAAGCAAGGCACAAGACACACAAAGTTAAAAATGAGTTGAAATAAAAGATGGCATGAAAGCTACAGATCATGTCTTCAGAAAGTAAACATATGTCAATCCCTTACAGCCACCCTATTCACCTCCCTTCTCTGTGTTGATCACATTTATCTCTTTCTGTTGTTTGGGCTGATTTTTTGTTACACTCTACCTTTCTATTCTCTGCTTTTAGTTCTTTACATTGACAGGAAATGTGTGGGGGAAAAAAAAAATCATCTTTCTCCCAGTTTCACCTATTGGTTTCTTACTGGTTTTATTGCCTGTATAAATATTTCTGGCAATGATGATCCTGCCCCACTTCCCACAAAAGCAAAGTAATTCAAGCAGACAGACAAGCATGAGCCCTACTATGTGCAATCTCCTTCACTACCTGATGTGAGTGAACCTGGAATATCTATTTTCTGGATATTTAAAAAGAGAAAAAGTTTGATGCACAAAATCTTCATGGTGATTCTCAAGATGAGTAAGTGCTCAGCTGACATGTCCAGTGCTATTTGAGAAGCTTGTTAGTGTGTGTGACAGTGTCTGCACAGAATTACAACTACTGAAACAGAACAAACACTTTAATAAAATGGACACACTAACCAGGATATTCTGCATTTTCAGGGCCTGATGTGTGAAAGGTGCACCAATGCATAAAGCTTTTAATTACATGTGTGGCAAGGCACACCATGATTTGACCTGAGGAGTAACAAAGTTAGACTAGAAAGGACAAGTAACACAGGCAAGGAGAAAAACAAATTTAAAAGGAGGGGCCTCATCATTTCCTTTGCAACAACATATTTTAATTGATATCATCTATATCCTCAATGGATTCAGGCTATAACCAGGGCATTATTAAAGACTTACAGTTAATCTGATAAACAGTACAATGCAGTTTTTTGCAAAAACAGAATCTCCTGGGTTTTAGTGATTTATCAAATTAATCTTGCAGGGACTTCCTTTGGGTATAATGGCTTCAGAATCTCATATTCACAGTCCATCTGTATTTCTGTATGAACACCCTTACTTCCAATAGATGGTTTTCGAACTGTTAACCCCTCCTGTTCTGGTTATAAAAGATTATGTGCATAAACAAAAAGACATTAAAAATTTGGAGTTGAGGAAGATGTTTTTTTTACTCCTCAGTAACTCCAATACAAATAACACCTTAGTGGTATGTCAGAAAGCAGTGACCGTATTCTACACAAAAACTGAAGGCTTACGAATCTACTTTATGGTCTCTGTATGCTGTCATTACATAACACACTTTAGATTAAGCTTAGTGTTTAAGAGTGCTGAAGAACAGTGGGCAGCTCTGACTTAATGCTGGGATGCACAAATGATGCAAGCACAAACATACTTGCATTGGGTAAAAGATGCACTAAAACTTTAGGAAGATCTTTGCTTTAACCAAGTGCAATTACAAAAACAAGCCCCCCCAGTGTAATCTGCTGGGTTTGTAAGCATGGCAGATTACCCAAAGGCTTGCATTACAGCAGCTTTCAAGTGACCTGAGCAGCACAGCCTCGCAGCTCAGGGAAGTCAGTGCCTGCTGTGAGCCAGCCTTCATCTCACTGACCTTTCGATGCTCTTGGAGATTTGCTGCTGAGGAACATTTCTTATTGCACACTGAACACATCAGCTTCTTCCTAGAATTTCCTGAAACAGAAACAAAATACCACCAACATCTTAAAAAGGAAGTGCTAAGAAAGAACCTAAATATTTCCACTGAGCCTGTGACTTTTCACAGGTCATTTGACTGACATAAGATTTTTCACATTTGTAGCCCATCTTCAAAGTGTTCCATGTCAGGAGTTCTCTGTGGGTGTCCAACAAACCAGTTACTGATGGAATGTAAATCAAGAAAACTAGAACAATAAAGAAAAAAAACCTTCAAATAGATGTTATCATACCTCACCAATCCCATATGAAGAGCACAATTCACATCTAGGAACAACTCACTGCATAACTGAACAGCTAATTTTTTCCAAAGTCAATAGTGCAGTAATGACAAAAAAATATCCCAAACTGAAGTCAAAGCCACCATTTCCCATCCTTGTTTATTTAGAAAGCATTAAGCATCCTACTATATAAAATAATATCTCATTAATGGTCTTTAAATGAACAAAACAGGGAAATCCTATTGGCATCAGATCACGAACTCGAATCTCATCTAAAATGTAAATTACAAACCAGCTACAGGTCAGATACCAGATGCATTTTCTTTCCCTTTTCACAGCTCTTTTAAAAAGTGACAGACCACTTAATTGGTTTTATCTATTACTTACCTTTAGCAATTCATTTTAGTAACCCACAAAGCCATTTTACTACAATAAAAAGCCACTAGAAACCTAATTCTTTGTTTATAACTACATGCCCATGCAGGATAGTTCCTAGCTTACGTAAAACATGTTCATGCTACGCTGAACACTAAAAAGAATGGAGGAAGAATTCCTACTATGTTGATTCTTCTTACTACAATGCACCCTGCCCATCCATTGGTTCGATAATTAAATGTGTAGTGTAAAAGAAGTATCAAATCTCACAAATGCATTTGCTGTTATAAGACTTATGACAAGGATTTACATATGCAAATACACACATAACACAGGAATACACTTAGTCCTTCAACTCACAAGGACATTAATGAGACCTTGTCAGAGGAAAGGAAGGTAGCAGGGAGTATCTGTTCATAGCTTTGCAAAACAGGGAACACACAACAATCCCTTCTACTTTCCCTTGGCTCCAGGGAACACGAGGCAGGAAGGAATTCTAGAAGTGTCCCCCAGCAGTAGCAGGTTCTTTTCCTCCCTTCACCAACACCACTTGTGACTTCTACAACTGCCAAGGGGTAAAATAAAAGCTCTGCTCATTGTGTGGGCAGTGCAAAAATATCCTCCAGGTATCTGCTCTCAGTCATGTCTGGAGCGATTCAAGAGAACTGTGGATTTCATATAGTACTACATAACTGACCAAAGCTAAGCCTAAACATAACAGTGCTCATGGATGAAAAAATTCTTACTGATACTGAAAAAAGGAGATAACCTTTTATAAGAATGATTATGGAAGGTATTTTTTGTATGATTATGCAATGGTTTGTCAGGAGAAAGCGATTTCACGTAATGAAAGTCTTAAAATGCATCTCAGTGGTGCCATCATCAACTAATACACACAACTTTTCTGTGCACTCTGGAATTCTGCTGTCCCCACAGCAGGGATCTCCCACTGACATGGAGATGGGAAATGCAGAGAACAGAATGCCAGCACTGAGACCTGCATTGTGGACCTGAAAGCAGTATTTTGCCCTTTCATGAAGAAAAAAAGAGAATCAAGTTTGCTTGAAAACTATTGATTTGCAGTGCACTGATATAAAAACACCAGGGCCTAAGAGGACTAATGGATTGTCTGGTCTGGCTTCCTGCATGACAGAGGCTATAGAATTTTATGCAACACCCTCATCAAGCCTAATCACTTGGGAAGCATGTCTTCCAGAAAGACATCCCATTGTGTCCTGAAAATACAAAAAAAAATGAAGAACTCACCACTTCCTGGAGCAGTTTGTGCTGTGCCAAAAGGGGTTGATTTTCCTTACCACTGAAACATTTTGCTCCATCTATCCTTTGCCTGGCTTAAGCTTCCCAAGATGCCTATTACATTTTCTGCAGGAGACTAATGATTCATCTGCTTTACAGTAATTTCTCCCTGGGGGAGGAGGAATAGTTACTCCTGCAATTAGTTACTTCTTAATTTTCATTTTGATACAAACCAATCCATTAAAAAAAGAAACCAAAGACAATGTTTACTCTGATTTGCAAATTTTAGGGCAGGGACATGTTAGAGGGGGTTTTCTCTGCAGAAGCATTAAGCTCTTTCTTACCACTGTGGACATTTTCTTTGTGCTTTTTCAGGGCATCCTTACTCTTGAACCTCTTCCCACAGCTTTCTGCCTTGCAGATGAACCTGGCATCCCCTCTGCACGCCTCCTTGTGCTGCTCATAGCTATATGGAATTACAAATAAAGGAAAAAAAAAAACAGCACATGGAGCAGTATCTCCAGAAACCAGACACACAGCAAGTACTCTGAGCTGAACACATGCTGCACTGCAGAGTTCCAAGGCCAGCTCATGCATTACTTACAGTAGAGAGGAAGGAAAGCATTTGACTCCTGTCCCTGTTAGGATTCCCACACACTAACAAGCTGGAAAGAGAACATGCAAAGGGAGCCCAGCAATGCTATGACAGCAGTCCAGCAACTGGGACACAAAACCTCGATTCTGAGCTGAAGGCAGTACTGCAAACAGAGCACTGAAAGCTTCTGGAGGAGTCTCCTGGGCTGATGTTCTCTGTGCACTGCAGGACACTAAAAGACAAACAAAAGAAGAAAGAGAGTAAGGGGGACATTCTACAACTTACACAGCCTTGCAGTAGCTAAAAACATATATACACATACATATACACCTCTACAAATTTTCAAGTAGGTGAGGAATCTATCTTATGTGAAGTCTCCTGGAATTTAGTGGGACTAATCAAAGGCATCAACAGCAAGAATCAGGATCATACTGCTGTTCCCTCATGAGGATTAATCTTACCTGGCTTGATGCAAATACACAGCACACACCCAACTTCTACTATAGACTAGAGGGAACATGGCTAAGTTCAAATGAAAATATTTAATTGCCTCCACCAAATACTTCTCTGCTATGCAATTTTATTTATTTCCATGAAAGAACACAGATCTCACATAATGCTGCCAGCTCTAGGAACATGAACATCATTCAGATGTAAAAAAGATCAATGTATTACAAGAGCAGCCTTAAGTGCATCCTATGCAATGTGTTTCTTTCCAATACAAGAGAGTTAGATTAATCATACTATGTATAATCACTTAAACATCTAATGCACCATCTGTAATTAAATGTATAATAAAATATAATATATCTATTTAATTGCAATAAAAATTATATATGTATAAACAAGACACAAAACCAGTTCATTTCTGTACAGAAGTAAAATTGTAAGGACTTTAGTAACAAAACCACATACTTACACTCTCTTAGAGAATAAAGAGGTGCTATTAAATCTCACATCTTTCATGTTTCTATTTGGGTTTTCTCTATCACCCAAAGTTGGGAGTTTTTTTCTTTTAAATCCATCTTTAATTCTGTACCAACATCCACAGTTTAAAAATTACACCTCCTAAATTGCTAAATAGTCCACTGATGGAGACCAGGAGTTTTGCACCAAACTGCAGCTCTGGTCTACAGTGTATGATTTTTAAACATAAAAATTTAGCAACATTTTTGCCTTTCAAATCGAAGTCTCCCACAAATATGAGAAATTAACATATTAAAAGGCTAAAGTAGAGTAAGGGTACAAATACAGAAGCATAAAAATTAAAGCTGAAATTGTGATTAGGTCAAAGAAATAGATGATTGAATGAAATCAATCAAAATGATCCCTGAAAAAACACTCCTCTTTCTACTCACTGTCTTTGTAGAGCTTGTTTAACAGGGAATTTCTTTCCACAATTTCGGCACTTAAATTCCTTTTCCTCACTGGGCTTTTGGTGCAAAGTCTGCAGATGTTCAGCTAGAATCTCCTGGCTGGCAAAACTGGATTCACAGTGTGGGCATGCATGGTCCTCTTTACAGGTGAGGGGATCTGCACGATTGGAGGCAAAACCAGTGGAAAAGAGTAGTTTTCAGGCAATATTTTGGTTACACTAAGAGAGATTTTCTGCCAGAAAGAGATGATGCAAAATGGCATCCTGAAATTCCCAAAAGGCACTGTCTCTGAATGGATTATAAACAGCCTACCTTGAGGGGATTACCATCAGCATTACTGCAAATGGAGGCAAAGTATTAAGCCGGGTGTGACTTTGGCTGTTGGCCCCAATTAGTCATGCAAGTTGTGTCTACTGGGATAAAGATGCTGAGAATTCCCCCAACAGCTCAGGTCACCTTCCTTTGCTTAGACATCTCACCTTTTGGATTGGCTGATTTATGAAAAGGTTTATTTCTCTCCCATCAAAGCAAGAAGGAAAGTAACCCCCTAAGAGCAAAAACTTAGCTTTCATAAGGCTGTGTCAGGTGAAACAAGCTCTGTCTTTAGTTCAAAAATAAATAGTTACTACTTACATGTCCATCTAAGCTCACCCATTACCCCTTCTTATTAGACAGAAAAGAACCTCAAGTCCAACTAAAGAGATAAGTCATACAAGAACTCAGACAAAACCCAAGAAACCTATGCAGTCAAAGTTCTCTTTCTCCTTTGTTACTATTTTCAGCTCTCAAGTCACCCTATTTTCTACATCTTGCTCACCTGCAATTTTTTCACCAGCTGGCTGCATTTCTTTATTGCTGCCACTGTCTTCAACTTCCTGGATAAGGGTTACCTCTTCCTCCTCCTCTTCCTCTTCTTCCATGTCACTGTCCAAGTACCCAATCAGAAGTTCTGTGTCTGTTTCAATATCTTCCACAGCCAGGTAGAAAATATTTTCCCCTTCCTGTTTCAAACAAGCAATAAATCGTTACCTCAGGAAAAGAAAACTCCAGACACAAGTACAGGACTCTGAACCAATATCAGCCCTCAACTATGGAAGGCTTGGCTCCGTTCCTCAGGGAGCACAGTGCTACAACAGCCTTTTCTAAGTCTTCTTTACCAGCGTGGCTACATGGATAAAATGCATGACTATCCTGGTATTTGGGAAATATTCCCCTGCCTCACCTGGGAGGCTTTTCCACTACTCACTGTAGTTTAGACCAAAGTGAAGATAGCGCTGAAGTCCTCTTCCTGCCACACTCTGTTTGACAAGAACTTCAGAGTTTGAAAATGAAATATTCGAGCATTAGAAAAATGGCAAAATGTAGATAATTAACACAGCTTAGCTCTGTCCCCAGTTGGCTGCATCAGTTCCAACAGCTTTCAGCAGCACGTTTACACGGTGTTATCTTCTCTCTTCCTCAAGGTTCCCAGCCTTCTCCAGCAGGCTCTCAACCCTGCTCAGTTCAGTTGTCTCCACTACCAAGTAAGCAGGCACAGCTGGAAAACGCACTGCAGACCCTCTGCTGGTTTAAATCAGTGTGGATCCACAAAAGGCCAAGAGATCCAGCCCACATTCTGCACAACAGGACAAACTACATAACAATAAGCTCCAACACCTCGACAATGACTAAACAAGCTTCCAAACAGACACATGAACTGACAACTTCAGTCTTTGACAATGCTTAATTAAAATACCCAAGGTTGGCACAGTGGGTGGTAAAGGGGGGGAAATCTATAGCAAAACCATCTGTCTTCTAAAGTGATACTCAGAGGTGCCTAGGTGCCTTTTCTTTTTGCCATATGCCAACCAACTGCTTTAGGTACAGACCCAAAATGCTGCAGGAGACTCATTGTTATGCAGCGAAGACTCCCAAGTTCTACCACAAATCTTAAAGCTTATCTGATTAACATCCAGCCAAGTTAACTGAAGCTTCTTTCCACTGCACCCAGCCATATATTTTGTATCGAGCTTCCCTGAACAAGGACAAGATAATGATTTTTAATTTTTGTAATATACTAAGATTAATTCAAACTGCCAACAGGGATGTAGAATTCCTTGAGCCGTAGAAGGTCTGGTATATATTATACAAGATATTGTCACACAAGAGTGAAACCTCCTTAATTCAGCAGACCTGATAGAGCTGCTGCTTTCAAGGATGCACCACTTTTCTGTCCTTATCTCAACAGCAGCATTGGAAAACAAAGAAAATTATGCATTTTTTTCTCTAGATCTGTTCTGCAGTCCAGATATCCATCAGCATCCCAACCAAACTTCTGCACACAGCTATAAGTTGCTGGTTTTCATATGTCTCTGTCAAGTTGCAGAGACCCTTAATTTACTGCAGTCTAAACTCAAAACAAATCACATACTGAAACTCCTGACATGAGGAAAAGTAAAAGGTCTTTCTACACTCAGTTTCCACTTACAGAGGATAAAATCACTGGGGTAAACCTCCAATACATCACTGTTTAGGATAACCTTATTCTAAAAGCAACACAACCTTATGAAGGGGAGCACGTACCCACTACTGGCTTGCAAGAAGCAACTTTAAAAATTAAAAGTTTTAAGAATTGAAAGAAACAAAGGAAAAGCCATGTATCCCAGGCAGAAATAACTCATTAAAGAACCAAATAGCACACCTAGATCACGGGACACACCTTACACCACACAGTAAATCAGGGAAAACAGCAACCAGAACTAATTATTCAGATTAACACAGAGCAGGGGCATGAACCCCAACAACCAATCTCTTATCAATACTGCTGCATCCTCACCATCTCTGCACTTTCTCTGCATGCATCTGGGGCTTATTTCACAGCTCTGTGTCTAAAAACATCCTGGTTCTTTCCTATTTGTGTATTTTTGGTTAGGAAAAAGATTAATGATAGATGTACTGCGGACTGTCAGTGCCTGAGTGCTCTTGGTTGCAATTGCTTTGAAAGGCCTTGGTGCCAGCCCAATCCAAACTCATTTGTCCTCCAGGGTTAATTTGTCTGGCTTCTCCATCCAAACATGCTAATAGCCAGGTATTCAGAGCACTAATTAATCAAGATACACCCACGCTGTAGTAGCTCCTCGAGGCAGCATTTCCAGTGAAACCAATGGAAGTTCTCCAGAAACCACAGAAGAATTATGTCTCTCCCTCTTATCCAGCAGCACGTGCATGAAGCACATTAATCTACATGCATGCAAGCACAGTAAACATAGCAAGAAATCTTAATAACTTTAATAATTTTAATAATCCTCCCGTTTCCAAGAACACACCTGCAGTTGTTCCACCTGCCCATCTGCTTAGATCACTCAGGCTGTTTTCCTAATAATGTCCACCCCCAGCAGGCAACAACGGTCCTGGGGGAAAACTCCAAGTGCTGGTCATGGTGGCATCACAACCTCCCTTCAGGCAATTCCTGGTTTTTGTTCAGCTTTGTTTCTCTCCCCCGAGGCCTTCACTGTCATCTTTTACACTGCAAGCCTCACCCACCTGCCTAGCAAATGCAGCTCTCGTTATCTCACTTTTGCTCCACTCCAGGCACCTCTCCCATGCAGATTCTTGGCTGTTCCATACAGCTGCACACTTTCACATGTGCTTTGGAAGAGAGAAGGCTGAGAGGGAACATGGGGTCACTGACAGCCCATCACCCAAAAGTGTCACCACCAATATGTCATCACTTCTGAAAGCTTAAAACAGAGCAGGAGGAAGCAGCACATAGTCTTTTGTCATCTGAGGGAGTGCAGGGCTTTTATATCCTTCTGAGCTTGACCAGCTGGCTCCAACCCAGCCTTCTTAATCCTTATCCAGTTTCCTTGTGCCCACAACCACTCCTTTAAAAGTTACCTGACTTCTCTATCTCCAATTTCCTGGCACCAAGCCAGCTCTTCAGCCCACCTGTTGTGCCAGTTCTCTTTTGCTACCTCCTCAAACAAGCCCACTCCCTTTCCAGGTCTTTGCCTGCAGCTCCAGGCTGTCCTGTTTGCCAGAGTAAAACCAATATTGGCAATGTCTGTGAGGGCAGAAACCACGATCCAGGAAATGCGTGGAGATGAGTTCTTGGAGGCCAAGGCAGGAGAAGGCAAACCCACGAGCACAGGAAAGGTCCTGCATGCAGTATTAGGAAAGATGTGATCAGAATAAAAAATGCCTTTCCAAGCTGGAGAGCACTCAGGTGCCCCTGGGGGAGCTGGTGAAGCAAGATGGCTTTGCAGAGGTGCTGCTGGGGTCCCTTTCCTTCCCAAGAAGCCCACTGGTACACACTGGATATTCCACTAAAATAACTATTGCAAAGCTGAGGTCATCTTACTGAGTGTTTTATTGGCAATACAATAGTGACCATGAATTGTTCATGCTGCTCCCTCCTGTGAACCTGACTTTGCCCTTGCTGTCACTGCCTCTGCACTCATGATGTGCTAATCACTGAGAGGGCCTGAGACCCCTCACAGACGAGAGGTAAAGCAACTATTCACTGGTATACAAGGACTAGGGTATCAAGTGAAACTAAGAAGTTTCTAGAAGAAAAACAGAAACATACTTCAACACAATTTGTAATTACAACAGTGGAACTTGTTACCACAGAGCAGTCCTGCAAATGACAACTATAAAAATGCAAAAATAAAGTGGGTAGGTTCAGATCAACGGCAAAGGCTACAAAATCATTTTTTGGTTAATTTATCCTCAAGTACTACATGATCATCCTATCAGATAATCAAATCTTTCGATTCTCTGTTTTCTACTGAAATATTTTAAGCACCATACTCCCTTTCAAACCTCTCTCACTTTTATATTAAATTTTAAACTATAAGCCAAATACATGATTCTGCTTTTCATACACCTAAATCCACACCTGAGTTTAGCCCAAAACACAAGTAGGCACCTAAATAATTAGTCCTGACTCAACCAGGTATATAGTTATATTTTTAGCTTCCACAATGCCAATAAAGCAACCACATTCAGGTAAAAGCTTAACTTGACAGTAGTGAGAAAATTAAACTGTTGTTACAGTTTAATTGTGAGTTAACTACTCTGGAAATTACTTTTATGTACACTGTTCACTTCAAATCAGGAGAAACAGTTCATGTAAGTGATTCAGTCCAATTTCATCACAGTGGATTAATATAAACCTTTCAAATAATATAAGATTCTAATCAGATTCAATCAGATTCTTTCATCATATCAATCTTATTTAGGGTATTATACTTAAGCACAAGAGTTCAGTTCTAAAAAGAAGGGCAGAAAAGCAGTTTGCTGCTTCTCTCAGATCTTACAATTTTATTGCAAGACATAAAGACCCAAGAGGAGATCAAATCAGTAAATCAAGAACAGGAGGCAAATGGCAGGAATCCACCAAACCTACCTGGATGGCTGCCAGGTTCTTCTGTTCCTGGGATGGAGCCTCATGGACAAAGCGCAGCCAGTTGGAATGGCGCGGATTGCTCGCATCCAGGACATAAAGGACCTCGCCTTTGCTACCACGAACCTGCAACATCACACACCAAAAAAAAAGGAAGTAAATTTAAAACTGTTTACCAAACACACACCATTATAAGGCACCAAGGCAAGCTGGTGCTCAGCAAGTGAATCTTGCACTCAACAGGTAGCACAGCTGTGGTGCTCATTCACCTTTTCCTGTAAACGTATTTATTCACCTCAGAATAGGGGGGCAACTCAAATTTAGCAACTTTATTGAGCTCCCCCTCTCTTTTCCTACACTTTCCTTTAGTAAACGAGTATTCTGCCTGAGCCTCCCCAGTCTGAAAGCTTCATCACTGGTGCTTAGGTTATTTTTTCCTCTCTCCTTGTTCCTTCCAGTCCTCCTTTTCTTTAGGATCTTGCCAGAAACCAATACAACCTGAGAGGTTCCTTCAGCAAGGGCAAAATCCATCTTGCTCTTGGACGGAGATCTACCTTCAGATCAAGGATCAATATTTATTCATTCCATATATCCTGTTTTACAGGTCACTTGAATATCTTTTATATGTCTAAAAGACATATATCACTAAAAGAATTTTAAATATGCAGCCCCAATGAACAGCAGTCAGTCTTAAACTGTGTTTGGTTGAAATTTTGTCAGAATAGGATACTAATTTCAGTAAACAAATTAGTGTCCTATGTAGGTGAAGGGCTGTGAGTTATTCACTAGAGGACAGGTTCAGGTGTCAGGTTTTGCCCACTAAGTGAAAAAGCCACCTTAAAAAAAAAAGTTGTGCACAAAAGATACAGACATGGATAAATCTGGAGCTTTTGGCTACAGTTACAGATCCATATAATTTCTATGATTGTAACAAAGTTCCAGCTTACATTGTAAAAATGAAGATAATAGAAATAAAAACTTAATACTAACCAAGTCATTCTTCACCCTTGAAACACAAAGACGTACTGCTGAAAAAAATACATTTGTCACTGCCAAAAAAATTTGTTTAATTTTAAATAATAAATCACTTGAATCTGCACTGATACAGATGATAAAGAGCCGTGCTAAAAGGTCATATAGCCACACTACTATTCCACGTGATTAATTTATATAATGAATGTATTTTCCTTTTCATCTGTCAACAAGAAGTATCCAATGCATGTATTTCCTAAGAGCCAGGGAATTCGGCCATGTAAGATCAAAATTAGATTGTCCTCATGGCTTTGTTTTGAGATGACTCACATTCTTTCTATATTTGTTTCTAATAGATGCAATATCATATTCCTTCAGTATGACTGCTTCAATTACCTAAACATGTAGGATATCATCAGGAAGGAAAAACTGTATTCCCTTACAATAATAGCTGCTGACAGCATGTTGTTCTCAGATTTAAAGAAAACCAAAAACCCTACTGTAGTTTCTGCAAACAAATAAGTCATCCAAATTTATTACTCTTCTTCCAAAGGAAAACATCACACCTTAAAAAGGACAGATCGTGGAAAAGCTCCAGCATTTCAAACTTTAAAAGCTCTTTGACTTTCAAACACATAGATTAACCACCATGGAAAATGTCAAATGTACATACTGTAGTGCACCTGGGAACAATATTATCTAACACTAAGCACTGCAATGGGTTTTCCAGAGAACTTAGGGATGCCCCATTCCTGGAACTGTTCAAGTCCAGATTGGATGGGGCCCTGAGCAACCTGACTTTGTGAGTGGCATCTCTGCCAGTGGCAAAGGGGTTGGAACAAGATGACCTTTAAGGTCCCTTCCAACCCAAACAATTCTGTAACACTGTAATAATCATCCAGTTCCACACAGGAAATCCATGGCAATGGTAGCCACTGCTGATTAGCACTGTCGAGCAATTAAAGTGAAGGCAATGGCTTTGTGATTTGGCTACCAAAGTATGGGCTACAGAAGCACACTACGGAGGCCCTATAAAGGCTTCCATCAGATCTTGAGCTGGAAAGAGAAGCAATTCAGGTCCCATTATAGAAACCCTATGTTACACTATCCACCTTTTCACCAGTTCTTCATTTGCTTGATCCTTAAATTACGTAAGAATAATTTATATTCACTTCAGTGATACACAGTGATCTCAGTTATGCTTTCTCAGTCCCTGCCAATCCATAAAGAGATGTAAAACATAAAGCAAAGCCTTAGCACATAAGGAAACTATTGAAAAAAGAATACAGTAAATCCCTTAAAAACATTCTATATTTTCTACTGCTTTTTTCACCTCATAAAGAAATAATGCTGCATTAAATACACAGATGGGAGGATGAAAAGTCAAGAAAAACAGCAAAAGCTCCGTACTTAACATGGACTACACTGGTGACATTTGCCACTCCTTTCGTGGTTGCATGGAGAGTGAGTTTCCTAAATGAACAACTGGTCTTTGAATACCATGGCAGCGAATCACAAACTTCATATTTAAAACACCTAAAATGCACACCGATATCCAAAGCATGCACCAGACACAGGAGCACCTCAAAGAATTATCATCCTGAGAATCAACACAAAGGTGTCACTGAACTGACTCAGTCAAATGTCTTCACAGCAAGACGAATTAAGTCGATTAACAAACACCACGTACGAAATTATCCCCGCATTTCCAGGACACAGCCCAAATTGTCACGTGTGCTACTTCAAAATGCTCATGAGTGCAACTGCAAACGCTCTGCCACGAACACCTGGCAAGGCAAGAAGGGAAAACAAAACTTCCCTGCAAGCAAGCAGATGGTTATCTTTGCTGAAGGCAGTAAACACACTGTCTGCTTTCTGGAAACCATTTTCTAAACATTTATAAATGGAAAAACCTATGTTCATCAAACAACCATGTAAAGAAAGGTACTGTGTTCTGCATTGCATTTTTTTTGATGGGCTGCAAACATGTTTTTTATTGTTACAGAATAAAACAGGTAGATGCAATACTTCTGCATCCTCAGTTTTGGACCCCCATCACAGAGCACAAACTCACATTTTAACATTGCTGGAGAAAGTATTAAAACAACACTTGCAAAAGAAACCTGAGGCAGCAACTGGTGATTTCCTTACTCACTAAGAAGTCCTGAGACATAGACAAAATGTGACATTTTCCTTCAGCCAAAATACACAGTTTTCCACATTAATGAAGCCCCTGACCTGACCTTGTCAGAGACAGAAGGTACAGAAGGCTCACTCCTATGCTCCTGCTAACATTCTGTGGAGTTTCCATCAGCAGGGATGAACTTCACATTCACTGGAATGACACCCAAATCTCCTTGAGGAAATAGTGTGTGCTCTTCCAGAACAAGCTCAGAGTAGAACAGGAACAGCACAGCCTATCAACAGGTGCTTCCTAACATCCTATAAATCCCATAACTGAAGATGGGAGGCTAAGCCCCAGTCACTTTTGGAAATAGATTCTTCTCATCACCAAAACCAGAAGACTATTAAGGTGCTGTTCCAAAAGTTACTAAAATTAATACAAAATCATACATTTGAATGGATAAAGATGACTAAAACAAGTTTTAATGGAAATGTAGCTAAATAAACAAATTTAATACAATAAACTACTTTGGACACCTATCTATGCCAGTGGGGATTAATTCATGAAAACTGAAAATCTCGGATGCAAACTTGCAGCTCTGACTTGTGTGAAAGTCCAGATCATTTGCCTAAGAAATGAGAAAAACAAAAGCATTTCTGAAAAATTTTTAAAGATTAACCCAAAAATGTTAAAAGCCAACAATTTTAAAATGTAAATACTATCTGAGGAACAACGACTGGAAAGGCAGTCTTCATACAGAAAAAACAAAGCCTACATTGCTAAGAGCTAGATTTACAATATTGCATTCATCTTCAGGGCAAACACAGAATTCATCAAAATTTTTTATCGTGAAACTCTGGACATAATTTGACTTCATGTCTTGTGTGCAAATGCCTTTGTGTACCACAACCACATTTTACAGGCAAGATATCAAAGAAATAAGAAAAAATAAAAAAAAGGAAAAATTCTACCAAAACACACCAAGCTTAAAGTGCTTGACTTTCTCATACCTCAACCCCAAACATTACAGCTCCGATGTAAAACTGCCAAGAGCAGATTTTCTGTTGCCTTCACCAGTTTCCAGGCAGGCTTATTTAACCAAAACCAATTGTCACCGCAAAAGTGATGAGAGTTAAGTACTAGAAACATTAGATCATTTCATTTTCTCATACAAACACAAACATTAACTGCCATTGAAAGACTGATTTCTGATCTCCTCGGTCTCAGTACAACAATGAAGAAAACATGATCTTGGCAGACAGACAGAAACCAAACCTGAAATATGTAACATTCAGCATTACATGGCATATTATGTCCCATCCAACCCTGACCAACATTTCTTCATGGTATATCAGAGTATTTGGAGAAGGACTAAGTCTTTCCAGCCCTCCCTGTTTTAACATTTGCCAAAGTCATCCCCAGAAGTATATGCTTGCCATAATCCAACAGCAGTGAAATGAATGCCACTTTCCTGCTTAGGGACAATAATCTTCCCTTTGCAAAGGGACATCTGAGCCTCCAGAGCAAAAACTCCTGCGAACTTTTTAATACCTGAAGATTATTTCCTTCTTGCCTTTAAGCACTTGCTCTTCCAGCAAACACACGTAATTTTAAAACAGCTCTGCCAGGTGTACTAACAGACACACACGAAGCAGTATTTAATCAAGGTGTTAGCAGGGTGATAAGACCAAGACCAAAACTCTCAGCTCATCCCCAGCAACTGGCTGTGTCCTTCAGGAGCACAACAGTCTGAGAGATGACACAGGAGCTGGGGGGTAACACACAGACGTTTTCTTAACAGGAAGAAACAAAAAGCACAAAGCCATTTGGACGTTTTCTTGGCTTTTATCACTCCTAACTATATGGTTATAATAAATTTGGGGGGTTCCCTTTCACATCTCACACAAATACAGTATTTCAGCCTGTAACTCTTCACAAAGATAACAGTAAGATCAAGGATGCTTCCCGCCCACCCCACTCCTCTGGAATCTGTTGAATGAGCAAATATAAAGCCTTGATTTCTTTAAAGCAACACACGTTACAGGCAGATCAATGGCATCCTGCTAGATTTAATTTAAAGAGGAATTCCATCATCTTCAGAACTTTATTTAAAAAAAATCACTGGGCTCAATAAATGTCTTGGGTCCCAAGTTTTCCCAAAGACCAAAAGAAAACACAGCGTGTGCAATTCTGTCTCAACGTGATGTCTTAAAGATGCCAACTCACAATGCTGGTCCCAGAGAAAAAGGAACAGCTTGATCAAAACAGACCACATCACAGAGCACTACTCTGCACAACTAGAAATGCATGTGGTGAACTTCCTCACAGACAAATACTCCACAAAACTGAAGCCCAGATCCCAGGCATCACCTCCCAAGAGAAGAAACGTCGCACCAACGCTGAATTTTTTTCCTTGGCTTACAAAAAGCCTATCCTACTCAGCCTTCTTTCTAAAGGTGTCCTTTCTGAAAACACATTTTTTTGAATGCCAACAGACTGTGAAGTCAGGCTTTAGTGTGCCTTCATCCAATAGTCTTCAAATTAGTTATTTTTAATATCTTTGCTACAGCTGACTACACACAAACTTGGCCAGTTTCTGTGCGTGCCTCCCACAGGCTCTGGAATAACCATCTACTTGGACTGCTCAACATCTTACTTTCTGCATTCCTGGTCTCAATTTTCAACTTAAGACTACTCCCAGCATGATTTGAATTATATTATAAGGCTCACGTTCAGACCAACCTCAGTAAACATGAACAACTTGGGTTAAAACATTATTCAGGAAGTCATAAAATTTGGTATGTAGGAATCTTTTCAAGGCTTTCAAAACTAGGTTACAGTAAGATATTATGAAATGATTTTAGAACAGCTCATAAAAAGCTCATTTTCTGGTTTGCTGTCGATAGGGTCATATTAGTGTCATCAGTAAATACATGTATTTGCCTTTTATTTTATGTCTTACAGAAACAGATAAATCTCATTTAAGCATCAGCAACGAGGAAGCTGGAAAATCATACAGCTTTCCAAAAAACTCCTCGTTGCTACAATCCACCCACCATCTTCCATAAACCCTGTTCTAGCTCCAGTATTTTACTGATTTAATATAAAATGCAGAAACATCAGGAAGGGACAAGTGAGCCAGGACACATCAACACGTTCTGTCCTCAGCAAATGTCTGTGATAAAACCACATTGTGTTGGGTTTTTTCGGCTGAGAACAAACAAGGTGAAAACAGTTGCTCTGAGTACATGACCAAAGGGGAACAAATTGTCCACATCTCTTCTCTTCCTCTACTCAAAAAGGGTATTTGGGGCAGACTCCTACATTAAAACAGACAAAAGGAAGGGGGGAAACAGGGATTCACAGACTGGAGTTAACACTCATCCAGGAATATTTTGCCACTTGCTGTATTTACACTGAGTTTGGGTTTAATGAGATGGGCTTTTAGCATTCTCCCACTGCTCCTGGTTCCAGTGTACAGAATCTGTTTATAGATCTGCTAAGGCTGTATCAGTACTGTGCTCTCTTTATAAGCTGCTCAGAGATGTTAATGCTAGAGATTTCTCAAACAAATATGTATTTTGTGGTAAATGCACTGAGAGTGCTTCAAGCCAGATGTCAAACATAAGCTTTTTCTGTACAGTGCCACACAACATAAAAATAACAGTCATTCTTCCACCTCTAACCACAGAAAGGTGAAAAAGTAAGAAATGGGTCCCCTCCTCAGTGTAAAAGGGGACTGAATATGTATTCAATGGAAACCACTTGGCTGGGGAAGAAAAAAAAAAAAAGAAATTCTGCTCAAAGAACTACAGCAGAAAGAGAAAGATTACAAAGACACAACAGAAGCACCAAAAAGGTGTTTATAACAAGCTAGAAACATTATTTTGTGTATTTCTCAGTTAGTGGAATCTCCTCCAGTGGTAAACTCAGATTATGACTTCAGGCAAACGAGCACAACATGAACTGTTATGGGATGGGCTATGGACCTAACTACAAGAACTACTGTATAAACTACTGTTCCCAACTAATACATATAAAAAAGTACAGAAGAGCCCTGAAACTCATTATGCCTTCAGCTATCTGCCCACAGCACCGGGTTTTTATGTTGTTAAAGATCTCTCAACTACTCACTGCATAAGAAGTTGTTACAATTTAAAAACTTCACTCATACAACGTGCCAAACCCAGCACCAGTGTCACACCAGGAAATGTTTTATAACAGTTGAAGGAAGCCATGAGCTGCCACCTGTTGATCAGCATAAATCAGCATCTCAGTAATTTACAGCATCCTCCGTGGAAATTATTTTTTTTAGTATTGCTTTTTACATTTTTAAATAATTTTTCCACACTTCATTGATTAGAAACTATCATTTGCTATTTCTTTATAGTTTTGAATAAGTCAATCCCCCTCCGCCCAAAAAGTATAACTTAAAAGTACAAAATGTCACAACAGTATCTTTAAGCTAGGAGAAAAAATAAAAAAGAAAAAGAAAAAAGAGTATTTGTCACAGTAAAACTTAATTCTGAGAACACTTTTTGCCAGGTGTGATGATGACACTCTACTCACTTCCCACATGAGCCTGCAGTCTGTGTTCTCATCCAGGTCCTGCGGCATTCGCTTCTCCCCTGCAAAGGGGCCAAATTTTTCACCCTGAGGAATAATTATACAACAAAAAGAATCAGTAGGGGACAAAAACAAACAGGTGAACTACCAAACTCCAGCAGAGGAATAATTTTTAGCTTCAAACAGAAGAAGAGGACAGTTTTCCTTTATTGTCCCACTATATGCCAAGAAGGTGCACATCCTTGAGGGTTCAACTTCGAGCTCATTCCCATTCTTTTCACAGCTTGGAGAGTCTCCTAAAACCACACCTTTCCTCTGCGTGCTTATTTCCCCGCTGGGAAGCAGCATTTTGCTTTATCTTAAAGAAGGCTGAAATTTCCAAGTCAAATTTCTTATATTTCTTACAAGATTTTCAGGAAGCACCTTGCAACAGGCATCCAACCGAAACACAGTATTTGGCAAGCACGAAGTTTACATTAGATTTATTCCTGAGATTATTTGCAACGCTGCTTTTTGAAGTGCCCCAAATCAAAACACTGAAGAACTGAGGTTTGATCATACAGAGAGATTCCTTTAAAAATTTAGGGGGTATGCACGTGTCTATGAATTGATTCAAGCCTCCATAAACAAAATTAAAATGTTATACCACCTGCTGTAGTCACAACATTGGCTGTGAAGGCATCCATTGATATGTTCTCCCAAAAGTATTTGGTATTGGAGTTCTGTCCCTCACAGACATCACAGTACACATGCTGCCTTGTCCTTATTTGCAGTGACAAGCCCTACCACCTGGAATCCAGGATGCCATGTTCCCTTAGGCATATTCTGATCCAAAAGCTCTATATACTTCTAAGCATTAGAGATTATAACTACATATTAAAAAGCAACTTTGGTGTTTCTTTTAAAAAAATTTGGTTAATAAAAGTATTGATCTTGTCCACATATCCCTTCCCCCAGGCACATTCCATGTTCCCAGAAACAGCCTGCTACATGTTTTCTCTCCTGTTTAGTTTTTACAGAGTGCCTACAGAGAAAAAAGGGCATGGAAAAGTTTCAGATTCATTCCTCTTGGAAACAACCAATCAAATTAAAAAAAAACCACAACAAACCTTGTATTTAAAATTAAACCTGAAGAGGTAATAACAAAGGCAAATAAAATTGGCATTGAAGAACAAGGCAACAGAACTGAAGGGCAGTATTTTTAAATGTGCACAAAGAGTTCAGTGCAAGGAACAGCAAAGCAGAAGGTGAAAAGAAGAGCACAAGCCAGCAGCTGGAGCCCAGAGCAGACACAGACGTGGGCAGTGGCAGCAAGAACTGGTACTATGGGGCTTCCTGTCCTTCCTTCTCACCGATTTCCAAAACATCCTTCATTGTTCTGCTAATAAATGATGTCAGAGTTCCTCCCTTGGCCAGCTTTTCAAATCCTGGGATTTAATACTCAAACTGAAACTTCCTCCTTCTCTGACTTCATCAGCAAGGAAGGTGAAAACAGGTCAACGCAGGTCTGTGTGTACAGCACCTAAAATGTTAATTTTGCCCATCCCTGAAGCCCACAGCACCCCCGGGATGAAGCACAGCAGCAGTTCAAGAACAAGGAACACCACACATCATTCCCATCCCAGCCACTCCAAACAAGAAATCTCTACTGCAGTATGTGTAAGACCTTCTAGAAGCTCAAAACAATAGCAAAAGGCATCATGACCACCTCTGAATGCAGAGTAAATGTAACATGAGCAGTAGGTGATTCAGATTCCTAAGCACTTTTTATGGCTTCTCAAATTTAGAGGGAAAACAAAACCTGATGTCTTGGAACACAAAGGTCCATGGGGAAAAGTGCAATTATTCATTTAGCCTTTTAGGCCATTTTCTTCATATATATTTATATATATATATATACACATTATTCCTAGTTAACAAACATGTTGTCATATGCCAATATACATTAACCAAAAACATATTTAAGACTTCAGCTTGTTCTCTGATCAATAAAAGCGAGGCACACAACACAGTCTCAAGTCAGCCACAGAAATGATTGAATATATGAAGGTAAATAATTCCAATGCTGAAAAAGCAATTCTCAACAGTTGCTTTCAAGAAAGCAGCAATGACTAATGTTCCAGTGGCAGCAGAACTCTGGGAAATGCAATGGCTCTCTGATGGATAGACCAAGAGCCTCATGAAACTGGTGGCTCTGGATCTTAAGGTCAGCAGTTGGAAAACAGAAGGTACACAAGAATCACACCTTTGTTAAGGTAACAAAACCAAAAGCTTCCACCTTTTATGCTTACAAACAAAAATCCTGAAAGCTCAGGATAACACCTGAAGGTGCACAAGCAGATGGCAGGCAACAGCAGTTCAGAATGCATTATTACCAAAACTTTGCTAACAGTAGAATTTTCAGAGGCCTACTTAGCACTTGGAGAGCTGGTACTGGTTACAGGATCATCTGAAATGTGTTTTACTTTCAGTTCAGACAACCGCAGTTGTGTGACAGCAATAGAGAGAAAACGGTGCACTCAGCACCACAGGTTTTACTTCACAATTAAGTGTCACATTCAACACCTCTTCCCAATCCCAAACCTCCAGGGAATTTAATGGCTATAAGCCACTCTGTATCACAGCCATCAAGTGTAGCACTGGTGCCTCATTACTGGACAGGATCACGTGTTGAGAGTGCTTCAGATGTGATTTTTCTTTCCACGGAAAAGAGTAACACACACCCACCCTTCTCCCAACAGCCGTGCCTTAGGTCTCCAACCAATTTTAGCAATATCTGTTTTCACCACTCCTCACAACTCGAGAGCTGGTTCCTCGGCTCATGAAAGCCCAAAGTCTGCCTGATCAGGGCTTTGCACATCCCAACAGCCTGTGCTCCCAGCACAGCAGATTCACTGCCAGAGGACAAAGCCTGTAACAAACCAGACACTCCTAATACAAACAGACCTTCCTGCAACTGCCCCTGCTTTTACCTTCTGCATTCCACCTGCCATACACGTCACACTTGCAACACTGCAGTATTTCCAGGATGGCCTGGCAGAGCTGTGCAGGCAGAACTCTGACTACAGACACTTTGCCTGTACAGAGTTCTAAGGTGATGTGGAGTAATTCAGATAAGAAATTGCTCTACTTGTCGCTGCATGCACCTCTTATTGGTTCAATAACACTGTAAAGAGGCTTAGCCCTTGACCTCTGAACTGATATTTGCAATTGATATTTTGTATATGCTTGACAGATGTATGCTGTACGTGGAGGGATGCTGATTTCCACGAGTTTCACTCTGTTCCAGAGTCCAGGGATTAACAGATGCTAGTAGTGTACGACCTTCCCGTGTGAATCCCCAAAGCTTTCAAATGAAAGTTCAGAATTTAAGTGAAAAAAAAATTAAGCCAAATGTCATAAAAATGTTCCCCTTCCATTCCCCCTTAACACTCAGGGACACCTTAAAAATAAGAGACCTCCACCCCACGGTGTCTGAGGCTTGCTGATGAAACCACTGAAAAATCAGGCAAAGGAACCAGAGCCAAAAACAGAACAAAAGATGGAAAGCAAAACATGCAAAATACACAAAAGTGTGCGCTACTGCAGGGCTTATAGCTTTGGGTATGCCTTGATGTGTCCTGACGAGCCACCTTGGACCCTTACGGTTGAGATTTCAGGTGATCACGATCACCTCCGTAACGAGGTGTGAAGTGGCATCACCTGGGTGGGGCACGAGAGACCAGAGGCTCAGC
>NW_021940749.1:782853-1030264 GCF_001715985.3 Manacus vitellinus | reverse complement strand
AAAATAAAATCTAAAGGTTCGCCTTCCGAAACTCCTTAATCCTTCACTCTCGGGGATTGCCTGTCTCTGAGGGGACTGCCAGAAACCGAGCGGCCTCAAAAGAACGCAAGCATCACCGGTTTTTTTCCTCTAAAAATTATCACCCTATGTATTCTCGCAGCGCGGTTGTCTTGCAGCGACTCAGTTTCTGGCTAAAACCACACACAGTGTAGTTGAACAGGGAGGAAAGTTTCACTCTAGCAGGTTGCTGACGCCGCACACCAGCACACTATGAACACCTCTGTGAAATAAAACTACAATATCCAACACTGACCTTGTTCCATAGAAAGCTGATTTTGCATTGGGGTTTCAGTCCACGTCATACACATAGTGTTGCTCTCCAAACTGAAGTAGTGCCGGAGCTGGAAAGGTCACATCTGATTATGCAGCCAAAACTGCAAAGTACGAAGGCACCTGAGGCAAGCAGAAGGAAAAGGGGGGAAACTCTATTTATAGACATATTTTAAAATTGTGCTGCTAATAATAATAATAATCAAGCCACTCCCTGGAGCATAATAACCTCTTCCTCTTAGTATTCTTCCAGAGACATCAACAGATGTATAAATAGGAGAGTATTAAAAGCTCTTAGTTTCCACCAAGAAGGAAGGAATAAAAAAATGTCCAGAATTTACCGCATGATAGTGAACAGATCATCACAAAAGTGCATGTATTGCTTTGGATCAGTTGAATTTCTGCCAGTCCTTAGGCAGATATTGAGGGAAAAATAAAATAAAAAAACACACCTAACTGAACATGAAACTGCCTATTTTTTGTTCCCTTACATGTTGCACAAAATGATGCCATTTTGCATTTAGCATCCACAGAGTCATAGTTTAGCATCATAAAGCCGTATTAAAAAAATCTTTATCAAAGGTAACGTACATTCTCACTAACACACAGGTATATACAGAAAAATGTAGGTGGTGCTGCATGATATTCAATATATGAGCAAATGCTCTGGTAAATTAGGTGAGGAAGAGACTTTGACAGGAAAAACAAAAGGAAGAGAGACTCCAACAACATGGTTGAAAGAACGATTTTGGGAATGAAAACCAGACACACAGGTTTTACACCTTCATTGAGAGCCTGGACACTCACTGTTAATTTAGTAATTAAAAAGGAATAAAAATGGGGCATCTAAATCTACATAAGTAAAAATTCTAAGATCTCAAAAACAAATAAATTGACCTGAGGAGAAATAGGTTGCCTGAGGAAACTGCTTCAGTTTTAAGAGTAAGAGCAAAATTTAACTATTCTTTTAATTAAGATCCAGCTCCAAAGCTTCCATATGCATAACTGAATATAGTTAGTATTTTTGTAGACCAGAACACTTTCTTGAGTGGATTCCAGTCTGTCTTAATAAATATCAAATAAAAACATTGGCATCATTTTCCCTTTGACCTTTTCCAAAGGCTATGAATATTTTAAAATCATTTTACAGTTTATTAAGGCTTCAGTATTTTTCTCTTATGAAAACAAAACAAGACAAAAGCTTGGGGGTCCTTCATTTTGAGCCTTAAAGGATTTCTTTTTACAGGCAGTTAAATGTAATAATACAGCACAACTTGCAATGCATTTGTAAGTCTTGGTTTTAAGCTCTTTAGGCACACAAGACTAATTATTTTATTCTGTAAACTTCATCTATTATTTATTCAACAAGGAAAGCAGTTACCTGTGTCTTGTTCAGTTTAAAAAGTTAGAAGAGATGCTGTAGCACTGGAAAAAAAGGGACATCAGCCTCTCCTTCCATAGTGTACAGGGTGCTGTGACGTGGATCAGATATTCACAACTGCTCGTCCACCTGTTATTTCTTTTTAATTGAAATTAATCAGCCATTAACCTTAAAGCTGTAACCCATTTGCAGTCCAGTACAGAGAAGCTGAACATGTTGACCCACTGTTTCCATTTTGCTCCCTGGTTGCGTGTTTAGAAGTACACAGAGCACTAAGGAGAAACACAAGGACATCCAGCAGCCTTCAGGTTTGAAGCCTAATGCTGTCAGGAATTATTTCCATAACTTTCCTTGGAAAGAGAAAGAGGCA
This sequence comes from Manacus vitellinus, assembly GCF_001715985.3. NCBI lineage: Eukaryota > Metazoa > Chordata > Aves > Passeriformes > Pipridae > Manacus > Manacus vitellinus. Next base: position 1,028,183 of record NW_021940749.1, on the reverse strand, counting down.
TTTTCAGAAGGAAGCTCTTATGTAGCCATGAAAGCTGCTATGGCCCAAATGAAATTCCATGGCAGGAATCCACGTGTGGTGACAAACAAAATAATTAGAAGGGGTTTTGTCTGGAGTTACAGTACTCATTGCAACATCATACCAGGAGCACAGGATGTTACTCCTTCACTTGAGGAACAGTTAATTAAGTGTCATACTTAATATGTCACATTCTAGGAAATTAAAAGATATAAGACCAAAATAGTCTTCGAGATTCCAGAAATAAGCATGCCAGCTGCTGAAGCATCCAGCAGCTTAGAAGGAAGAAAGGATGGCTGTTCACAGCTAATCCCTTGTTTAGATGGTGTAGTATCATCTCTGGTCCACACAAAATTCCTGCACTGCAGTTTAATCAAGTTTGCAAGTGTGTTTTGAAAACTTCCTTCCTGAATCTACCAATCTCCTCTCCAACCCTATCCACTTGCCCCTATAACCTGGTAAGATCAGGAGCAGCTCTTTAAAAGCAATCTTTATCTCATCTGGATCGTACCCTATTTGCAGGACATGTACAGTATTGCCAGACTATTTCCCCTTAGTTCCTGTGTGCCTGCACATTTCTAGTGTGAAAATAATGTTTAGCTCTGCAAATGTTTCAGTCAGGTATTTCCCTGGAATTTGCCAAGCCCATTTCTCTGACGAGGTACAAAGTCCTTAACTTCAATGATCCCAAATGTTCTGTTTTCATCATGAAGGACTCCCCAGACTTTCTACAGTGCAGTACCTGGACCAGGATGGAAACAGGGCTTTGTACTGTCTCATTTTGCATTGAGGTTTTCAGGAAGCAAAGGTTCCAGCTTGTCTAATGGCAGAATCTGAGGGGATTGGAAGGGAACTTAAAGCTCATCCAGTTCCAATCCCCTGCCATGGGCAGGGACAGCTTCCACTAGACCAGGTCGCTCAGAGCTCCATCCAACCTGCCTTGACAAGCTGGTTATGGAACTTTAGCCCACACAACAGTGCCAGCACATGCAGACATGATGACCCTTGTAGTGTTTTTGAAGGCAAATCCAAGAAGTGCAGCACACTCAAGTGAAAGATTTGGAAACAGAGGCAGCAAATGAACTCCCAGAGCTTAGTAAGAGCTGTGTGGGCCTCTAAAGCCTGCCCTGCTCTGGGGACAGTGGCACCCTTGCCAGTAGTCATCACCAGGCTCAGGGACTAAGTACCTGGAACAAATTGTGTTGACATGGACTCACCTTAAACCATATGTCATATTACCAGCTAAAAACTCGATCTCTTGTGTAAAACAATCTTCTTTCTGAAATAAATGTGACAAAAAGTCCCATCTACTCAGTGTCTCAGTGGGTTTTTTTTTTCCAGTTCTAACAGTGTTTGTTTTGTCTGTATTTTCTGGTGATCTGAAAAACTTAAGCTGTTCTTTCCCTAATGCACTTTGATGTGCTGAGCAAAATTCCTTTCAGAGCTATTTTTGAGGATTGGGTTTTTTGTGTCTTGTTTTTTTTTTTTCCTAGACTGATTCTTTTGAAGCTTTTTGAATTCAGTAAACATTGCAACTAAAAAGTTATTTCCCTACCAAATCTCTCTTCTAATCTATGCACAGTTGGCTTTTTGGGTTTTCTGTAGACTAATACAGACTTCTTGTGTTGTGATACTCAAGGTCATGCAAAGCTGTAAATTCTAAGACAAAACTGATGTCTCATTCTTTGCTTACATGTACAGAGCAATTGCTGTCAAAATTCCTTTCGCAGATTTGAAGTCCTAAAGTTGGTGCCAGGATTTCAGAATTAAAAGTTTTCTCCTTCCCCTTTGAAAATACTAAAATACATACATTTTTGTTTACATTCCCAAGCTGATGGCATATTAAGTGTTCAGTCCTATTGATTGAGAAGGTTCTAAACTAAGGCTTAAGAAAAAAAAGACAAAATTTTACATGACTAATACTCTTGAGAAAAAACTACTCAAAGCAATAGTGGGTCTTAAGCTGAATCCGAGTCAAAGTTATTCTCTTGATGTGAAAATACAACATGTACTCCTGTTTATACACCCAGGATGAAAAACTGCAAGACAAAAATCAACTTCAGTGTTGGCTCAGCCTCAGCTGGAGAACTGGATTCATTTTGAGGCATCACATTTCTAGAAAAAAAACTGCAACAGCAAAGTTATGATGTGGTTTTGTTAAGAAAAATCATGAGGAGTATATCTGTAGGAGCTACAGGCTTTACAGACAAAGGAGAAGTGAAGTCCAGATGACAACCATAGACAGAAGTCTAATAGATACAGCCTCAGAAGAATTATTGAAGACATTCAGGTGTTCAGTCCAGAGAACAGAAAACCTCTGGATATGAAATAACAGTCTTCAAGTACATTAAAACTACTTTAAAGAAAACTGCTACTGGACATGGGGTGACCTCTGGTACACTCACATGTTATGCTCCTATATAAAACCACAGAAAACCATGAACCTAGGGAATCTTGGCGCCCTCCCACAAACCACTTTCACTGTTCACTAGGAGCAGAAGCTGATACAAACTCTTGATACAGGCCCGTTAAAACTACATTCCAGGGCAGAAGTTGATTTTGAGAGCAGACTGAAGTCAGCAAGGAGTTCTGTAGCTGTGTGAAATGAGTAGGGAAGGACCAATGGAACAGGTTTATAAGAGGCTCTGAAAAGCACACTTTTTGAAGAAAAGCAATAGCTCTAGAAAGACATCTGTAAGATGCCTGCCATTGCTTCCTTTCTGAAGGTTAACAAGACTAGCAACTCCTGTGCTCAGCCTGAAGCTGTAGCTGGTTCTGGCCCTGTGCAAAGCCTGCCTACAGAAATGCCTTCCCTCCACGCGTGCTGCTCTCTGCTCTGCCATTTCAGAGGGCACAGTGGCACCCCTCTGGGTCAGGCTGCACAGAGTTTGGGTTGGAGACTGTTTGTGGGACGCTGTTCTATTTATCATACAATAGGGTTGGTGTTCCCCCCCCCCCTCGGTCCCATTGTGTTTTTTAAGTTAGGTTTTAAGTCGTAGCCTGCCAGGCGCCCCGAGGCATCTGGACACGGGTGGCACATGAAGTTATGACTGCCCAGGATTGCCATAAATGAGTTAGTCATCCCTTCTCAGAAAGCACCAAGGGAACGGCCTGAAAACACAATGCAGCTGCATCTTATTTAGAAGTGTGTCTTCCAAGAGGTACAAGACATTAACATGCCCTTTTCGAAACTATAGGAAAGTCTGCCGGAACTGTAATAACTCATCCCAGAAAGTCTGAGAGAAGCCCTGTCTGCACTCAAGGAGCAGCCACATCAGCCTTTGTACAGCATGTCTGTGACCACCCTGCACAGCACACACACTTCACTGCTCTGTCAACGGGCATGAAAAGCAAGAACCTGCTCACAGTCACAGGATACAACACAACTCATGTGGTTTTGCCTGACCTGTGCCTAAGTAAGGGTATTCTCACTGCATGAAGGGAGCCCTAGGGAAAACTGGGAGGGAAGGAAGCACAGTGGATGCAGAGCACTCAGTATGCAGCTGCTGTTACGGTCCTGCCTGTCAAACCAGGGGATCTCTGAACCCACCAACCTGCTCCTCCCATAGGCACATCCATACATACAGAGCCCCCAGCAAAGAACAGAAGCAGAGAGTCTCCACTTCTTCTCTGTGATTTCTCAGAAAGAAACCATCTTTTTGCTATTTCGAGTTGCTGCATTTTAGCATTTGTGCAATAGCTCTTGACACTGCATTACTTCCATTTAGTTTACAAACTGCAATGAGAGTTACTGCGTTGCATACCACGTACTTTAGTTCTGATAAAACACCATCAAAGAAGAATGGCAGTAGTTTATTTTCCTTTGTTTCACCTCTTTACAGACTTGGAGGCTGTAGGCAAAACCATCACTTCTAATGAAATTTTGAAGGCTGGAGAATATTCATAATAACTAACAATGAACTGTGATAAAAGACAGAGGAAAAAGAACAATATAAAAGGCTTGGAGCAAAACAATAGACACAGGTGAAGCATTTGTCCATCACAGTTATTTTAACTCAATAATCTACATTTAGTTGAATGCAATTACTCTCTAATTCTCTTCAGTTGGCTTTCAAAAATTTATTCTTAATAAATACTGTTATGAAAGATTAAAGTCACGTAATATCCTCTAATTTAAGAACCAGACAGTTATTTCACCTGATACATCCCATTGATGAAAGCTGTCAAAAATGAGAATTTAAAAGGTTTCAATTATCTAAAAATAAATCAAATACTTTCTTCATAAGCAATCTACTGCTTTGAGAAGTCCAGGAAATAACAGCTATTAATTTTGGCATCACTCCACACGGCATTTTGTCCCCTCTGTCCAGCTTACACCATCTGCCTAATGGGACACAGCAACCAAAAAACCCATGATCACATAAATGAAGATATTTATCCATTTCAAATGCAATATGATATTGATGTTGTGTACATCAGTAGGAACTAGAGCTGGCTTGGACTAAATTCAAGATAAGTAGTTTTTAGTAGACTTAAATATACCTTTCAGGGTAGATCATTTACCAATAATTTCATTTCCTTTCTCCCCTCACTTCCCGCCCATGAAAACAACAAAATCATTTGATGTTTTCCTCATAGTTAAAAATCCACATTGAAATGGAGAGAGGTACAATCAGGAACATGGATTTCCTGCAGGTTTGAGTAACCTGCAAGCTGTCACTTGTTCCTTCAGCCATCAAAGAGCACATGCCCACAGGCCTTGTCCAAGGGATAGACATTTGGACTGCATTAAGCTTCCAGGGGGTATGTGTGCAAAACTCCAGTATGGAACAGTTATTAAAAATGCTGCATGTTTGCTATTTCTGTGGTTTGTCAGAAAGGTCATTGTTTAAGATGTTTTCATTTAATGAAAATGTGCCTCTATTCTCGTTAATATTGTTTGTTCCTTTCACGTCCGTTCCTCTTCCTCAGTATCATTGTTTGTCACTGCATTGTGGGGTGTCCTGCTCTTGGAGGGCCAGGGGACTGGTTGGATGTTATAGATTTGCATAACTTTTCATTACACTGCTGGTTAATTTACGGATGGGTTTTTCCACCATAGCAACTCCTCTGAACTTACTAGGAAGATTTAGGCTGGAGCAGGAAAAAAGGAACCATGTTCATTGTGCAGAGCAGTGTGGGAGCTGCATTATTTTAGCAGAGGAAGGTTTGTTACAGTTCCCAGGATCACTGAATCACTACCCAGCAGATCCTTCCTCTTAATGGAAGCCCCTATGCCAAGCAGATACCTGCACTTGCATTCACACAGGAGGTGGACAAGAGTGGAAAATGTAAGCAAAATTATTCATGCCATGCAGAAAATACACCAAATACCAAACCTCCACTCTTCACTATGAGCACTTCTCCTGAACCAGCAGAAATAAGCAGCCTAGGCCACAAGAAAAGCAACTCGAAAACACAACTTCCAGCTGAGCTACAAGGCAGTCAAAGAGATCACCCAGTTAACCTTTGCACAAACTGGAGCTGTGGGTAACTGCACATTTTCTCCATTATATGGGAACTCAAAAAAACGGCTGTATTTTGAGATGGAAGAGAGCAGTATCTTATGATGGAAACATCACACAAAGAAGCACACAAACGACTTCCAAAAGACAGCCAGGAAACATTAACAGATGAGTTAACAGTAGCTAAATATTTATACTGCACATTTGACATTTACCACAACATACCCTTCTTCTTCCAGAAAAAAATATCTCTGTTAGGGGCTAGGACAGACAGTATCCAATTTATTTGTTTCTCTTAGTTTATTATCTTCCTTTAAAGGGAGAGACAGAGCCAAGTGGGCCCCCCTGCAGGGGGAAAGATGAAGTATCTTCATTTGTGAGCTCCTGGGTGTGCTTAAGTGGGGAGAAGCAAAGAGCAAGGAGACACAAGCACACAGATCAGGCTCAGTAGAGGGCCAAGAGCAGCAGGAGAAACCAAAAACAAGCCCCAGTGACAATGGGAAAAGTTCATTAGGGACCAGAATGAACTTGCTGGCTGCTTCAGCCCCAAAAGCCTCAGAGCTGACTGAAACCAAGGCTGGAAGCAAGGACAAAGCAAGCAGCAGGGGATCTGTTTATAAGCCCTTCCCCATGTCTAGTCTGTCTTTCCTCTCTCTTGTCTCTGTTGCAAGAGTTTCTCTGGTGTAGGCCTCGTTCAAAGAAAACCTGAGGGTTGAGTTTAAAAGCTCTTTGAGAGAAGAGGTCTGGACAGACCCACCTCAAAGCTCTTGTCAAAGATTTATTTATTTTTTTTTTTAATGACAGAGGTATTTTGGTGTTTCATTTAATTATGATGACAAAGGCTTAGCTACTATGTGCAGCACAGAAGTAGTGGCTTTGTCAAGCTTTACCTCTTTTGGAAGGGTGAGTGAGTGACAGCATCACAAGCTATGCACAAGGGCACAATGTGAGCTCAGAAACAGCTCTGATCTCAGAAGCAATTCCTGCACACTTGGATATAAAGAAGCACAAGGCTCTGGTAAAGACCAGAGAGTTACAAAATCCTGTCTCCACTTCCATACTCCATCTGAACTAGGAGCTGCTGATCAAAACCTCTGGGCAGAGCCTCCTACAAAGCATGTCATGAATGCTAGACTGAGTTATTATACAATCAGCTGTAATGCTGTTTGAGCAAGGCCAGAGGAGAGTGATCAAACAGCTCCCAAACACAATGAGAAAAGGGCCTTTGTTGATACCAACAGGGAACCTGGGACTAAACAGGATCCAGAAACAGTTGTAACTTGCTTTAACCTGCTGCCCACACCAAAGCAGCAGGCACAGCCTTTTCTCCAAGTCCTTTAGGTCTGCTCCACCCACTCTGGAGAGGGTAGGAGAGCAGTTACCCAGCCCTCAGCTGTCACCTATTACAGAGGAAGCAGAACCCCTGCACTGTCTGTACCCCATCAGGCATCATCTGCCTGCAAACCGTGCTGGCCTGCCCAGCAACTGCACAGCCCCAACAAGACAGGGGAAGGACATAAGGAAGCCATTAGAGGTTAGGAGCAGTTGCCCAACAGGACTCAAAGAAGGATCTGAGGAAACATAATGGAATCACTCAGGAGCAACTGCCCGCCTGGTCAACATCTGCAGGCGGCCTGCAGCTGCTCTGCTCTGCACACAGACTGAACCAGCCCTCCAGAACAGCACAGTATCTCCACTGCCTTGGTGTACCTGCCCATTAGCTTTACATGTGTCAAACACTAACAGAAAAACCCAAATAAGTCTGTGGTCTGTGAAAGAATGGCCCTGAAGAGACAGTACTTGGGAAAACAAAAGCCAAGAGGAGGAACAATGCCTCCCCCTGTTGCACGGCAAACGGGGAAAGCTGGCTCCAGCTTCTAATTATAAGGCCATACCAAGCAAATTGGAGTCAATGTATTTGTGTTTATTCAGCTTTCCAGTTGTGTGATGGGGAATTGAAGAGAATAAACACAGTAATGCTAATGGGGCCAGACTGCAGCTGGCATATGCACGGGCGTGTGGGAGGAAAAATCTCAAGAGTGCCCACAGCCCATGTGTGAGCCCTGCCCATGCTCAGCAAGGGATCCTCACCCTTGTGTCCTCAAAGAATTAATTCACTCCCCGGGACACAGAAGAGGAGTAAGCCCTGATTCCAAGGAGCAAAATAACAACCACAGTGAACTGCCCAGAAGGGCCCACCCTCCCTTATCATCATCCCGCCCTGATGATAAGTTATCTGCCTCTGAGGTGTAACATCCCTTTTAACAGTCATATCATTTTGTGTCTAGAAACAGCAAGTATCCAAGTAATGGCATTTCCACCTGCTCTTTTTTCAGTTTTCCTCACTGTGCACAGGATCAGTAAGGAAAGTCTCCAGAGGAGGAGAGGATCTCTTCTTAAAGCGAATTATAAACATTTATCTAGCAGTTCATCAAAGGGTACCTCAACTCCACACGCTTTTCAGCAGGCAGAAATCAACTTGGAATTCAGTCAGCTTTCCAAAATACACAATGGATGCAAGATCAGATGCCAGCTATACATTCATTATTCACTCATGCCTATTTAAAGATAGATAAGTCCCTTTTAGATAAACAGACAAGCTGTGCTGGGAAGTAGTAACTATCTGCATTCAAAAAAACTATCAGTGTTATCAAGTCACTTAAACTTACATTTATAAATAGTTTTTAAAAAGAAATGGCTTTAAGAAAGAGGGGAGGGAGGATGTCCCCCTCACCCTGGTATCAGCAGTGGTTTTCTAGGCAAGCTGAGGATTATGATTATTATAACCAGTGTTGTGGACTTTAGAGAAGTGATAAAAGCATTCTTCCAAAGTAGGCTTTGGAACCACTGAACAGATGAGATGAAGTAAGAACTTGCATCTCTGACAGGATTAATACCACAAGTTTATAAACCAGTCTAAACACTTGTTTAGAAGACTAAACCATCCCTGAATCGTATCAGTTCTGTCATGGCCTTTCATGGATTCACTGCAACTCTAAAGTGACTCTGAAATCCACAGAGTATGTAAAGACAGTAAATGAAAGGCTTTCCTCACTAACACAGAGCTACTGGGGAAAAGGTTTAACATGGAAATGATGTGAAAAGCTCAGCTTCTCCTCTACATACAGGATTAAATTACACAGCCCGAAACAGCTGCTGCAGCTCGACAGGAAAATGCAACGTTTGAAAAACAGTGGCTTGAAAAGGCAGGGAGGGGGGAAGTCAGTATTTACAACCCACTTTTCCACTTAATGATTAAAGAAATCAGGAGGCAGAGTGAGTGGGACACTAAAATCTTTTACTTCACAAAACATTCAAGTCTTAGTTTTTCTTCTCTATCCCTCTGTTTCACCTGAAATAGCATGCAATTCCAGGTAAAATCTGTATGAATTAGGAATTACCTTAAACCACTGAGCACCAGAGTCAGATCATTTTGTAATCCAGACTCTCTGGTCTTTTCCCTCCCATCCAAAAACCCCATACTTTGAGAATAAGCAGGATAACTTCTTAGCTCTCATTCTAGAAGCAAAGCAGGCTAAAGGAGTGTGTCCCATTTGTGGTGTTACTCCCATCTTACAACCAGAGTTCACATAGTCAGACAGACTTCACTACCAGTCTTAATAGACTTAGAAAAAGAACTTTACCACAACTAAAATGATAATTCAGGTCTCTCTGCAAGGCATGCATTATAAGATTAATACTTAATAATCCTGTCAACATTTATTTAAGCTAAGCCATTGGAGCAGAACTTTACAGTAATTTTAGCTGCTTGTTGCTACAAACAGACATTTTATAAATCAAGTGAAACAAATAAGCCCTGCTTACCTCTAGCAGGTGTTATACTACATGAACTATCATCCAAGATCAGCCTTTCAACAGCTTTGCCATTATATTATCAACATAACTGATAATATGCATTTGTGGTATGAAGCACTTATTCACTGTTTGTTCAGAGAACAGAAAAAGACATGGAAAATTCTTTTGTCTGCTCTCTGAAGTAGGACATCATAGCTCAAGTTAAACTTCTTATGCATGAGGTTAGCAGGTTCAGGAGACCTCATACAGGTAAACGGTCTTTTTTTTATACTTTTCTGGCAAAATGAGACTGGAAGAAGGACTTTTTTTTTTAACAGGGCCATATTTACTAATCACTCACAACCAACCAGCTGAAATACCAGTATCACAATACAAAATGAAATAACTCTCCCTGGCAGAGCAAAAACACAAACCCAAAGCCTCTGTAGGTCTGAATATTCTCCTTTTACTTAAAAGCAAACTTCAAAAAGCAAAGACAGGCTGAATCACCTACCTCTAACAACTCACTGCCATCTCACCTCATCCCAGGACAGGCATCTTTTACAGTTCCTGTGAAAAGGCTTGTTAAAGGAAGCAGGGTCACCTGGCCCCAGTGGTGGGGCTGGTAATGAGGCCCAGCTGCACCCTCCGGGTTCTGGAGTCACAGCTCTGGAGAGCAGGCTGACATTGCCCTGGGGAACTGCCTTGTGCTTTGTGTAGCTGCTCCAACCAGTGCAAGTGGGGTAAAAGCAGATGGAAAAAGCCACCTTTTTTGGTGTGGTTTTATTTGGCATGCACATGGCCACATAAACTCAGTGTAAGAGGGAAGAGGTAGTTGAGCAAAACTGCTTTATCTTCTGCTGCACCTTCAAGGCAGAAAACCAGCAGCAGGAAGTAACAGGCAAATAAATAAAAAGTGTCTCAGAGTCAAGAAACAAAAATTCATATTCCTCTGACCCCCTTCTAACATCACTGGAATGCCAGGAGACAGTTTAAGTTTAACATTAGCAAATGGAAGAGGAAGGAAGGGAAATGGTAACTTGAATGAGTAGATGTAGAACTGAGAACTCCCGTTACTGGCTGAGCTGTGCACGCCTGGGACCATCTCCGGGGGTCAGTCAGACCAAAGATGTGTGTATTGCTACAGAACTTGAGGGCTCATCTCTGCTATCACAAAGGTTTAAGAATAAGTTTCTATTTTAATTACCTCTCCAGGCTTGTGCTTAGAAACCCTGTTATATAATTTTTAGTGTATTTAATATACCAGCTTCTTTGATTTTTTTTATGCCAGTTATCCATGCATTACTCTCTGGGAAGTTTTTAATACATATTTTTTGACGTTGCCCATGCTATGATTTCTTCTGTGGGCTCTGTGCTCTCCCAAACACTCAGTCTGGAGCTTTCCCAGCATATGAGACCTATTTTACTTTAACACCTGCTTCAGTCACCTCTCACTTAAGGCTGACTTACATAAGGCTGTCTAAATTATTGCCCTTATTTTACCTTCATCTTTCAAAGAACTGTCTCTCTCAGATCCACTTGGGTCCACTAAGACTCAAATAATAACGTGCTGATTAGCGGATCTTATACTAGTATGGTCTCAGTTTCATCCAGAAGAACAAATAGAGCAAGTTGTTCAGGTAAAAGAAGAATTCCAGAGGGAATAAAGACAACTATTGTGACGTTTTTCTTTGAAAACACAGTGCTCAGAAATAGAAGATACAGGCATCTGGGGGAGTTCTTTAATTTTGTGACATACTGCAAACATAAGGGGCTAAAGCAGACAGAAAAGCCAAGTGAGCTGGATGAATATCCAAACAGAGAAATCTGGCTAAAAGAACAAATAGACCTGGAATTGTGTGGGGTGCTGTTCCCCACACAACTGGCAGCTGTAAACAGAGAAATGCTTAAAAACTGTAAGCTTGGGAATTCAGTAGTTTTTTGGGGCAGTGAAGTGTAGGGAAGGTGTCTCCCTGGCAGCTGGTGCTCTAACCTTGGTACCACAGTCCTGCTCTTGAGGATTCCCAGCTCTACTTACCTACTGCTCACGTACACCCTGGCACGGTAATCTAGCAAGAGTGTGTTGCTGAAGCAGCTCCTTTAACAAATCAGAGAGATGTTTTCAAATGAGGAGATCATCTCCAGAGAAATCTAAACTTCAATCATTAGGTTTGTTATATAATCACATTAAACACAGCAGGCATCTTCTGATCAGCCTTCCTCTGGTATCTGCCCCTGTTTCTTGGCAGAATCACAACAAACTGGGGCTGTGGGATGGCACAGGAGCCTGTGCAGCCATGAAACCCTGCTGCCACCCACCAGTCTGCAAATTGAAACAGGTTGGGGACAGCAGAGGGGAAAACCTTCAGAGCTCACCACTGTGGGGCCATGGAAAACTGGAGCTCACCTCTGCAGGGAAGGAGAGGTCTCGTTTTCCCTGCCAAGCAGCCTAAGAGGAATTTGCTTTCAGCCTTGACTCAGATTTTGGTCCCTTTCCCTCATACCTCTGCTTCTCCACACGTACCTTCAGAGCCCTGAGGGGGATGTAAGCGCTAAAGCCACAGCAGTGAGATGTTTTAGGGACAGGCACCTAAGGAAGAAACAGAAACCCCCTTTGAATAAAGCCCTGACATGCACTGCCTGGGTGCTGCAGACTGACACATATGATGGGATCAAGGGAAAAAGTCTGTTACCTGTCCTGAGGCCCTGACCTGTACCTTACTTCTGGGACTGGGGCAGTGTGTATCCTGTTCTGAGCTTCTTGAAATGGGGCTGGGCTAGTTCCTTCTCTGAAGTGTGTTTTCCATTAAGCAGCTCCCTACAAGCTCTTGAGTCAACGAAGGTGGCATGGAAAAACAAACGAGAAAATTCAGAAAATCTGAGATCCAGAAACACAGTATCTTACAGAAACCTACACAATGGAAATACCAATAGAAAAGGAAAGGAAAGAAACAATATATAATCTAATATTTTTAATTTTATGTACAGGAATATAACGTTATGGCAACTTTGTACATGAAATACATACAGTATTTAAACATGGAAATCAGCTAGGTAAGAATTTACATTAGCAATGAAACTGCTTCATGTGCAGCCCAGTTAATACTTAGTTTAGATCTGTATTTTACTGGGGGGGGGGGGAAGAGATTTTAATAGTTTACAATCATAGAAACATAAACATTTAAAACAAGACTCTATAAAATAATTTACACAAACCCTACCGCTTACACTGAGAGAAAGGGTGTACGTCTGTGAGTTCTGTGTGTGAGTAACAAGGTGGACAGATGATGGATCTCAGCCTTATTAAGTATAAAATAATTTAGAAGCAGTTCATGCAATATGGAAGCAAAGGCGTGCCAGTTCCTCCGAGGTCTCCTGCTACCTTGGACATCTACTGAGCATCACACGTGGGCCACTGGACACATGACAATACCATTGCCAGGTGCTGCCAGAGAGCACCAGCCTCAGTTCCTCCAAACAATTACTTACGTAAACATAAATATACAAGTTGATATCTTTTCTACACAGTACAAATACAGCTCACAACTTCTCAGCTGTGCAAGTAGTCGATCCGCATACTTGGAAGTAGGATAACGCTCAGTCCGGAGTTCCATATATTTCTATGTACAGGGGCACTAACAGAACTTCCTTGTTTTCACCAATTTGCTCTGGTATTTCACAGAGTGCCCCCCGTGCCCTATCACGTAAACGTCCAGCAGGTAGGACTTGCCAGGCTGCAGGCCCCTGATTGTCTCTGTGGTCACTGCTTTCTGGATGTTCTGGCTGTGGAAGTATTTACAGAGAACCTTGTCCGATTTCTTCCTCGTGTCTGGACCCAAGCACTGGTTCTGCTCCCTTTTCTTCTGCTCTTCGTTGTAGTTGTCATCCACTTCCCTCTTGTAGATGCAGAACTTGTTCCTCTCCTGCGTGCCCAGCCAGGCCACCGTGACCGACGAGCACGTGCGGAGCTTGTCGAAGGCTTTGATCCGCGTGTCTTCTGGGAGAGAAGGAAAAGACTGCTTGTTGGGCCTCGTTGTAGCCAGGATCTTCAGCATGGAAGCACCTTTCTTGCTTCCTTTCAGCCTAACGAGATACTTCGCTTTCGCTTTTCCCCGAAGCTGGAACTGCCGCACGCCCTCCACGCTCTGAGACAAGAGAAGTTTTCCATCTCTTCTCACTTGGATCTGAACAGCATCCAGGCACGAATGAACGGAGAAGGTGACTTTTTGGTGGGATGAAACGGGGGCAAACCGCAGGAATTTGGCTCCCTTTCTCTTGATGAAAACATCTGTAACTTTGCCGTCCTTCAGCTCGACTGTTTTCTGCTTGGCCTCCTCCTTGGTCCTGGCGAAGGTGCCGACGTACGCGGTGCTCATGTTGGTGTTGGTGTTCACCGCAAACATGTCAAAGTAGTACTGCGTGTCGGGCTTCAGGTCAGACACGGTGAAGATGTTCTTGTTCCCGATACAAACCTTATGCAGGTCAACCCTGGGCTTTGAGGATGTTTGCCGCCCAAACTTGGATGGTTTCAGGAAACCCCGCTCTTTGCCGGAGTTGTTGTCCGCAGGGAAGCCAAAATGGGCAAAGTCAAACGGACTGAAATCCAGGCCTGGTTTTGGAGCCATCATGAAGGCGTCGTCAGAACTGAGCTTGGCTTCCACAGCGCAGAGGCTTTTGAAGTTGTGCTCTTTGTTGATGACTATGCAGTACTGGATTGGCTGTTTCAGTAGGGAGGCAGTGGGACTTGGCTTCCACGCCAGGGTCACCGTTGTACGTCCCAGGGAGGTGACATCGATTCTGGGATCGTAAGGTAATTCCGGATAAGGCTGGTCCGACTCCGGAGTGGTGGTTGCGTACACCTTAAAATGGGTGTCCTTCTCTGTGGACAGCAGGTCTAGTTGGTACAGCCCAGATGGGGAACTAGAGGACACAAAGTACTCCACGTCGTTGCCTTTGTAAGAGAAGAGCTCTGTGCCTTCCTCACTGGTAATCTGCTGTTTCTGTTGCTCAAGAGGCTCTGGGTCACCTGCATTACAAGCAAAGAAAAACATCTGTACAGACACACTCTGTGAATATGCAAAAATGAAACTCTAACAGACACCTACATTTTGCTACATACAATACAAATGTGAGATGAAAAGGAAGGTTTTGTCTTCTGAGGAAGATGTAATCAACACTTCTGTCAAATCAGAGGGGAAAATTGGTTTGGCACTCAGGTTAAAACCAAATGCAACAGAAATTCTACCTGGCCAGTATTAGCAGAGTCTCATGAATGGTAGCTAATACCTTCCATGGGAATATCAGGCACCCCACCTGGAGATGCCACACAGTTCCCCAGGGAGAACTGACTCACTTGCCTGTTCCTGGACATGGGGCCTTGACTTTGACCCTTTAAGTCAGGCTAAAATTTTGTTGCTAAATACAGTGGGGACCAAGGGTGTGTGTACCCTCCCATGTGGTGTGTATGACAGCTTAGCATTTGTGTTGAGAGGCTCTGGAAGCCGAAGCCCTTTTCTCTCCTGAGCAGCAGTTACATGGCTCCAGGTCTACCCCCTCAAAGGGGTGAGCTCAGCCCTGCTGCAACTCCAGCCCTGTCTCTCCAGTTCTTACCTTGTGTACACAGCTCACAGCAAAGCCCCCAGGAAACCCAGTGCCCTCTGTGACCTCAGCTTTCCTTTTTATTTTTTGTAGCCCTTTTCCCTTTCATGTTGCTGCCTCCTGCCCGTTTCCTGCACAACAGCAGGACTGGGGCTGAAGATCCAAACAGCAGGAGACCATAAAGTTGGGCCTGCTGTGAGATTCAGTGTTTGAGGAAACCTCAAATCCAGGAGAAAAGCAGGTCTGTGTGGCACAGGGAAAATCGTTCGTGGTTTGTTACCTGAACCTTCTCCACTGGCTTCCTCTGGGAGCTCTTGCACACTCAGTTTCCACTCCAGGGGGGCATCACATGGGGTCACAGTCACTGCTAAGGGAGTGTTGTCCTCTTCAACCACAAAGAAATACCTAGGGGAAGGTTAACAGACCACATGTCAGTAACTCCTGAGGGCAGCCAACTGGCAGGGACTGACCTGACGTGACTGAGGATGGTCCTGGAGGGACAATGGAGTCAAAAGTGTTACTGACAGGCAAGTGTGTGCAGAGAGAATGTGGGAAGGCCGCTGGGCGAGAGCTAAGGAGGTGAGGGGAGTCCTCCCACTCAGACACCGGGGTACAGTTCACACTTCCTTGTCAAGACACATTTTTTACCCCTACACTAACTGTGTGCAGTGTGAATAGTCACAAAGGTATAAATGAGGGAAATGGGATCTCCCACGGAATTCAGGGATATGCTCTTCAAGGCAGGACACACATTTATGCTATGTCCAGGTAAGGGCCCTAGAAGCACATATAGATACAGACACATCCAGCTGCCCTCCCACATCCCCACAAGCTCTAAACATCATCTATTGTAAAGTATTTCTCACCGATGAAGGCTGGAGGAGAAATGTGATATGATGGCAATGCTGCTCTTCCCTGAAGTCTTTGGAGCCTCAGGTTCTTCCCCAGTCTAACCCCAGTTTTTTCTGGAAGTGGGGAGTTCAGATCAGACTGCCTTACACTGCTACTTTAAAGTTCAATATGAAATAATGAAGAGAGACAAGTGTGGTCGGCTAAGCCTGTAGTTTCTAATTTCCTTCCCTCTCCCTTTGCCTCCAGACATGGTTAGTGGCCCCACTTCAGGGAAATTCTGTGGTCTGTGGGAGCTCTGGGCTTATCCCAGAAATCAAATAAATTGGACAGGCCCTCAGCTGGGGAGGCCAGATTGGGATGGAAACTCGCATAGTTACTTACTTCACCAAACAGAACACTGGCATTTGTATTTCTCTGGTTTGGGTCCAGCTTTTATTTCAGCAAACAGAGCTACTATCTCCAAAGTACGACCTCCTCCCTTGAGCCAGGCAGAGGTACCTTTTAGGGGTGTCTCGGAACAGGTAGCTGCTGATTTCCGCTCCATCCGGGATGACGGACGTATCGTGAAAAAACGCTTTGTCCCGGATCTGCATTTGGAACAGCTCCTCATCCCTGGTCGGGAACTTCTGGGGCCTGGAGCCCAGTGGCAGCAGCAGCAACAGCAGCGGGCAGTGCAGCAGGAGCATCCTACAGCAAAGACAGGGAATCCCACCTCAGGAGGGGGCACCACGTGCAGCTGATTCCCTGCTGAAACGTGGGCGTTCCTGTAACAACATCATATGCGCTTTTGCAGGCACCTTCCACCTTGAACTGCAACTGAGAGCAAGCCCATGCACTGCTTTCAAATGTTTATCTCTCCCTGTCACTACCAAAAGCCTCCCACATACTTGGGTAGGGCCGCAGCTTGATGTTTTGCCACAGCAGAGACAGAGCTCGCTGGACTTGGGAGCTAAAGCCAGCACAGAGCAGATGGAGGGGACATCGGCCTCGCTCTCCTCAGGAGATTTTGTTTGGGCTTCCAACAATCCTTCAGAGAGTAAATACTTCCAGGGAAGTTGTTCTTTACAAAAATAGTGAATTAGGAAAACATGTGATATAAACCCACACATATTCAAAGCACATTGGTATTAACATGCAATTCAGCAGGGCTTAATCCTCAAGCCTGATGGGAATTGCAAAACACAAAAGCAGAGAATCCTTTACAAATTAGGCACAATAATTCATAATCTCAGCCTTTCATTATTATGTCTACAAGTAGGTCAGTAATGACTACCCGAACACATACAGTGAGACAGGCTGGAAATCTCCTTTCAGTACAGTAGATGATCTCGTATATAATGGTTCTGGTATGGGGGGAGTAGGGGGGGAAACAGTCCATTTTTGGTACGACTATATCAAGTTTAAATTGCTAAATGATAACATTTATTTCAAATTAGGGGGGGAAAAACAAAGGAGGTTTAGGTCTTTACCTCAACTGTATTAGCACTGGCTTTGGGGAGAAACATGGTAAAAAGCTGAGCTGGCAGGAACAGTTTTATCTTGTCCCTTGGCTGAATGTGTAGTCAAACACTGCTCCTGTAAGGTAACTGTGACTTTATAACAAACCCTTTCTTTTTAACTTTAAGATCAAATCTACTCCTGAGATTGGGGTTTACACACACACACACACACACACACTTGACCCTTCTCTCATATTTTATGCAAAAATAGCAAACATAAAGCTCCTTGTTCCTTCCACCAATGCACAGGTCCCCTCAGCTCACCCCTCCTACACACTCCCCTCTCCTGCCCTCCACTGTCTCTGGCCCCGTTATCTCAGATGATTCTTGCCCTGCTTTCTACTGTTTTTTCCAGCTCCTGCTGTCCAGCTCAGTCCCTGCCCTCCATCTATTTTCCCATTGAAACTGGTGATGCAAGAGGGAAGAGAAAACGTGGAGCAAATTCCAAAGCATCCGTAAGCCACGAATGACGCATCCTCAACGTTCCCTCACAGGATGCAATTTTATCTTCCCCTCTTTTCACTCATGCCCTCCTCAGCCTTCTCCCTCCCTGGTCTGACACATATTCCTGTATCTGCAGCCAGATCCTCCCCTCCCTGAGTGGAACACCATGGAAAGATAAAAGCAAAAGCTTCTCCCAGCATCATGTCCCAGGTGGGCAGGGAGAGCCCCCTGCAAGCCCCCGAGTGGTGAGCTACTTATACCTAAATCCAGATTTAGCTTTCCCAGCATTTGTCAGATTTTATCCCAACCAGCTTTTGATGGCAACAGACATATTTCCTCAAATTCAGACTGAAGTGTTGATACTTATCAGAAAACTCAATGGCATTTGACCTTTTGGAGCAAAGATCCAAAATACTTGCTGACTCGAGTCACCAGAGTCAGCAGAAACCTCCTCTCACACAAAGCAGGATGAGTTTCGTGTGCTCTAACATGCTGTTTATTGATTTTTCGAGTGTTTTCTTTGGCCAACAGGGAAGAAATTCTTTCCAACTTAATCACAACAGTTAGAGCAGATTATTTGGTTAGGTAAGAAACTCTGACGCTTTCTGCAGACAGCGTCCTCCACGTGAACCCCCTGAAATTGCAGCCTTGTGTATTCCCATAGTCAGTCCCACTGCAATGTAACCTTTGTTAAAATAAACCATTCTGATTACAGGCTAAGCTTCACTTCTTAAATAATTTCACCAGTTAATGTGCTTAAAAAACTCCCATAAACAGTGTTTCTGTCCCCATTACCAACCACAGAGCAGCCCTGAGGTACAAATTTGCCTCTGATTCCTTTATCTAACTGTAACAGCATTTTGGCTTAAGAGTAACTGCAAGGAGACACATCAAGGTTAGTTCTGTGATCCCTGCCCATCCCATACCAAAATACCTGGAAATACCTCCGAAAATGCACTTGCTAGATGTGAGCCTGTGAATTCTTGCCCTACCCCCAAGCCCACAGAAACTTCCATCAAATGATTTTCTTGCCTTGGATTTGTTTTTAGAAGCCAGGTACAAGCTGAGGCCCAAGCACTGCACTGCTAAGCCATACAAATTAAGTGAAATATGCTGTGTGATTTTTTTTGCTCTCTAGACTGTGCCACCTCCTTAAATGCCTTTTATTCCTTTTCTACAAGTTCATCTTGTTTTCTTTTCTTTTAAACTCCGAGTCAATATTTTATTGATATATTCCTGCTGACTGGAGGGATTTGCCTGCTGTTTATCACTGAATTTAAGAGAGTGCCAAAATAAACAGTCCTAAGTGAAATAATAAGCACCGTTTTCCTTCTCCAGGATTGCAAAAGTGCCCTCTAATGGCCCATCTTTACCTCTCGCTTTTTTCCCAAACTCTCTCCCTAAACTGAGCTTTAACTCCAGAGGGAAAAGTCCCGCGGCTTGACCCACTCTGAGGAGCCAGACTGTGAGCAGGGAGCATCCAGGGGGTCCTCTCCCAGCGGACAAGGCAACTAGTGTTGCCTGTAGGCCACTGGGACACGGAACCCAGGGCAGGTGGCCAGGGTTTCCTTGGATTTTCACATGGAATGCAACAGTCCTGTCTCCAGGTGAGCAGCTCCTGGGCTACACAAACACTCTGGCAGCAACAGCCACACCTCAGGAGAGGTTTGCTTAATAAACCTGGATGTATTTACCTAAGTAGATCAACAGATGATGAAAAATACATGCTGTACATTGGGATATGAGTTATTTTAAACACTTCAGAATCTACCACCTTGGCAGAGGCTTGTGTTTTTTTCCTTCTCCCACAAAGAATCAGCCTGGACATTTTATAAATTCCAGTTAGAAGCACATACACATGAAAGTTATTGCTAAATCAGATCACCGGGTTTATGATGATTACAATGAATTCCTATTTTTTAAAAATTTCCACTCAGGCAGTGAGCCTTACCCGACTTTTCCAAAATCCCACCTCCACAAGCCCTACACAGCCCTCTGTCCTGCCTTTAAGACCTCTGCATAACAAACTTCATCTGCACAAAAGGCCTGCAAATCTCTAGGTAAACTGCAATTATAAGCAGAAGAGGAGGGGATAACGGGATTTGCAGCTGGCTCAGGTTCTGAGTGGAGGGACAAATTAGCCAGAGCCGTGGCAGCACCTCACAGGCTTTTCCCACAGGCTGCAGGATCACTGGGGTGGGCACATCCTCAACCAAAGCCAGAAACAGGAGGCCTCAGGGGAAGATTAAATCACCCCATTTTTGATTTCACTGCTCAAGACTACAGTATTTTCTGACTGCCCCAAGCACCACTGTCCCTGAATATACCCACGCTCCATAAAAAGGGAGCAAAAGTACTGGATTCACCACATGCATGACAGTCATCTCCAACTGCCTTGATCTGTGGAAATCATTTGCTTTACCCCTCCACTGTCTGTAGTTCACAGAGACCTGTAAAGGATTTACAACAGCAAAACAAAAAAGATCTGGGTTTACCTGAAGCAAATTTGTCTGGAATAACCAAACCCTCATGTTTAATTACAGAGAGTGGAAAGTGCATGGCTGTAATTTAGTGAGGATAATTTCAAGGCACTGCCTGACACAGTGCTTTTGTGTTGCATTTCTTCTCTTTTTTATTATACGGATGGTTGACTTTTTTCCTCCTTACATCCTATTTTTAAACTCTGGCGTGCTGGGGTGCTGGGTTTTTTTGCTGTTTACATTACCCATGCTGCATCTCATAATAAGCCTGCAGATTTATTGACACCATTTAAGTCCAGCTTTGGAAATAAAAGGGCACTGTGTGACTTCTTTGACTCATTATAGGAATGCTGCAAGTAAAGAGGCAGTGAGCTTTTCCATTATACACTTCATTTCCAGCGATGTATAACACAAATACACGTGCCTCAGCACACACAGTTATCACCTGAGAAACAGAGGGGTTGAAAAGCACCTACCAATTTCGATTGTAATACAATTAGTTATTTTTAAAAGTGCAAACAAGAAAAAACAATGCCTTTGCAACCAAAGTATTTACCGGGAGCTGCGCCATTTGTTTGCTTAGGGGGAGACCAGAGGGGAAAAGTGAAGGGCTGCCATTTAATGCTCACTGTTCCCTGAAGGATCTGGAAAACGTTTGGTACGCTTTTCATTTGGGCTTTTTTGTGGTTTGGTTTTTTTTTTTTTAAAGCAGCACTTTTGAAAACTTGTTGTCTGGTCCTGCCTCGTGCGTGGGGGAAATCATGGGCCAGGCAGGGCTGTGGGACCTCTCCTGGGGCTCGGGACAAGGAATGCAGCCCTGACAGGGATGCAGGGGCGTATCGCTGTCTCTGTGGATTTTAAAGGCAAATATTTTTGTGAAGTGCCACAGCCAGCTTGACATGGCAGCTCCCGTTGGCAGGACCAGCTGTAACTGGGAGGGCAGGAGCATTTATGGACCTCTAATCCGTGGATTAAAGCTCCCTAAGTCCGCACGGACACGATGGACTATAATGGTGCCTTTGAAGCATTTAGGGTCCACCGTGTCAATAATCTGTGGATTAACAGACTGCCTCTTGCAATTCCAATTCAACCCACGATTTTCCTTTGCTGGGAGTATTGTTTTAGCAAAGTAATCACAGTAGCACAGGAAAAAAAAATCCAAGCACGTGAAAATAAGAAGGTATGAGGAAATAAGGGTACATTTCCACCAAATCTTAATGAACAACAGTGGCAGGGAGCTACAGCTTGGCGGAGAGCTTAACTCCAAAGGGCTATCATTGTAAAATGCAGAGCTGTCTCAAATTAGACATGTTGAAAAGCAAACATACTCAGGGAGATACGGTATCAAAAAATCAAATTTTACATGGACTATTTTGTTTCTAAACCGAGCCTTATTTATTTTTCCACTTTTAGTGGAAACAGATCCAACTCTGATTACATCAAAATCGTCACCCTGGAGCTGGTGGTGGCTGGATGCTTCAAACACCAGCTGAGCCAGGAGATACCATTTGGGAGACTCGAGGAAATGCCTCATAGTTTTCCACATACCAGCACTTCTCCCCTTCACAGCCACCTCGACCCAAGGGAGTGTCAAAGGCAAACAAACAGCGAGTCCCCGGCAGCCTCTGGTACAATGCTCAGTTGTTCTGTCCCTGCGAGGGATGGCAGTGGCTTGGGAAGAAGGGATGTGCTGGAGCACTGGGTGGCAGCCAGCTGGCAGCCCTCCCCCTGCCCAAATTATACTTCCCTTGGTCACTCCTGTGTCCTTACTGTCATACCTGCTCACCCTCCCAAACCTCTAAGTGGCTGGATGTTGCTCCTGGAGAGGGCAAGTGTCACGGGACAGGTCACTGGTCCCAGCTCTTCCAGAGGAAAATCTCATGTCAGACTCAGAGGAATTTTTTCCATAGTCTCAGCAGGGGTTGAGCCCAGTTGGAGAAACAAGGCAGAGAAATCTTAGTTTGCACAACTCCAGGCTGTTTAAGATAACCAACCCGGAATGCCACGCAGCCCTACCACAAATCTTTCATCGCAAGAGCTGGAGGTGTTTTATAATGGAGAGTAATTATTATCCCCTTGTTACAAGCAATAAAAGTAGGGCAGAGACTTTCCTTGTTCAAGGAAATCCCAATATAATCCCTTCCTTTAATCATAAAACAATAGCTGCTTTCCCCGGCCAAGTCATTCTGCCTTCAGCACAGCTCTCCGGGTGTACGTTGCGCTGTCTCCGTAATGAATTTCAGCAAGGGGATTAGCAGGGAGGAACATACGAACAATTACAAATTACAACCAACACCAGCACATTGGGATTTGGGACAGAGTTTCCCACTGCTTCTTTGGAATACTTCAGAACGCCACTACGAGCAAGAGCCCTTGCCAAAACCCACGAGGGGCGGGGATGACTGAAATGCCAGGGCGTGACAAAGAGCAGGGACAGAAGTGGTGTCCGTGCATCCCGCTGTCGCATCCTCACACCGCAGGGGCTTACAGCTGGAAATCAGAAGGGCTTTTGCAAAGAGCTTAAAACATAAACCCAAAGTCATTACTGCGTTAACTACCGGAGGAGTTAAAGTGGTTTGAGCCATTCCTAGGGCCTGGGGAATACCGCTCGCCTGGAGGCTGCTCATGGACAACAAGGTGTTGGATAAAGTAGAGAAAACAAGGGGCTGGTGCAGGGTAGGGAGCTGTGGGAGAGGCAGGGAGCTGCAGGTCACTAGAGTGACTTGCAGAGCAGGAGCAGGGGGAAGCCAAGCCTCAGGCAGCTCCAGCAACAACCAGAGCACTCACATTTTGTGGAAAGCTGCGCCATGAGCACAGTGGAATCACTTGAGCACTTCTTCCCTTCCACTTTTTGGTAGGGGATTAAAAAAGGGAATACTGCTGACTACTCTGAAACCCTGTTAAGTGCACAGAGGCTGATTCCCAGAGCTTCCATCAGATACGCGGTTTTCTTCAGGGTCAGGAACACCACCACACACATCCATAGGATTACAAGCCACAGCCAGCCCCAGGGCATTAGTATTCACACCCACCTCCCACCCCTACACACACAGTTTTCCTGCAAGAGCTACTCAGAAATTCTCACTTGCAATGTTGCCATACCTCCTGTTTTAGCACCGAGGATTTCTCAGCGCTCCCAGGCTCACCAGTAACAACCAGCAATGTCTGTGCAACAGTGTGGAGCACAGCAGCAGCAGCTCTCCAGAAAGCCCTCTGGCAGCTGGAAGAGCAGAGCAAGGCAGCAGCAGCAACAACCCATGCTCATGCCCAGGAGACAATTCCCCAATCCCTGCAGTAACAGTCGATATCCTGGGGCAAAGACACAGCAATGGGAACTCAAACAGAGACCATAGCAGGCATCTGGCACCAAATGCAACTGTAAGGTTGGATTCTGGGTTTTTTTCAGTCCAGGAACATTCCTAGTTAACTAAATGTGGGACAGGAGAAAATACAATTTATTCTGTTTTCTCCTATATTTTTTCGGTCTTATCCCTGTGTCACTTTCGGTTACACCCGAATCCTGCAATCCAGATCCCCAGCTGACTTCAAAGGAATGATGACTTTTTCCACTGAATTCAGAGTCTAACCCATATGGGAATTAGGTTGGAAAAGCCCCCTAAGATCATTGAGTGCAACCACCAACCCAGCACTGCCACTTAAGCCATGTCCCTTAGCACCACACTGACACATCTTTTAAATACCCCCAGGGACGGTGACTTCACCGCTGCCCTGGGCAGCCCGTTCCAGTGCTTGACAACCCTTTCCATGAAGAAATTTTTCCTGCTGTCCAATATAAACCTTCTCTGGCACCACTCGAGGCCGTTTCCATTCGTCCTATCAGTTGTTACTTGGGAGGAGAGACCAACACATATTAATTATGACCACAGTAATACATGTTACATTGATAGGCGATCCTCCAAAATTTCCCGTTCCCTAATTATCATCAGAGTCCAAATTTTTCTGATTGAACTTACTATCCAAAATTTAATTCAGTTTTAATATTATCTGCCTTCAGCTTTCAAGGTATGCAAAGGAAATATTAGGCCCTGCAAGTCCTTAATGAACCATTAAGGTGCTCTCTCATAATGATTTGTTACATACACCCGTAATTCACAGATGCTGTGTCTCATTTTCCCTAGTTGGAAAAGGGCTGCTGGAAATATGTAAACATTTGCCAAGTGTTTGGAAATGGAAAGTATCAAATGCGGTGCTGCAGCTATTGATATTTACATAGTTCTACCAGCACGCTGGGTGTTGGAGCTGGCAGATCTCAGCCACGGTTACAGCAGCAAGGGCTCGCGGAGATCCAGCACGGATCACTTCCCACTGCCCCCAGAGAAAATCCCAGCCTCCCCCAGCTGCTCACACAGCATCGCTCAACCTCTCCAGCACTAAGAAGCCATGTGATTGAGCAAGGATTTGCCTCCAAAGGGCAAAATGGACAGGAGGTGGAGAGGCACAAGCATTGGAATTGCTGCCACACGTGAGCCTTGGTCAGAGCTGACACACAGACCTGTCTGGAGAGCTGTAAGACACCACAGCTCACCAGCCACCAGCCTCAAAGCAGGACAGGAGCTTGTTTGGGAGCTGCTAGTCTTCAGCCTTCTTTCTAGCACTTTTTTGGCTTTCTAAGCAGAGGACCTCTGCATGACCCAGCTGGAAAGTCTTTCCCAAGTGCAAAAAGATGAGTGCTCCAAAGGGATGTGCTGCCAGAGCTTCAAACCTGCCAGGGTCAGCTGCAGAGCTGTGGTACGGGATGTGAAAAATCTGTTTTTCAAAAGGGTTGGTTTCAGCTCCACTCCACTGCTGGGCCAGTGTTTATTTGTCCAGGCTGGCAGGCGAAAGGTTAGTCCTTCATCTGGTTACTGCCAACAAAAGCCCGGGGAACACATACGGTGGGGAGGTCACACTGTCATGGGTGAGTGAACATCCAAACAGCCCCAAAACCTTCAGGCCTTCTTATGGCAACCATACATCCTCAGCTGACAGCAGGGGAAAGAAGGGAGAAGAAGGGGGGAAAAAGAGGAATTTTTGCATTCAGAGATGACTGAAATGCGTGCCAAGGGCATTTCCTTTCCCAAAGGGGGTAAACGTGGTGAGAGCTGTGGCACGGGATCCAGCACTGCCTTCTGGGCACCCTTTTCTGGGAGTGTCCCTTCACTAGGGACTGGAAACAGCTACACTAATCTTGGATGAAAGTTACTGCTAACAGACAAAGTGTCATTTCAGCATCACGGTTACTACCTCACTGTAAAACCCAAAAAGCTGTAAATTCAAAAAAGTATCCGCTCTTAGGTGCTTTTTCACCAAGGGCCACAAGCTGGGGTCTGCTCAGCCCCTGGTTGGAGAAAGCCATGGTAAGCCCATAGTTCCAAGTGGGACTGGTCATGAACTCCATGAGCAACAGGTCAAGCCAGAGCATGTTTTGGGCTACTGAAAGTGCACCTCACTAAGATGCATTTTTGAGTTAAAGGCCTAATTGCCTGGGTTTTCTTATAAACACCTTGCAACTGCTTTTCCTTAGATGAGTGGGAATTAGAATGCACTCTGTAAATTAACACAGCACATTTCTTTCCCTGAGCCTGCCACTCTGCTATCACACACTTGCAGGAGACGTCTCAGACTCTTGCTTTAAAATTCAAACATTAAATTAAGTTAGACTTGTTCACGTGATGCGAGAGGGTCTTAAAACCTACTTATTTTTCCTTGTATTATTTTTTCCCAACCATTGTACTATAACAGGATTATAAAAGTTTTAATTGACTGACATTAAATCTTCCCTGCAAAATTGTAACTTTAATACCCCCTAGGACTATTAGATTTTTATTCATTATTTCTCATTACTGAAAAATCAGTTTGAGAGCGCCCCTGGGGTCTTCCCCAAATAAGGATAAGATCCTATTAGCCCTACAAATCATACTCAAGTAAGTAATACTTACCCAGGAGAGAAAGCCCCTGGGGAATTAAACACAGATTTAGTAGCCAAAGGAAGGGAAGGAATGGGGACTAGAAACCGTCAGTGCTGCTCACTGATGTTTTCCTTCACATCCAGAGACCAGCTGGCAGCTCCAAGACACTTGGCTTTCCCGCACCATCATCATCCCAATCTGTAAACTGCTTAATTTGCATCAGGTTTCTGGGTTTCAGAACGCTGAGACACGTTTAGACTGTTTGACTATAAACAAATTAGCAGCAAATCTGCTGCACCTAAACAAAGCAGCAAGTAGGAGAGAGAGAAGGCTCCCTTCTCCACGATATTCTGGTTGCTTTGTAAAAACCTTCCACCCTGTTTAATCATCCCTGCAAACGTGTGTGAAGAACCTGTGATCCCTTTGCAGCAGGAGCAGTGGCTGGTCTAGCACTGCTCTATTTTGGTACTGAGCAGGTCAGAAGGGAGAAAGGTGAAAAGCATCGTTTTTCTCACTCCCCAATAAAGTTTTAACCCCTTCAAAGTTACATTTTCTTAAATAATAATAATAATAATAATAATAAATAAATTTGCTTAATTAGGCAAACAATGCTTTTCCCCTGGAGGCCCCAGGGGAGGTGTGGGCCTTGGAGGTGTGTCCCGCTGCGAGCGTGCGAGGGTCACGCTGGAGGGGCGCTCATATCCTCATATCCGGACCCACCAAGGGGGGGAATGAAGTAGGAAAGATAAATTATTGCCTTCTGGTTTCCAGTTTTCCAGGTGCTCGCAGTAAGTACCCACTGCTTCTTATCTCAGCTGTCACACCAGCAACAAACATCTCTGCAACTACTGAATTTAATTACCCTGAAGCCAGAGCAGCCCCAGTTCAGGCCAAACCCGAACAGCCCCGCGTGCTCTGGAGAAATCTGTGAGAAATGCTGCACAGGCTGCCATTACCTGCCCAGGTGGGAGGACAGAGCCCACTGAAAGATGCTCAGCACAGGATTTGCCTGCATCCTTCTGGTTAATCAGGTATATTTTTGTTCATTGAAACAGTCATGTACTGGGGCTGGGT
Organism: Manacus vitellinus; assembly: GCF_001715985.3. NCBI lineage: Eukaryota > Metazoa > Chordata > Aves > Passeriformes > Pipridae > Manacus > Manacus vitellinus. The sequence goes on along the minus strand of NW_021940749.1, from coordinate 1,001,049 downwards.
TCTCAAACAACTCGTGTTGCTGATTACTCGAAGGGCATTTAAAACCCGTCCTCTAAAATGTCCCCCACCATGTTTTTGGTGAAATCAGAGTATCGGCTACCTCACATATGAACTGAGACCACACTCTGCCTGTTTCTGATGTGTCCTGCACGACTGACACGCTCCCTGGGATGCAATCAAAGCCATCTACACAGTCATGGGATTTTCGACTGGTTCCTGTTACAGCTCCATGTTAACATTTATCTTTCTCCTGTTCCATGGGTGTCCTTGCATACAGCAAAAGAGAAAACTAATTTTGAAAGAACAAATTTCTTTTTAATATTTACTCTCTCTCTCTCCTGCTCTTAACGTATTTCCAGCTTTAAGCACATTCTCCTGGAGTTATGATTTATTATCCTGACCTCTTTCCCGATCTAAGGGCAAATACTTCCTCTCCTAATGACATCTCGTTAAAGTTTTCAAACATAACATCTCCTCAGTCTTCAAAGCTCCTTCCATCCATCCATAAGCATTAGGCTTATTTGAGTCGTTTTCTCAGGCAGAAACTATCCTTGCTTGATCTAATGAGGATTTTTGTTAAAGTACATCTCAGTCACGATGTAAAACAGAGTGGGGAACGCGGCTTCTGCGCTCTGCCTTTTCTCCAAGGCATTGCTCGCTCACTCACTGCTCCACTCGTGATGCGGCTGAGCTCAAGTAGTACTTAAGTCCCTTCTCTGTTCTTACCTATGATATTTGACATAATCCTGACTTCTTCTAGTTTATTCCTGCCCATACAGTCAGTGATACCAGTGGCATTCGGTACCGCACCAGGTGCTCTGTAAGCAAGGTAAACATCAGTCTCATGGCCTGTCAATACACTCTCACACAAAACTTATATTCCAAACATTTATGTTATTAGCTGAGGTTATCATCCCTGGAGCTGGGCATTCCCACCAGTATGTACACCCTTTCGTAAGGGCTTGAAAACTTGTTTTCTTACACGAAGGAGGAGGCCCTTCCCTCCTTCAGTCAGGTCCACCCTTCTCCTCTGCATTTTATAATCAAACAGGAAAAGAAAGCAAAACCTCCCCCGTTATTTTAGCTCTCACAAGTGGCTGAACTGGTAGCCCAGAGCAGCTCTGTCGTCCTCCACATGAACAACATCAGCCCCTCTGAATGCTCTGCACAAGGAATGTGCAGTTTTCATTAGGCTGCCCCTAATGCAGAAAACGTGCACGTTCTGCGGGGTGGGATGGAAACCCGCCGTCCCTGGTGTGTCCATTGGTACAAATTAGTAAATCAGCCTCCTGCCAGAGCAGGCCAGGGGCTGAAAAGGTAAATACCCACTTAGCAAGGCAAAATAAAACCAGCTCTAGAAAGATGCGAGACCCCGAAGGAGGGCTGAAACAGCCCCTTGAAAACAGTGAAGTAATGGGCTTACAGTTTTATTATTCACATAAAGTTTAGTGACTTCAAAATGAACGCGAAGCCAAACAAGACTTGTTATCCCACTAAAATCTGGGCTGTAACTGAAGCCAGTACCCAGATGTTCTGTGGTAAAATCCGCCGCCTCGCTGCATAAAAGCACCACATACCCTGACGTACAGTCCTGGCTTGCCTTTATCCAAACCTACTTAGATTCTGGATTATTTTTCTAGCAATCTTTTAAACTGCCACGGGAAGCATAAAAGGTGGTCTCCTACAAAACCGTTCGGTACCAGCTTGAAATGTAACCATTTGCAGAAATAAATCAGGATTTCTTTTTAATAAACTGTTTATCACCAGCCTCTTGGGATATAAATTGTAGAAGAAAAAGCAGGGTCTGAGTTTAATAAACATCTTGTCTTTTTATATATATTAAGGCAGAAGACCCTGGCACACTTCAGAGTGAAACATCCGGCAAACAGGCTCAATCCAGCCCTACTGAAGGCACGGGACAGGGAGCAGAAGGCCACAGCATGGCTGGAGCTACCAGGAAGGGGTTTACCCCTTCATTTTCAGGGAACTTCTAAGGTGGGCAAACCTTCTAAGGAGGACGAAGGGGACTCGAAGACGGTGTTTCTGCCCATACGTGCAGTTGGGATGTATGAGCCAGGATGCTCCAGGGGCAGCTTGGGCTCTTGCCAAGCTGGCCAGGAGTAGTGTGGCACTGAAGGATGCTCAGGACTCCCAAGGTGGAGCTACAGCACCAACTGTGTCCCCAGCCCAGCTCACAGGAGCTGGAGAGGGGTGCTGGAAAAGCCGTGGCAGATGGGCTGGAGCTGTGTGCCGGGAGCTTTAAGCGTCAGCTGAACACGGAGTACGTGGTGAAGGCATTCGAGCCGAGCAGGGAAGGCAGCACAGGCGCTATGTGATTTTGAACAGCTTGCTTGACAGTTTGCACCATATTGTATTTATAAACATTGGGGGAAACCTAAAAGCTTTTCCTCGGCGTTTCCGAAGTCGCCGTCCACAACAACACAGGCGTGCGGGGCGATCCTGCACAGCTCTGCCTCACCTCTGTGACAGCCTTCTTACAATTAGTTAAGGGGCCCATATTAATCTCTGTGGGATCAGCATCCCACACAGTGTTCAAATTCCCTCTGAAACTGTGATACGATCACCACACCCTGACCTTCCCCAGGGTGACCGGGGCGGGAGGTGACCCGCTGGTCGGCAACACCAGCAGCAAGTTACAGCCGTGCCACCTCCTTCCAGGTGTGGCTCACACCAGGGAGCAGCTGGCTCTGCTCGGGGGTGCCACAGAGCGTGGCATGTCCCCACGTGTGTTGTGTCATCTCACTAGCAGGGCTGCCATGACACGCTGAGGTGCCCACCCTACACAGCAGAAACATCAGTGGGGTTTCTGTGCAGGGCCGTGCAGGCACAAAGCGTGACGCGCCCAAAACCTCATCACAAAAAGGTGACAAGGCAGAAGGAATTTTTCAGATGTATTACCAAGTCCTTTCAAAATGAAGAGGGGCTCTTTCTGCTGGCACAGAAAGCACACAAGGTATCTCTCTTCTCACCACAGAACAAAACACAGGCACAGGAGCCTGAATACACCCACACAGTCCCCACGCATGATGCACTGCTGCACATTTCAGCTTCATCACATTTTTAATGGTCAGAGTAGAACATAAAAAGTCCTCTCCTCCTTCAACTATTAATAGGTTTTAAATCCTAGACATTAGGTACTCACAGAGATTTGTAGTGGTACTAGAAAGCTGCCTGCAGCAGCTCTCCTCTTCCAGGTACGTATGTGTTTAACTATGAGGTAGGAGAGCGAGGCCGGCAGGATGAGGCATTCCCGACAAGGAGTGATCTGAAATGCCATTCCTAAAATAGCTAAGAATCAGCGATTTTCAAAGTAGGCTGAGCAGAAATACAAAGTTTTTTCCCCTGCTCCCTCTTACAGCCCAGCCAAGGGTGCTGATGATGTCTAACACCCGAGCGCTATTTTTACGGAAACCAGGTTATGGACAAGCCAGCAGTGCCTTGCCAGGGTCACTAATGTGATAAATCACTCGCTGTCAACCACCCAGGGAGGAATTCACCCTCCAGTCGCTCTCACCTCTTCCAGTTTTACACAGATACAACTCCATCATCTCGACCAAGCACGAAATCAGTGCATCGAGGCTGGAAGCCCATCGTAAGACAGTGCCAGATGGGGCTGCCAGTACTGCCTGACGGTAGGATGCTCCAGTGGAAGCACAGTGCCACACCGGTGTTACTGAATGTCTCCTGACATCTGCTCACAAACAGCCAGCCGGGCCAGGGAGATCCGTGTATTTACGGCAGGGATCCTGCCTCCCCGCTTAGCTCGCCCCATGCGGCTCAGTCAAGCCACCAGAACAGCGATACTATTTAAGTGCTTTAATTAACGATTGTAACTAGATGCTAACCAGATCCTTTGGCGGGGAGGGAAAATCCAAGGGAAGCTACAAGCTTCACAACCCTCTCTCTGAAACCAGCCTTGCAGAGGCTGCCTAAGTCCACGTCGATGTCCACCGGGATGATTTCCAGAACAGCCCTGGGCAGCATGGCACAGACAAGATCACGCTCATCCCTGGCACCAAGCTAACCCATCAGAGGAACCAGGGCACATTACTGCTCAAGTATTAAATACATCCAGAAAAAAAAAAGTCACAGAATCACAGCTTTTCAAAAATCCCCGCCAGCCTTTAACTGTGAAGGTTTAGACACATAAAAGTTATATCTGCAAGTGATTAAACAACGCTTTGTAGCCATTGTCTCTGCTGTCGAAATAAAAGCGCAACCCAGGCTGCACGTAGCAAATCTCCGCACTTACATCCCACCGTTGAGTCTTCTGTCTACTTTTTTTTGGTAGCCACTTTTTTTTTTCCCCGAAAACAACGTACGATGCTGGCGAAGCCGGAGCCTCTGCCTGCCTGGCACACACCCGCCCAGCGGCAGCGAGGACGAGCCGGGGGTTCCCGGCAGCCGCCCGGGTTGTGGGGCACCGGCCGCCGCCGGCTGTAAGAGGGCAAAAGCGGGGGGGAAAACCCAAAGCTCCAAGGCGAGGCGGGGACCCGGGAGGACGCCGAGGTTCCCCCGGCAAGCATCTCCGCGGCGGAGCGGTGCCGGGACGCGGGCTCGGCGCCTGCCGCCGCAGCGGAGGGACAGCGCCGGGTGGCCGCGTCCCTGCTCTGGCCGAAGGGTCCCGCACCGGGGTGGGGGCAACTGCACCACCCGCCCGCCCCGGCGGCAGTCGGAGGGGGCTCGTCCTGCCGCGGTGGCCGGTGGCCTACCTTGCGGCGTCCGGTCCCGTCCCGTCCGTCCTACCGCGGGAGGGGAGAGGCTTTTTTTTCTTTCGGGGGGCGGGTGTTTACCTACCCCCGCCCGCTCCGGGCGGGGACGGGCTGCAGCAGCGGGGACTGTGTCACGCACGTCCCTTCGCGCTTAATAGCCCTTCCCTTCCCACCCTCCCAGCGGGGAAAGGGGGGGAAAAAAAAAAAAAAAGAAGAATAAACAATAAAACGCAGGGAAAAGGAGCTGGGAAGCTCCCCGGGCACCCGCCGCGCCCGGGCGAGGGCACGCCCCCCGGCTTCTCCTCCTCCTCCTCCTAATCTTCCCGGGAGGAACGGCGGGGCGGGCCGGCAAAAGTTTTGGCGGAGTGGGCGCGAGCGGCGGCGCCCGCGGGCGTCTCTCGCAGCTGCCGCGGGCCGGGCCGGGCCGGGCCGGGCCCGGGCAGGGGGGTCCCCGGGGCGCGGCCGCCCCCGCCCCGTAAGCCGCTCGGCGCAGGGCGGGCCCGGAGAGCAGCCCCGGCACGGGGGGAGCGCCGCCCGCAGCCCCCGGCAGAGCCGCGCAGCGCTTTGTGCCGCGCCGCCGGGGGCTACTCAAACATCCATCTTGGAGGGTTGTATCCTGCCCGCAAGCCGGGACGGCGGAATGCGGGGCCGCCTGGCGCGCAGCGCTCTCCCACTCCTCTTTTTCACGCAGCCGCCGCTTGGAGGGGTCGGGGCTGCGGGAGCGCTGCGGAACATCCCGACAGCGACGGAGGCGGGAGAGAGGGCTGGGGAGACCGTCAGGGATGCGTGAGAAATGGGATTTATTAAACCCTCCTGCAATTTAGCAAACGGGTCTTGAAGCTCTACATTCAACCTCTCACCTTCTCCCTCATTACGTTTTTGTCAGAGGCATCTTTCAGGTTTGGGGAGTCAGGGGCAGTTTTCTTACCATTACCTGGGAGCAGAAACTATCCTTTGCCATTTAAAAACAAACCCCTCTGGTTTTGTTTCCTTTTTGGCACATCAGTCATAAAACCGTCAAGTGCTACATAAGCATTAAACAAGTTATTACTGATAGCAACTGATGGGTGATTTCCCTGAAGGTAATCATTCCTTCCTTACTACTTCAACAGATTTGGGAAGTACAAATAAAATAAATTAAAATCTCTTTTTTTTCTTTTTTTTTTTTCTTGCAAGGCAGCTGGGCAAATCTTACAGCAAATCCTCGGCACGGAGGGATGCAGATTATCACTTTCTGCAGGGTGACAAACAACTTCACTTTGTGAAGACACAATCCCCAGAGGAGCTCATGTCTTCAGGGACACATAGCTGTCCAGACCTCTGCTAATTGCCATTAGTTACTGCCACTTACCTCCCACTCTGTCAACTCACAGAGCAGCCGGGTCGCTCCAGGCAAGGCAGCGAGCACTCTGCCCAAGGGGCTGCTCAAAAGCATAAGTTCACCAAAAGTAACCCAGGATTAAGAAAAAGAGCCCCCCGGGAGCCACTATCCAGTTATCCTTCTGTTTTCATGTCCCTGTTTTGACATCTTTTACAGCTATCCTTATCATTTTCAAATAGGTTTCAAGGGTGGGAGTTTGGGGAAGGGAGGAAAGGCACAAGTTTAGAACTAAATTAGGTATGTTTAAGGGGAAACAAAAAATACCTGGTGTAGGCGCACAGCATCCCGACTTCTCCCTTTCCAGAGGATTGTTCCAACTGCAGCACCTCAACAAAATAATCTCAGCAAAATACACGTGGCTCCTCTTTCTGATGCAGAAGGCGCAGAGGTTCGATCATCCAAAAATGGGAGGATCTGACTAAATAAGAAAGCCAAAATTAGTAAAGAAAACCCGGTACGTTCCGAGCAGATTTTCCCCAAGCCTTCGGAGTGTGCAGGAGGCAGCAGAGAGGGATGTGCTCAGGTGAAGGCAGGCAGCTACCTTCGGGTCCGATTCATGGCACACCAGGATTTTGTAGAGCCTGCAGAAATGGCTGGCTCGGGTTTGAGGTCATTAGAGGTAAAATATTGCTACCCAGCCAAAGAGCTCTCGAGGCTGCGCTTCACACGCAGGCAAAGCGATTATTTTCAACCTGAGGACAGCTTTAGTGCTATTGTTCTTAGGGGGTATTACTGTTTGTGATTTCAGGGGGAGCAGGAAGACATCCCCGGGATATTATTTACAGAGGTATGTGAACACTGCACAGATAACTCTCGTTTTGGATGCCTGCAGCTCCACCTCTATCGCAACTGTAAATCTCTGTCGTGATTTAAAGCTCAGCACGGAGCGACTCCCAGCCAGGGGCACATTAAAAAAACACCTCCACAACTAGATTTGCCGCTCTCAAAAATTTATAAGGTACAAAAAACATTAAACACAGATACCAGAGGCAGATTTGGGATTCACATGCTGGAAGCCACGTGTATGTCTGGAAGGTACTAGGGCAGCCAGTTAAATGGATACCAAATAAACGAAAGCCCCAAATACAGAAAATTCTCCTGTGTAGGTGATTCCTTTAAACCATTAGATAGGGGACTATCCCAGGTATTATCCCAGCACATAGCAAATTGGCATTGAAGAGCTCCCCCTGAAACCAGAGGTGACTCAGGTTTGTACAATCTTTACAGGAACAGGTCCCAGGCATGGAGAGGTGCAACACCCAGGGCAAAGAAGTCCTTGACTGTAAAGTGCTGTTCCTTATGTTTGTGTGGCAAAACCGAGGAACCAAAGGGGCAGGAGATCAGCAAACCTTCAAATGACTTCTCCCTGGGCATTCATCTTCTCCTCCCACCCTCTCAAAGGCTTCCAGGGAACTGAGCAACATGGCACTAAATACTGATGAGAACCAAATTATTCATTCACGCGCAGTCGCAATCTCTGTCTGTAACTGCGGATCATTCGCTTGGGGGCTGGAACTGTTTTGATTTCAGTGAGAAAATAAACATCCAAAATTTGGAACATCTGCAATTGGTTCACAAAGAGGACTGTAAACTGTCTGGGTAAAAATGGCACTGCTCACGGTGTCACCACACTGGGAGACCCCGTTGGAGCGGATGGGTAGGTGCTACCAGGAAACGAGATGTGTGTTATTATGTGTTATGGAGAGAAAGAGCAGGAAATGTTTAGTAAGATATCCAGTGAATAAATCCTGAATAATAAATCTCTGCGAAACAAAAATGGAAACAGGCAATTGGATATTCTAGGAGGGGAGGAAAGAGGGATAATTCATCATATAAATAATTCATTGCAAATTTTAGCACCCGGCGCTGCTGCGCATTTGGTGTGGAGGACAGATGACACTGTGTGTGCTTGAATGTGTGTTTAATTGCATGTATATATAATTTTTTTTCCCAATTATATGGTTCTCATTGTGGTGCAGATCTGAAGATCTGCTATCAGTAATCCATTGATTAGCACTTGTCACTAGGGGAAGGGTACTGTTATTTATTAACATCAGAAACTGAGGTGCTAAACCAGACTCATCAATTGATTATGCCCAATAAACCAGGCTGTGATGGGTTTTAGTTATGCAGCATCACACAGTGCTCACTGTCTCAGAAGAGGAATGGGCTGGACAGCAGGGGCCTCAGGAGGCATCTAGGAAGCATCTGGCTTGGTAGCTGCTGCTGCCTCCCCCAGAGGAGCAACACATGACCGCCCAGGTGGAGCCCAAGCAGCGACAGCACGCAGGTAAGCGATAAAACCGAACGCTGTGAGCATAGAGATGGTGCTCCTGCTTCCAGCAGGAATGCTGATGTTGCTCACTGGGTCTTGCTTGCCCGTGGCTGAGCCACAGGTTCCACCTGAGGAAGAGGTTTTCCTTCTGCCCGCTGGGTTGCTTGAAGCAGAGTGACCTGTGTGAGAGGCGACGGCCCTGTAGGGCTGGACAGAGCATGACCCTGGGAGAACAGCTTCCCCCAGTGCTGCTGCTTCCCTGAGCACAGCCCAGGCAGGCAGGGAGGGAGCACCATACCCTACACACATCGCTGGCTCCCTGCTAGCCCCAATTACGGCTTCTTTTTTCTAATAAGAGCCATTTTCTCTACCCTCTCCTGGGAAAAATCAAAAGCACGTGCAGCAGTTGCTGCTGCATCACTTGAAAGTGCTGGTGGGAGAAGGCTGAAACAACACATCTCAACAGCAGAGCAGTGTTCATACAATTTCATGACACCCCATTACATGCCCTCTAGGCTTTACCCAGATGCAGTGTAGGCTGATGCATTGCCACTGACCCCAAGAAATTACACACTGGGGCTGCCCTCAACTCATTACTTGCCTATTTTATCCAATTATGTTTTATTTATTAAGCTAATCTTGGAACTCTCTTGGCGTTGACTGTTTTACACCTCCAGTGCATTCTTTTTAATCCTACTGTTTTATGAACTGATTAACAAGATGTATTGCTCCAACAGCACGAAAATACAACACAAATTGAAAAGATGGTCCAACTGAATCAAGTCTCCAGCACTGGCGTTTCCCACATCGCCACTGGAAAACACCTGCTGTTAGACACTACTGCAGCACTGGTTTCATTTTGCAAAATTTGATGTAATATCATAAAGCCAGATTAAAGATGAATGGTTTCACTCTAAAATCCCAGATCTGAAGGTGAAAAATAATGACAAGCAGACCTTTCATGCTCCAAGTGTTATTTCCTAATCATAACCTTATTCTACTGAGAAAGAAAAATGATGCTACTTTGCATAATTTAAATAATCGAATCTACTTTCCAGATAAAATTGTTAATAAACCATTGATTTAATCTCAAGTGCCCAACAGACCCCTTAAACTCTGATGCAAAGTATCCATTCCTTTAATTAAAACAAGTGAATTTAATAAAGATGAATGGTATGATAATGAGGCATATTAGGAAGTATGGGCTACTTTGATCTAGAACATGCACCCTTTGATTCTTATGTGACTAGGTGTTCCCACAGACACAGCCCAGACCCAGGTTCTTGTTATATTCCTGTCTTCAAAGAATAATTGCTTTAGACACGTCACTGCAAAGTGTTGATCCAAGGCACTATTTCTCAACCACACTGTTACATGCTCACACACAACGGAGTGACAAACTCTTTCCTTCCAACAAGAATAGTACTTGAAACTAAGCACTAACTCTTTTTTCCTTTTGCATGTAGTGCTTTTGCTTGTAGTGCCCTAAATTTCAGCTCTACATACAGCTTCATTCTGCTCCTCGTAAATCCTCAGTGCAACAGTAGTAATTGCAAATTTTAGGGCATATTTGAGGGGTCCATAAGTACCTCCCTGTGAAACACAAAAGACTGGGACCTATTAGGCAGAAAACTACAACAGATTTAAAAAACAGATTTGGGGTTTATTTTGGCAACTGATTGAGAAGGATTTACCTTTGCACAGGACAGACAAGGGGAGTCTGTAGTGTTCTAGTTCCTTCCAGGCCACTGAAAAATCCATGGCATCAACCTCTTCTACTTCTCCTTCCTCCCTCCAGGTGAAGACCACCCTTTGGTATCCTCAGCTCTCATTCCAAGGCTGAGGCTTCTTCCCTTCTGGTTAACCAGTGATAAGAAGAAAACATAAAATTACAAACTCTAATCAGCAGAAGCACCCAAGTTACCATGATGACAACATTCTTCCCTTTGGGCTTTCCCAGAAGATCCCGAGCTGGGTGTAACACAAATTCTGAGCGTTTTTGTACGTCTGTACCACATAACATTGCTGTGTGCAGTAGGTGTGGGCCCTCTCTGCACAGAACAGCCCTGGATGAGCAGTGACCCATGTCACTGAGTGCATTTAAAGAGCAGACACCCAGAGCACTCCTTGGAAATCAGAACATGCCATTTTCTTAATAGACAGAAAACACCAAGAAAGAAAGAGCAAGAGGAAAATTGTCAGTCATTGACCAGTGACAGCATTGCTGGGAGAATCTGAAATACAGCAGCACTAAGATTTGATTCTCTGTAATTACTGATAGGGAGCAATGAGGAAAAGAACGTGTCTCCTCTGTGGAGTCCCAGGTTTCAACTTTATCCATTTTCAAAGTCTGCACTACAGGCTGTAACGATACAAAAAGAGATTAAATTAAGCATGGTGCAACATCTGGCTACTGCAAAACTGCAACTAGCTGCCACAGAGTGCTTAAAGTATACATGCAGCTATGTTAATGCACATATGCTCCTTTTTTCTTCCCCAAGTGTATCCAACAGCACTTGGCAATTAGCAGTGATGTTTTGTGTGCTGGCATGCACATAGACACAGGGGAGGAGAGCTCCAGGCAATAACTGAGTGGGATGGTGAGCTGTGGAATGGTTCTTCTAAAGGCATTACTGAAGGGAAGCTCAGCCCGTATGATTTAGAATAAAAGATCACCTGACTGTTTTTTGTCAGAAATCCCATAGTATGAGGCAGTTGGCCTGCTTCATGTTGGCTGAAACCACAGGCTGTTCACTAAGAACACATTTTTTGGTTGGTTGGTGCAGCTTAGAAATAAATCTGATAGCAAGTGTGTCACATTCAGCTTTCTGTTCCCCCCAGGACGCCCCCAGTGCCACCGGGATGGCTTCGTTACAGAGAACACAGGTGGGTTATAATGACTTTCCTGTCTCATTAGGAGGTGAAATTAGTGATATCCATTTGCTTTGCTTTCCATGAAGAGCATGACTTGTCACCACCTCAGGGCCTGAATCTCCTGGGTGCTCGTACCACCCATGTGGAAGATAAGCACGATGTCCTCACAGCCAGAGTGTTTACGCTGCTCTCTGATGTATTACTGCAGCAGTTTGATCACATGAATTACAAATGTGTTTCTAAAAACGTGTTTTTAAAGGCTTTTGAAGCGCAAATCTGAGAGGTGACGTGCACACCAAAACTAGCGTGGTCCTGGTGGCAATGACATGGAGCTGCACCTCTGAATCCACGGACTATGGCTTTCAGAAAACTTTGCAGACTAAGACACACTTAATTCTGCTTTCTTTGCCACACTCCAAAGTTTTATTAGCTGTCTTTTAGGTAACTAAATTTAAGGTTGAACACTTTCCCTTCTCACTCCAAACACTTTCCCTTCTCACTCCCCAAATGTGTATTTTTTTCCTCTAAACCTTAAGCAAGTTTTCCAGTGCTTTGATTTTATATGGATTTAATAGCTAAGGGGTGTATTTATTATAATTAAATATGGGAAGCATATTAAGGGACAGAGGGAGGGAGTGCTAAAACAGTTCTGCAAAGTCAGACAGCCACAAGAAAATGGAAACATCAATGAAAGCTTCAAGCACTTCTAGCTGCAAACATACATTTCCTTTTCTGCATCTTTAGCATGGAACATTTCCTCTTACAAGCAAGCACTTGGGAAGCCAGGCTTGCTCAATTCAACCCTGTTGCTGGAACAATCCGATAGAAACAAGGACTACGTCCTATTTTCCCAGCTTCTGCAGCAGCCCGCTGGAGCTTTATCCCTCAAACACGAGCTCCATCTGGTGGGCTTTCCCAAAACGTCGAAGCATCCTTCCAGTCGTCCTGGAGCCAAATACAGGTGCCCCAACCTGGGAATTTTAGACACAGCTTGGTTCAGGGGATTGGTTTTGGTCCTCAGGGTCAAAGCCAGTTACAAACCGCCCCAAGGAGAACTGACAGGATCAGCAATCCAGCACCAGCACTTTGCCGCAGAGTTGGTCTTGCTTTGGTCTGAGTTCAAAGGACAACAAAGTGAAAGCTCCCCCTGCCTGGCTGGTCAGCTCTCGCAGAGGGAAGTCACCGCCACATTTGTGCCCGGGAGCCTCTGAATTCCCGTGCTTTGGAAACAATCACCGCAGCAGTCTTAAATGCATTTTCCAATGTCAAGCCTTACAACATCCCTGTGCAACCAGTACCATGCTCTTTACTGAGGAGAAAACAGGGAAAACGAAAGCTACTCCAAGAAGAGGATCACCTAAGGCAAACTGAGTCGGGTCACACGGCAAAGCAGTGACAGGAGCCCCGACCCTCAGCATCTCCTCCAGCCGCTGCACGCAGCCTCATCCATGGGAGACAGCACAGCTCAGGAACAGCAAAGTTCCCAAGTCTGCACTCTAGGATGTTATCACAGTTTTGAATCCTCTCTTATAAAACACTAGCTCCTGTGAAAGACATTTTGCTGTGCCTAAGCAGGACATCTATTTCAAAGATCTATAATTGCTTCCTGTCTCAAGTGTACAGATGATAAAGGCCAAAGCAGAAGATTACGAGTTAGCTGTAATAAATTGCATTGGCCAGGAAAGCAGAATCTGAACACACACGAGATCGAAATGATAGAGAACACAATTATGCAAAGCTTAAAAACCCACATCTTATGTAAGAGCAGAAGTTTGTCTCTGCCTCAAGAGCACAGCATGTGGGAACGCACGTAACTTGTTCGCCTTCAGTCCTGGTAGGAGCCTCCCCAAACTGGGCAGGGCAGCAGGATTCATATGGATATGTGGATGGCTCACACACAGCCTCAGACGTGCATGTGCAGCCAACAAGCCCCAAGTTTGTCTGTTTTTTCATTGTGTTCATGTTGTCAGGAGCAAAAGGCACAACAGAGACGCTTCTATTTACCATCCCCTTGCAGCCATTCAAAAGGAGTTGCTGGGGACTCTTGATAAGAGCAAGGACTGCTTGTTAGAAGGTGGGCAATTAACAGGGAAATGCCAGAAGAGAGCTGAATGTCTGTGTGTGGTCCTCAGGGAAGTCCACGGGAGAGTTTGCCTCAAGACATTAGGAAATCTGTGTAGATAAGCTACTACCGAAGCTATAAGGACCAAGGAGGAATTGACTGGATACATTTACTTAATTTTTCCTCTCCTTTTTACATCAACAGCTGGAGGAACACAGGGAATCAACCAAATCTGAGGGCGTGGAAAGAGCACCCCTGAACTAAGTGGCTGGAAATGCTTCTGGGTATTCCAAGTGGAACTGTTTGCTTAAAGATAATTATTTTTCTCAGCACCAGCTTTAAGGTTTTTCATACAAACTGATGAAATACTTTGCAGCCCCAGTTACTTCTCCCACTCCTCCACACAGAACTGGCATTTATTGTCTGTGAACACCCTGGCCTGCTATGCTGGAAGGCTTTGAGGAATGTTATTAGGATCACTGCTTAAAAAACACACTTAATACAAGAAACATGTAGGCAAAAAACTCACAAGCCCCAAGTTTCTTACTGGAATCTGCTTTCTCCTGGGTTCCATGGGTAGCTCTTCTCTTTTAATTCCTCTTTTGCTAATCTTTCTGGGGATAATCAGAATCCAAACTTGGAAAGGGAGTTCCCTGTGGCAAACATGTATCCCCCAGGGAGGGGGAAGTGCCCCATCACACCATATAGACAGTGTTTCCACAGTGCTGATCAACTAACACAGGCAGAGAGGGCAAACTCAGGCAATGCCTTCATGTGCAACCAACAGCTGATGATAACAACTGTCCCAAGGACAAGCCCCAAAAAACAAGGCCATCCCCTACATGCCAATATCCCCAATGTTGCTGAGAAAACAGGTCATTCAAAGGGTCAAGGTTCCCTTCTAGGATTTGTAAGTGTTGGCTTAGTAAAGAGAAAGAGAAAGGAAATAGCATTTTAAAACCAGGCAAAAGCAAAATAGGAAACGTGCAGCTTGGAAGTCACTCATTTTCCCCATCACCATCATAATCTGTGAAAGCAGGATAAGATGCAGTACATTTGTTTTCAAATATTTTACTCCTGTTAAGCAAGAAATGGGATGATGGAGAATTAGAGAGAGAGAAGGCATTAGCACCAGCTGCAGCTTAGTCACAGCAAGGCAATCCTGCTTCAGTAAAGGTCTGGCACTACGCAGACAAGGCAGCTCCTCAGGTGCTTCCTTAATACATCCCACTTTTCCAGAAAAGATAGTGTGGTTTCTCTGTGAAGCCACCATGATGATGATAGTGACCGTGTCCACAAAAATCCTGTCACCAGATCAAGGGAAGACCAGCATCAAAGCACTTCAGCCTGGCATCAATAAGGACATTTCAGTGTATTGACTGGATCACCTGCCAGCCCATCACCTCATTTGTCATGCACTAATTCATAACCTTCTCCTGCTTTATTGACAGCATTACAGATTTCCTTGGAATTGACCTGGATCTGCACTACAAACGTTCTACAGCTTCCATGTTCATTCCCTCCAGAGCCAATAGCCAGGCACTGTGGCCCTGGGTCACTGAAGCTGGATCTCCCAGGGACAGGTCTCACCTGGCTGAGGTCCTGTGTGGATTCTCTGGTATCTTATAAGCCCAGAGCACATGCTGAGATTTCCTTGAGATAAAAGGTTCCCCTACCTTCTACCTGCCCATCCTTGAGACCTGCTGGCTTTCTACCAAATTGACTGAAGCTGGCAAATGTGACATTTCGTGGATGATACAGTCACCAGGAAGGTCTGGCAGACAGATGCATGGGCACAGCCAGCACAGCTTCATGAACACTGCTCCATAGGAAACCAGGCAAAAAGCATGGACCACTTCTGCCTGGGTCCCTTCCCCTCCATGCAAGGGAAAGGCTGGGTCATAGCTCTGTTTGGGAACTCTGAAAAATAACCTGCTCCCTCTAACAAAGAGCCTGTGCCTTGGGCAACGGAAACCAGCTCCCATGAGGTGAGGGAATGGCCCGAGAAGCCTTTGGAGAAGTCAGGTATTTTTACTGTACTTTGTCACTCCAAAGGAAATGTGTTTAAATTGCCAGGAATGGTTTTTCATGCTGGTCAAAAATCATGTCATTTTGGGCAAATGCAGCCTTGCTCTCAGCTATGAGCACTGACCTTCTCCCTCCTGCTGAAACACCACACTCTGAGGGGTGAAGGAGGCCAAGGACAGGAAGGGTGTCCATTGTCCATTGCCATTCCAGCTCATGGAGGTGCACCACGGGCCTTTCCACATCCTGTAGGCAGAGAGGAGACAGTGGTTTAGCTCAGGAGGGCCTTCATCATGACAGGAAAAACAGCAGCAGAACAACAGTGTGCTTTTGTGAGCAGGACAGAACGCTTTGGAGCCCAATTAAACTCCCCTAGTAAACTTGGAGCACTCTTATAAAAGAGTAAATAAAAACCCATGGAAACACACTTCTCCCTCAGCAATGTGTAAACATAAAGCTGGCACTGAGAAAGCAAAGCAGGGTGGCAGGGAGTGGGCTCTGCCAGCCCGGAGTGCAGCATGCCATTAACACAGGCAAAGCTGCTCAGCCTGGGAAGACTTCAAAAATTAGACCCTGGTGAAGGCTGAACTCTGGGTTAAAACGAAATCTTAATTTTCTCTTACTGCTCTGCTCTTCCTGGGGACACAGTATGTTATGTGGCTTGGTTTAAAGTGTCACCAACCTTGCTAGATTTCTTTCCTAGAAGGACGAGGATGTATATTTATCATATTTAGCTCTTACACTCCAACCTCCATAGCTGAACACTTATTTTCTATAACAGAAATATGCAAGTACACGCAGGAGCACCTGCACATACAGTCCCCAGACCACCTGGAAGAACCTGAGTTTTCCACACATGTTTTTTCTATAGAGCAAGGAAAACCTGGGCATTTTAGCAAAGCCAGACTTGGCCTGGGCTCTGCAGAGCCCCGCCGGGTTTCTGGGGACTTCAGAGGTAGAATGTCTGCAGAATTTCAGGGACTAATATGTCAAAGTTTAAAGTAGCCTAAAGAAGTTAGTGGAGATTTAGATGCCTGCAACTGAAATGTAATAATTTTGAGAACAATTGACTGAGATGAATGGCATCTGCTTGGTAGCCATGAAACACTGAGCCAGTGTTACACCCACCAGCACACATAAATCGAGGTGCAGTGCCTGGATCATTTTCTTCCCAGATGAAGAAAGGCTTACAGTCTTCATATGATTAAGCTGGTCCAAATAAAACGAAATGAAATACTGCTCATAAACAATAGTGATTTTTACATACAGAAACTAAACAAATTTGGGTAGAATAGGCTGAAAGAATAAGAACAAACAGGAAACTCATAAGGGATATTCCTTCCTTATTAATATCCTCCCCCTTCCTGGTACTGCTCAGAGGTTTTTGTTGTTTGCATTTCCCACATCCCTTATCTGTGCTTTCAGATACAGAAAGCCACACAACATGCTATAGCTTGAATGTTTGCATTCATCAAAGTGAAAACTTCTATTAATAAGAACTCGATTATTTGGAAAAGGTTTCCTGGCAGTACAGCACCACCTTTTTAAGTTCTCTTCCAATGGGAATTTTACTTTCTGCAAACCTCATCTGACTCAAAAAAAAAAAACAAAACCAATGAAACAAGTAAATGGTTTGCTGTGACTCCAAAGTAAAGGACTGCAAAGGAATGAACGTGGAAAGTGGAGCCTGTCACAAGCACCTGTGGAACAGTAGGAAATTATGGTCAGCTTGTGAATAGTAGCACTAAGACCCCACGTGGGAATATTATTAAATTAACAGCACATTCAGATTAATTGCCCTTTTTTTTTTTTCTTCTGGGGACTTTTTTTTGTTTCAGTTGCCCAACAGGTATCTGGTAATGCAGAACTGTGGTGCTCAGAGGTCACCCTGCAAATGCAGTGGGTTTGATTTGGCAGGGAGGTTTTCTGGTTTTGCAGCTCTTTCTTAGCTGTGCTTCAAAGTGCTGCCTTATTAATTTATCAGACAGGGGTAGAAAAGCAGCCCCAGCATTCTGACCCCACCACACCCCAATCCTCAGGGAAGTCAGGTGTCTCTTCAGGCGTCACGAGCAGTGAGATGACAACATCCCACACAGGCTTTGAATTTTAACTATCACCAGTAAGGATTAGGAGCAATCCCTGTGAACAACCAATTTTGCTGGTATTACTAAGCCAGACTCGAGGCTGCTTTTAGTTAACTCTAATGCAATATTCATGCCTCAAACCTGATTTTAGCAAGTTCCCTTCCCTTCTAGAGAAAGCGCATCACTGGAGGCTCCAAGTCCCCTGTTTGACATCCCCACACTCACTTAACTCTTGACCACAGGAGAATTTTAACAGGGAATAAAGTAATCCCTCTCTTGCTACTGCCAGCATAAGAGAGTATTGTTATCCCAGTTCATAAGAAATCAGCTTTTCTCCTGTACAGCTTTTCTTTCCCACAAGAACCCTGAAAATAAGGGGTGATTCACTGCCCCTCCAAAGCTGTTTTGGTGTCTGAACAGGTCACTTATGCAGAAAGGACTTCATTTGAAATATCCTGCTCTTTGGTGCTGATGACTGTGTTTTTCTGGTATCCTTGCTAATCCCTTCCATTTGGCATAACTAGGATTGTTTCTTCTGACATTATTTCCACAGATTCCATGCTGGGTCATGACTATACAGGATAGGCTGCAAATTTGGCACTGGGGAGAGAAAGGGGAAAAGAATAGGAATTACAAAAAGACCAGCTCTGATTTCAATCTTCAGAAAAGGGCAGTTTTTCCTAACTTTTAGCATAGGGACATAATCTGGCTGGTGCTTTGTGCCTAACCTTGAGTAATAAGTTATAAGTGACTGCTATATTTAGTCACAGATGGCTGGTTTTGTGAACAACTTGCAAAGAAGCTATGCATGTGCCAGCCCTACAGGATAATGCCATTGCCTTAAATGGACTAACTTGGGATTAACACAACTAAGAGATGAGACACAGGAAGCCTGAACGCAGGAAGGCACAAAATGAAAACTTCCTCCAAGAAAATTAAAACATCTCCCTCTCTTCTCTCAGCTAAAGCAAATAACTCAATGAAAGAAACCAACCAGATGGCAAAAAAAGCAACAAAGGAGTTCTACCATTGGTCAAAGCTGTAACTTTTTTCTTCAGCAGGTCATGCCATACAAACATCCTGCTGTCGCTCCACGAGACTTCCCTTCTCCAAATCCTTTCCCTTGGCCATGGGAAGAGCCTCAGACCCCCCTTGGTCTGGTGTCTCCCATTAGACCAAGAAAGTTGCAATCCACAGGCTCAGTCTTGCAAGGTCTGACCTCCTGCAGTGATCACCAGACTGCACGTGGCACTGTGCCCCATCACATTCCTGCCTGCCCTCCTTGCCTCAGCCCTGCTCCCATCACCTCCAGCCCATGGCATGTTTGGAGGCCAGCGTGGACCTTCTGCTCTCCCACCAGCAGCTCTTGGACAGGAAGCACCTGGGTGTTTCCCTTTTATAGGGCAGGTGGAAGCGGGGCTGTTGCTGCTATGAGTGAAAACACAGCGTTAACCAGCATCCTGGCTCCTGGTGGGAAAGTGTTTTATTAATCAAAAAAATATTTTCCACCCCCGTGGTGTCTTGCAGGCCTTTAAACTTGCATCTGCACAGATCAGGGGAATTCTTCTGCCATTCTCACAGCAAAGTTAAAATACAGAAACCATTTTTAAATGTCAGGATCTTATTTTTTTTTTAAATAAGAGTGAGAACTTCAACCTGATTAGAAATATTCTCTCAGCTCAGCACAGGGTGCTCTGGGCAAGGTAGAATTTTCCATCTCATTACATTTCCAATTCATTGGAGTGGGAAGAATAGGGAGAGCTGGAGCAGCTGAGATTGCTTGAGCAAAATGTATCACCATACACCAGCTGCTTTTTCTCATTCTAGACTACAGAAGGAGAGAGAGGGGGATAAGACCAGAAATTTGGGGAATCTCATAATCCTAATTACCCAGAAACGTGTTGTTGCCGTGTTATCCAGCCTTCCCACCACAGGATAGTGTAGGTATTTGGGGCACCCCACATGCTTTGCTTGCAGCATTGCCATGAACCCAGCTCCTCTTGTACACAGAGTTTCTCAGGCCATTAAAGCAGCTCCCAACTTTATGAGCAATGTCAAAGTAACAATTTTTCCTTCCTAAAACAAATGACAGCCTAAGACTAAGGAGGGATGGTATTTAGTGATTTATAAAGACAGGCAATTCACTTATCACCAATGAAATCTTCCCATCATGCCACACATTATCTAAGAGTAGAAAGAAATAGATATAGACATAGAATGGAATAAGCATTGACTTGGCTGTCACCAGCAGACCTTCAGGCCTTCAGAAGAAAAAGACAATTTTAGAACAACAAATTTTTGGCAAGGCACAGAACTTTAAATATCTGGGAAGTAAAATAGTGGTCAGTCAAAACAAAAAACTTTAAGTCATGGATATGTTGGTGTCACATCATCACAGAAAAAAAAAAGGGCCAAAACCTCCCAAAAGACACCAGGCTTTTAAGGAAGAACTGGGAGTGTTGATATCCATTTTTGGCAAAGCTCAGGGAAGGAAAAAGGCCTGCTAAGAACACGATGGTTGATTTTAACTAAAATAACTCACCCCCTCAAAGCTGCCTGGGTCACTGCAGAAAGCGTATCCTTTGGGGCAGCACCTGCATTTGGGAAACATACATCACTCCAAGAAAACCAAGAGGAAAAACAACTTACAGGCATTTTATATGCATTTAAAAAGATACAGTATCATAAAAAAAAAAAAAGGAATCCCCCACACTAAGAGGGTTTAGGATTTGTGTGAGTCGGAGTTTAGTCCTGTGCCCAAGCCTGACAAACATTAAAAGCCTGTGACTGAGCAGAGGAAAAAAAACAAGATAGCCCTGCAAACAAACTATTTTCTTCCCGTGAATAGCCCGTGTTGAATCGTCTGCTCGGGGCAGACAATGCTTGCACAAGCTGTCAGATGATGAGTTAAGCACCACAAACGGCAGGAGCAAACCTGCCTGGTTGGTTGGGGGAAACAGTGGGACTGAATGAACGCGGAGGTTGCTGCCTCCCCCCAGGCACACACAGAAGCTCGTCTGTTCGGGGGATTCACGGCGTCTCTGAGTGTGGGGTGCTCTGCCCACAGCACTGGTCACCTGCTGAGACCTCCCATTGAATTGGGTTACATTATAATTGGATTTTCCGAAGGCACCTCATTAGCATTTTCCATGATCTCACCCTTATTAGCCAAAGCACTAATCAGGAGTAGCGCAGTTACATTGTTTGCTGGTTAAATTATCTGCTGCTGTGGTGTCTGCAGGCCAGCTCCAAAGTCAGGCACGGATAAAAACTCCCCTCTCTCTTACAGAGACCCGGGAGTTTATTCTGTAGCCAGTGTTGCAGTCAAACTCCTAATTTTCAATAGTTCATGGAAAAGCAATTTCCCTCCAGAGGCTGCTCTGCTCAGTGCTTTGCTTGTATTCTCCCCGAGTCCATACCGTGGGTTAGGAATGCCATTGCCTGGATCCGTGTCGGGGTCTGCTCTAAAGCAGAAAAATCCTTTCCCAGGGACTGTTCCCCATTGAGCCCAAAATCAAATGCTGAACATGTTTAACCCCGTAAGGTTCTTATTTCAGTGCACAGGCTTTTGTACACGGAAGGGAATGGAAATACCTGTTCTAAAAGCAGAAATGACACAGGCAGGCAATCTTGTAGCTGACGACTCTGTCTTTGCACAGCTCCAAAAGCTGTTTGTGTGGGAACTTCAATCGACATTAACTACTCCTGAGCTATCAGGAAAGCAGGCAGGACTCTCATGTGGCTTCATGGTGCAAAAATCTGATGCTTCTTTCAGGTGGGATCCCAGCAGGTTCAGGTACCTGTCTCCCAGCAGCTGCCTTCTTAAAAGCCTGAAGGGAAGAGACAATCTTGCAAGTAGATTGTGAAGTAGTATTTGCTGAACACCCACACACCATAGTTTTCTGACAAAATTTAATCATCTAAATACAATTTCACTTAAAAAGCCACATTTTATTCTTGGGTTAGAGGGTACACGGTGATCTTCAGACTCATTATAAGAATCATTTGGAAATATAAAGCCATATTCACTTAGAAATTAAACCCATTAAATATTTCTACTAAAATTCTTCTGATACGAATAAGTGCACACAGAAAAAACCCTGTGGTTTCTTTTCTCCATATAATTCTAGAGCCAAAACAAAATGAGAGCTGACCTGGACTCAGAAAGGGGCACCTTTTACTCAGCCTGGCATCACTGGTACCCTGTTTACAGTTCCACAAATGTGTTCAAACAGTGAAGCAGATTTCCTTTTTACCAGCCAAGAAAAAGATGTCAGAATTCGAGATGATACATCAACAAATCATTCCCTGGAATCAAGTAAGCCCTCTCTATAATTCTCAAACAACAACAACAAAAATCACAATGCTATTGAGTTTATAAGCTCTCGGATTCAAAACAGATGTGACAGCCTGAATCCCCAGCAAGGGCTGCATCTTTTCTCATAAGGCTCTTTAACAGATTCTCAAAGGCAGCATAAACAGCATCTTCAGAACAAAGGGCAGTAACGCTTCCCAGCAGAGTTTAACTGGATCCTGAGGATCACCAGCCTGGATGATCTGCTTTTCTATTGTCCTCGCAGGGATTTCACCACACATAAATCACATGCACTGAAGAGATAAGGAGCTGAGGGCAAAAAAAAAAAACCCAGAAGAAAACAGAATAATGAAGTTGCAAGACTTGCTTGCAGCCTCTGGTTTACACTTCTCCAGGTCTCGGGCTGTCAGTGCTGGGCTCCCTTCTCCGGGGGTGAATCTGCATGAGTAAATCCACAGGAATTATTTTGAGACTGAGAAAAACAACTCACTTGTGATTAATTTCCCTCTGTTTTGTAAGATTTTCACAGACACACCCCTAAAGCCAGTTCTATACATCCCTACAAGACTGTAATCAATTCACTACAAGGGGCAGTAGGAGTGAAGAAGCAGAAGAGGGTAGAGATGTCAGAGTGCACTGGTAGTTTCTCTCGACTTTCATCTAGTCCTGATGGTTTATAGAGAGCAAACATCAGGGTCTAATGATCTAAAACCCCCTGTAAAACCTTTGTAGACTTCTAAAAAGCTCAACTGACATTCAGCAGGGCTCATGGGTGTACCTGGGCACTCAGGAGAGTAGGTAAGTATGACAGAGGGAACAATTAGGCAGCAGTACCTATGGCTAAGCAGGTGTCTGTGGCTCAAAAACCTGTTTGATAGTAACTCACTCAAGGTAGGAAAAAACAAAACTGAAGAAAGATGCTATTGCTGGTGTAACACAAGCTTCCTGAAGTTTCAAAAGATTTTGGAAATGCTGTAACACATCTCTAGTAACACACATGCAAGTGTACACAGTATTTCACTTACACGAGAAACATCAAGAGTGAAATATTTCCAGCAGGGTTTTGAATTCGCCTGGAAGAGTTGCCCTGTAGCTGCTACACAGTAACCCCCTCACTCACTTCAAACCCACAGGGCTGATGAGATCCCAATGGACACGACAGAAAACCTGGTCCAAAAGGGCCACATTTGTGCAAGGTAGATAAAGCTGACTTTTAAAAGCAATGCCTTTCCAAAAGAGGCAACTTGACAGGTTCTGCAGTTAGAAACCACAGGTGTGCTAATGGCCTTTCTGTTACATTGCAGTAGCACAAATCAAGCTGTACTAGTAAAAATCCTGACAATAATCACATTTTCATTCCCAATGGGGATGGCAAAGCTGCTAATTAAATCTGTCTCGGCTACTTGGGAGCACTGGTAATTTCTCATGTAACATATGCACTGAGAACTAGCTAATACCAAAAATGTTTAGGGTCTGTGATTTTTTTTCCAGGAAAATTAGGATGTCAATTTATTGACTTTTTTTTTCCTGTCTGGTTTTCACTGAAGACCTCCACAAATCCATTTTTCAGTTTTTTCATTTTTTTCTCCCTCTCCCTACAGATGTCATTATTTTCAGTGGAAAAACTCCTCCTCTTCTTCCAATTAGCTGTAATTATAACAACATTAGCAGCAAATTAGGTACCTCGAGGGCAAAAATCTGGAAAGCAGCAGAGTGTGGAAAGGGAACAGGAGATGAGATTATAATGAAAGTAAGTGGGCACATCCTGCTGCTTCATGTGCTCATCTGGGCATCCTTAGGGCTTTGCAGGTTGATTTCTGCTTTCCCAGACGATGTCAAGATGAAGCAAAGGGCTATATTTTGGTTTGTCCCTGTGCCTGGCATGACTGGATCCAACATAAAACATACAGCTCAGGTCACAGAAATCCATTACTTATATCTGATGTTCTGAAGGGGTGACTGGGGTCCTTGAATACATGTGCTGAGAATCTTTCTGCCAGGAAAACAAATGCAGTAAGATTAATTTTGAAAGAGGAAAAGGCAGTACATGCCAGCAGTTGTGGCATGCAAAAGGGTTCTTGCTCTGAGTAGGCTTCTGAGCAATAAACCTCTTTCCCAGAGAATTTTGCATTTAAAAACTGGGTTCAGGGAAAATCTCCATAATCAATCTTTTTTTTTTTTTTTCAACTGTCTTTTCAATTTTGCATAGTTGGATAAGGAAGGAAGTCAACACTCCTTGCCAAATGAAGTGACATTAAGTACATTTGCTGGAAATCTTTCTGCCTTGCTCCTTAAAAATTAAACTCGAATCACTCAAAAAGCCCAAACAGAACCACACAACCAAGAACAAAAAAGCTCAGGAGCCAGGTCCAGGAACACTCATCCTTCCTATATTCTGATGAAGTTATTTCCAGCTAATTAGAAAGGGCTCAAATCAAAAAGTGCCAGATCCAAACCATCACACCACCCTGAGAGTTCAGTGCTGGACACAACATTGCTCCACAGGCTTGTGCTTAAGTGATCCTCTGCCAACTACCAAAACACATCTCTGGGGACAACAGCAGTCTGGAGAACAAACTTATAAAAAATATGAGTTTCCCAATTAATTTCACTTCTGTTCACCTCTGAAGTTATAACCTGTGATCTGTATTTTATAATTACTACTTAAGAAAAAATGCCCAGTGTCAAAGAAAAATTTGTTAGGGAAAACTTAAGGCTTTTCCTTAGAAATATCAACCTACTGAAATAGCATTCCTAAAGGAAACTGCTTCATGCCTAAAAGTTGCTGCACTGCTGATTTGTTTTTCTATAATGAAGTCCTAGCTCAGCAGAGATAAGATTTATCGGTCAGTTTATCATCTAATGAGAAAATGAAGGATGAGAAAATGAGATTCAGGAATGCTGCTGCACATACTGGCTCATTTAAACCCCCCATTGTAATTAGCACTTGCACAAAATAGAACAAAGAAATTGGAACATTGGGATACTTTGTCATCACATATTCTTGGGGTTTCTATCTTTGAAACCTTTCTCAAAATACTTACATGCAGATTTAATAGAGACCACTATATATAATATATGCACCTATATATAATATATTTAACTGAGAGAAGCTGGACTTCTGTGTGATCAATGGCTAATAAAATCATCTTTGTTTTGTCAGCCAAGATAGAAAGAGCCCTAAAGATGTTAAAGCAGACATCCAGTGCTATGATGGGACTCATTAAGAAATGAAGGACTGAAGGAAAAAAGGGCAGGGAAAGTCTCCAAGTGTCCTACTCACTGTCCCATTGACAAAGGAGGTATTTGGATGTTCTGGGCAAGGA
Organism: Manacus vitellinus; assembly: GCF_001715985.3. Taxonomy (NCBI): domain Eukaryota; kingdom Metazoa; phylum Chordata; class Aves; order Passeriformes; family Pipridae; genus Manacus; species Manacus vitellinus. Next base: position 975,974 of record NW_021940749.1, on the reverse strand, counting down.
ACAGTAAATAAAAAGACAGGGCATGGATTTTTAAAAGGTTTTTTTTTTCAGGGAGCCAAAAGCCAAGTCATAGTCAAGCAGGATAAGAGAAGAACTCTCTTTCCTCAGATCCCCTAAGTGCACTGTCCTGGCCCAGGGCTGCAGTTGGTGGCCTTGTTTCATCCCCTGTTACAAATAACCTCCCTGTATCCTCCGGTGCAATAAATCACTTCAAGTCTAAGTGGGAGGAACAGCAAAATTAATCTCCTGTTCTCTCCTGCAGTCACAGCTCCACTTTCCCTGTGACCACATCAGAACCCTCCACACAGTTGCCATGTAACTACGGGAAGCTCCTCAGCCATTTTGGCAAGCTCCATTCCCACCCTACCCTCTCTTCTGGGCAAATATGGACAACAATAAATAACAGAATAGTTCCTCTGTAGCCATCTTCTTCTTCTGCATGTTACAAAACAGCTTCTGGACTCACCAGTCCCTGCCACCCCATGTGGTACCCACTCGCACCATGGAATGGCAGACTCCCACCCAGAAGAGATTCCTTGTGCTCCCTGGCATCCATCTTTTGAGTGGTCTGAAACAAGTACTTCAAAACAACCAGGAATGGTTTCAAGTCCAGGTACAAACATTAAATACTCCTCCTGGTTTCCAAAAAAAAAATAGTTTGTACTGACACTGTTGCAACTGTTTAACTCTGTTCATTTACATGGCTTTTTTTTCAGACCTGGCACCCTGAACTATCAGAGCAGATCAAGAACAGCAATGGGCATTTTGCCCTTAAGATGAAATGACATCCTAAAGCCTGTACTTTGTTAGCAAGGACTTCTAAACCTATGCTGGCCCCCGGGTTCAGCACATCATCAAATTCAGTCTTAGCTGGAGCAACAGAAGCTCCAAGGAGAATTCTGAGAATATCTTTTCTTTAGGACTATTACCAGGTGTTTAATGGGGCAAATGTGTGATCCTGTAACGTGTAATAGAGACGTTTTATGAATTGCAGTGAAGCTGAAAGCTGTAGCATAGGTGGTGTTACATTAGAAACCTCGCCTGTGTTGTTCTTACCCCAGCCTCTCCAAGGCAAAGCTGTCACATAAGCACTCGATAGATGAATAGGAAAGTTTGCTCTGCATCCCTCAAAGGCCTCCATTTAAAATAAAAGTACATTTAATATGTGCTCTGAACAGCTGCTGTCTTACCATCTGCCTTGTGCTGCACATCTGGCGGAAGCTGGTCAGGAACATACCACTGATAGTCTGGCTGCACAGAACAATAAAACATTATTGCAGCAATATGGCCTTCACAGACACTTCAAACAGAAGAATAGGGACATGATAAAAACATAATTGTGCTGTGAAGCTTTTCATTAGTCTTACAAAAGTAGTTTACCAAAAAAATCTTATATTTAGCTTTATGTTTCCACTGATCCAAGTCCCTCAGCTTGCTTCCTTTTCTATGGCACGGGGTTTAGATGCTGCACCCTTCAGAAATGTTGGTGTAAACCTTTCTAGATCCCACAAATCAAAAGAAACACTCACAGAACCAAATCAGATTTTAAAAGAGCTGGGGATTGAAGTGCAGAAGATACCAGCAGGCACCTCTGTACTAAAACATCTCAGAGAAACCTGGTACACCTGCCAGGTGAAGCTGTTCCAGTTCAAATACACCTGTAACATGCTTCACTGGGACAGGAATTAGTCATGGAATGAAGTTCCCTCCTCCCCTCCCTTTCCTCGTGCCACTAGCTGTTATCAAATAACTTATTGAAAATCTTGTGAGGTAGAAAAAATTCCCATCTTTCTTATAAGAGGAAGTATTGGGAAGGTTATGTCCATGCAAATACAGTTTTGTCCAGGGAAATCTTGCAAGAAAGAAATAGTGCATTATAGTTTACACCACACACTGTGGTAAATGAGCTGCAAACTACCACTAGAGAAAACAACTTTGGGACCAGACATTTCAGGTCAGGCTGTCTGTGGTGTAGGTAGTACATGTAGGCTTGTCAAATTCCAGGAAATTGCTGCTTCAGATCAGCTAAACTGGAAAAATAATTCTTGTTTTGCAGAAATTACTCTGACAAAATCCTGAGCCTTGCCAAGGGGAATCTTACAGATTCCAATCTGTAGGCAACAAATTTCAGAGAATTCTAAAGAAGTTTTGCCTAAATTAAGATGGTAGGATGAAGCTGTAGATACAGAAAACAGATTTAACTTTTCTGTTTTGCTGTCATCCACACTTACAGAGCAGTGATCACTCTCATCCTTCAGGAAAGAAGGAGCTATTGTATTTTCACACCAGTTGTACCATTCATAGGAATTGTTAACTGATTCCGTGCTTATGGGCAAACAACATAGGCTTTGATACAAAGCAAGGCTGCATTGCTTTTAGCACAGGTAGTTTTCCCACCAGTGCCTCAAATTACATTTATTTGCATTGGGTTTTTTGAGTTTCTGGTGGATCTTCTGTTCTCTGATCAACTCTTCTCTTTCATAGCTACTCGCACCACACAAACTCGAATGAATTTCAGAAACAAGACTAAACAAAATGTTTCCACTACCAATGTAAAGAGGAAAGAAAAAGTGCAAGACATAAAAAGACCGAAAAAGCAAAAGCACAGACTAAACACCCAGGATTAGGTATCAGGACACTCATTAAATTCTAACACCTTCCTTCATAGCTAACAAATTGCTCAGGGAGGTTCCCAAGGCTCAGAGCAGCAAGGCTGCACTGGCCCAGGCACAGCATTTCAGACAAGGGTCAGGATGAAACGGGGAGTTCCAAAGCAGCGAGGCAAAGTGACCCCGGCGCTCCGGCAGGAGTGGCAGAGCCATAAACCCGCTGATCCCTCACAGAACTAGAAACCCAGATGATGGAAGTTCAGGGAGAAGAGCCAAAATAATCTGGGCCAGTGTCCAAATTGCAGTGAAAAACCTTCTGCAATACTTCCAACTTTGATAAATAGGCAGATAAGCACACTCCCGAAGCACAGAAATTACTTGTCCGACCGCAGCCCTTCCATTGGATTTCTGCAGTCTGAAAGCCTTACATGCATTTTTCAAAAGGCTGTAACTTCCCAAATAATGAGCATCTTTCCATATGTGACAGCTTTACAGCCAGAAACAGGCACTGAATATTTAAAATGACATTCACCATTTTTAAATGCATTCTCACTAGATTGGAACAAGCACAGCCCACTTAGATAACCTGGAGCACTTCAAAAATACCTTTATTTGAAGCAGTATTTTCCTTGAAATAGATAACTCCCCCTCACATAACCTGCTCCAGTGCAAAGCTATTCTTCCTCGTGCTGAGGAAGACAGGACCCTGTTGTGTGCCAGGAAAAAAGGTAAATTTCCCATGGTGTGAGCCACACTCAGATACACCTTCCACTTCTGCTTTTTATTATTGTATTATTTTATTACTGTAGGTTGAAGGGTCAGAACTGGGCTCCAGAGAGTAGACCCATAATGCTGCTATACAGCTATACAGTTAGAAAGGGCTCTGAATGAGTGTTGTAAATTTACCTAAGGAATCAGCAAGACTCCAATCCAACAACTTTAATTTTCTAATTAAGGTACAAATGTTCCTTACCACAGAACAACCCCGTTTTTCTTCTGAGTGGCATTATAGATAGATAGTGTTTGACAAAGTAAATTTGATATTGATCTGGAACTAACAACAAACTGTGAAACCACAAATTCAGTTGCTGGTGTTGAGGGCACTGTGATAGCACCAGTTACTCTGTGGTCACCATGCTGAGAGAAAAACAGTGTCCTTGACACATGGGAAGTAGTGGGAATCTTACCAAGTGCTGCTGCTGCTCATGTGCCCTGCAAGGCCCTGGTTGTACTCGAGGATCTGCATAGTGAAGAACCATCCCACACCTCCCATAATTCACACAGGGTGAGAGGAAGAGTGGAGGTGGGTAACTGGGCCTCTCAGGCTGTACTGGGAGGTCTTTTGTCTGTCACAAAAATAAAAAGAAATGCATCATCAGCAGGATACAATGACCAACAGAATAGTCAAGCACAAATTCATCAATAAAAGGCAGTGGGGAAGAAACCCTCCTCTCTCAGCATTGGGTCACAATGCTGCCTGTTTAGCCCCTCCTGACCACTTATTGTTTAAAAATTATTTAAGAAAGCACCACAGCAGAGTCCTGGCACTTTTTATGTGAGAAAAATATTGGTTTCAAGAGCGTTTCTGGGTGTGTTCTATATTCAAGTATTCTATATCTTCATTACACACAGTAGCTTTCGATAATTTGAAGCAGAACTACATGGACACTTGCATGACAAGAAAAGTAAATAATTCTGGTATAGGACCAAAGTCAATGGCCTCAAGGTTTAGGCCTGCCTTTTCTTTAGGTCCTCTGCATTACAGTAAAGTCAACAGGAATTTGCTTCAGGACAGAGGAAGGAGGGGTAAAAGATGGTTAACATTCTGTGATTCTGTGAGTCACAACTAAACCATTCGACTTAAGAAAACAAACTAATAAATATTTTGTATGGTTGCTCTCATCTTTAAAATCCTTCACAAGCTTTGTTTAACCAAATCCCGAGGCAGGAAGAGACAAACAAGATCTTCAGTGTGAACTGTGGATGCACTGCAGGGACAGACAAGTTGTACATACATGTTACACAGCACCTGTACAGCCCTTCAGGTGTTGGCATTTCTCTTGATCCTACTGGGGAGGAGTGGGAAAGGCCTTTTAGCTCTGTTTTTAGACACCCCCCCTACTCACTGCCTCTGATACTACAGCAAGACCTTACTAGTACTGATGCTTGGGCTGGTTGAGAATAAGTCAATACTGAAGTTTCTGTTTCACAACAGTGTCAGGGAGGACAATAAATCATCACAGAACATGCTGGTAACCGGCCATTCTTTTAAAACATTGCACAACTCCATCAAGACAGGAAACCTCGAAATTTCGTCATTTTTTTTAATGGGGATTGAGAAAGCTCAGAGTTTTGCATGCCATGATTTTACTATGGCTTCCTACTGACACTACTTTGAAGAGATAAAAAGGATGTTGCAAGAAAAAATTATTGCGGCGGCTGCTCAGCTCATTTGTATGGAGCCCATTTTGTTCCTCAGTGATATTACCATCCCTGTAATTCAATTGCAGAGGTCAGGGTTAACTAGAGAGGCTCTTTATTTCAAAAGTTTGTTTGATGTTATAACCCTTATATCAAGTGCCAGTGAAACAATCAAAGTCCTCTGGACTTGTTTTTGGTAATTCCCCCCTCCCGCCTCCATTTTAAGATACGTTTGAAAAGTTTTTTGCAATAAATACTCCCTTCATCTACTCCTTTTGGAAGCCTTCTCTAATCGTTCCTCATCTTCTTATACTGCATTACTTCAGAATGATTTCATCCCAGGTGGTGACCTCATATAAAATCCAATGTCAATTAATGGAAGCCAGAAAGCTTTGAGTTGCGTGGAAAGTGAGAAAACAAAAATAAAGTGCACATGTGCTGGCAGTGGGAGCTTTCTTTTGCCTCATACCTGAGAGCTGAGTTTATTCAGTTGAGACTGCAATCTCTCGTTAGCTTTCTGCAGTGCTTCTTTCTCCTCGCTGAGTCTTTCTCGGTCAGATCTCTCCTTTCTGAAGTCTTCCTCGTATATTTGTACCTGCAATTGTTAATACCAAGGATGGGAATCTCAGCAGAGCCACTTCATCCACTTTTGTTGTCTGGTTGCTTTTTAAACACTGCCCAAGCAGCGGACTGCATTCCAAAGGGACCCCTCCTCTGGACAATCCTACAACCAGAAGTTTGCCCTGTCTTTTTTTATGACCAATACAAAATGACAAGTAATGACTATTCTCCAATGGCACCTGTCAATCAAAACAGTCCACAGCTTCAGTATTTGTAGATCCTTGATATTTAAAAGGCTGACTGAGAAATATCAGCTTTAAATATTATAAACCAGACAGTAAACACTACTATCAAGCTTTTTAAGGGATTAACAGCAGCAGGACAAAGATTTTACCAACACTTTTTCCAGTTTTCTCTTCCCTGCTGTATCTCAGGTGCAAGCAATTGGGGAAGAACCTCCCCACTCCAGTGAAGAAGCAGAGGGGAATGCAATGTACACAATTCAAAATGCAAATACAGATGTTTGACCTGGTTCCTAGAAAATAAGCTTCTGCTGAAGCCTGGAATGGTTTAGTTGGTTTTGTGTCCCCAGGAATCAAAGAGCTTCATCCCACTAAACAAATGTCTGACCACCCCAGGCTCAGGCAGCAAGAAGCAAGAAGCAATAATTGACACAAATCTGTCAATTGTTTGGTGTTAAGCTGACTGGCTGAATTCTCCAGCTAATGAATGGGCAGGAATTCACCCGGTGAGGAGCTGGAGGTTGGTGGCACTTCTACTGACAAATAACAGCAAAGGCACGTCTGGGTGGGAACCACCACCAGAACTTTCAGAAGTCCTTTCATGTCCTCTTGGTTGCTCCCTAAAGCTGCTGACAGTCTGTTTCCAAAGGCCTTTCTCACTGTGGCTCGTGCCCTGCCCATCAGATAGATCCAGTTTTCCTTTTGCTGGCAGCAGGACTATGACTTCACAGAAGGACTAAAGAAATGTTAATACCTCAGGGGAAGAAAAAAGTCAACACAGGGCGCTATAAATCATTTTCACAACTTGCCTGTTGCAGCTAATTTTTGCAAGGGTTTTTTTGGACCTGGTGGTCCCCACTAGATAGAACCTCCTTCCTGAATAACACCGTGGAAAAGGAACAAAGGCTTTCTGTGTGGCTGTGGGGGGACTCCGCTCCACAGCCCATGTGTGGAGAAGGCCTGCACAGCCCTGACCCTCCAAGGCAGAGGCAAAGCTGCAATCCCTGTGCCCCTTGTCCAGCTACACACTTCCCCCCTCAGTATTTCTTCACCTCTTCTCTCCCAATTTTGTCCCACCTCCCTCCCTCTCACTCCCCAGCCCTACAACCTGCTGAGGCTGCAAGGGAACCCCTTTGGCAAAGAGGGGGACACCTCCCAAGGAAAGAATGCCTTCATCTCTCCTGTCATGACCAGGGATGGGTTGATGACAACCAGGCTCTGGTGAGACCCTACCACGTCACTGTTTGTCCCAGGAGTCCCTTCTCCATACAGTTACAGCCTCCTGCTCCACTTCGTGTACAAGCAAGTCTGGGCTCACTGTACTGATTTATACAACCAGAAAAATACATTCATAACACGGATACCCCATGAGAATTCTGAAAAAAAAACACTGGTTTACTCTATTTTATTGTGTAGAATGAAATAAGTTATTAGTGTACAATCATGTGCAGGATTTTGTTCTCCAGCATGTGGCAAGCATTACATTAGAGAGCAAAATCTGGCTCTGCTGTCAAACGTGACAGAAACAAGTATTTTATTCCCATTGAATAAAATTCACATTCTGATCACATCCATTTGTGTGTCAATAACATTAACCCTAACACTGTCCAGACCCAAAATGTAAAATTATCAGAAAACTATAATGTTTTTTAAACAGGTTCTTTCATAAAGAAAGAAAGGCAGTGCACAAAGCACTTGAGTTGTTCAGAACAAAGATTTAAAAAGAAATAAATATGCATCTAAAGAGGTTGGGATGTAGGCTATGGATGCAAATGTTTTGCCTAGCACTTTGAAAAACTGCAGCGCCAACGTTCTAGTTTTCCAAGACTTCCTTTCAAAAACTCTGCGTAGCAAGTCTGCCAGGCACAATTCTTGGGAGACAAGGCAAAATTATGCTGTGTGAAATCCATCCAGCCTTAATTCCAGCTGCTCTTACCTGCTGCCTCAGCACTTCAAGTTGGGTTCTCATCTCCTCGATGCTATTCCTGTCACCCTTTCCCAGGGGAGTCCCAAGGACAGGCGAGTGCTGCTTTTTCAACACATCCAGAAGGGCCTGTAACACCAAACAGCAAAAATACTAAGTAGAGATTCATTACATGAAAAGGAAAAAAAATATCCTTTTAAATTCTTAGAAAGAGGTTTTCCCTTCACTTGCATTTGCCTCCATTATGTACCCTGGATATAAACCCCATGAATAACATATATCCATGACTAGGTCCACACTTTCAAAGATACCACACTACATCCATGAATTTGAGTCAGTGCAATTTAGGGGACTGTGCTTTTACTTATAACCATATACAATATTTACTTACAGAAATCACAGCTGCAAATCTCATCCATAAACAACATTTCCCTGTGCAAGTTGGAATTTGGGAAAACAGATAGGTGTCTAAACTTAGCTGAGGCCAAAAGCAAGCAAACAAAAAAAACCCCCAAGAAAATAAAAGCAATATTTTAAATTAAAAATGTGACTAGTGGAAAGTCGGACTGAAACATTTTTTGCACTTAAAGTACAGATTTCTTCAACTGGAACGGAGTAAACTCTCCTGTTGGAGAGGACGTTGTGTAGTCTCCATAGCTTGTCACTAGAGGGAGTTAGGAATACACACAACATTGTACCACTCCTGCTCAGCTTTATAGCGAAATTCTGCCACAGCTCTTTGCAGATCTTGTTTATTTTTAACAGCATTACGTTACACAGCTCTCCCTGGGACTGGAATAATTTTTAAGTAATTATCAAAAGGCCAATCAAAACCAAGCCCTTTCCATGGAAGGCATAGGAAAGGAAGGCTTTTTACCTGATGAGCTGCTGTCCCTAAGGATTGTGCAGAAGAGAAATTGCTATAATAGTGGCAAAGCTTGTGTTCCATGTCAACACATAAATAAGGCTGAACTTCAACATGGGAGTTTGTTAAGATACAGATACCTGGCCGATTAACTTACTTTTTGTTCCTTTTTAAGACACTTTTTAATATCTTTTTGAGGAGGTTCTACATCTCAGGATTATGGAGGGGAAAAAAAATAAATATCCAGAAAATTCAATATTCAAGAGGTTAACAGCAGAGAAAAAAAAGGTGAAGATTATTTTAAACTGCATTTGAAAGCAATACTGTGAGACTTTGTTTTATCATTTCAAATAAAAGAAGAAGAAGTTGTTTGATTTGTCATTACTTCAAGTGGCTGAACCTGCAATAGCAGGGGACTAGACTTAGAAAGGTCCCTTCCATACTTATGCGCATTCCTGACATGAGATTTGAAGGATGCAGATACACAGATAATCAGTAAATTACTGTTGGGAAAGTGTGTTACATGAATCGATGCTTCATTTAAAACAATGTTCTATTTACCCATCTGTCTTATTCCAAGCACATCATAAGGCAGCAAAAGAAAACATTGAAATAAGTTGTTTCACAAAACAATGTAAATGAACCTTGAAGAAAAGTTACACTGAGGCTCTGAGCAAGTCCTGTCAATGCATTTCAAAAAGAGCTAGAGATCATATGTTCTGACAGATTTTTTTATTATGGCAAACATTATGTTTTTTGGCTTGACTTTTACACATCATGGCCCTTTAGCTTGTTAAAGCACTTAAAGTTACACAGCAATGTAGTGTAACTGCAGTGTATTTCCTCAGGAAGTGTTTGTGGTTCACCATGAAATAAAAAATTGTTAGAAAACACCCACTGCTTTATGTGATCTTTTGATTAAACAAAATTACATTTATTACTTTCCCTCAGTTAAAAAAAAAAATCCCATTTAGCTATTTAATGGCAATTTCCTCAGTGAGACCTAAGTACACATAATACTTATATGCATGAATATATGTATGTATGGGTACAAACAGTAAGACAGGGCTGTGTCTTGTGAAGAGGAGCCATTATTCTCAAACACAGAATACAAGTAAAACAACAGTTTTAAAACTGTGTGACTTCTTTTTAACCACGGTGCACATAAAGTCATCTTTGTGCCATTTCCCTTTTGTTCTAAGGAGGGAGGATGTAGAAAGAGCTTAGAAATGACATGTAGAGGGGTTTCACAGGAGAAGCCAAAGATTCCATTAACTTTCCTCTTTGCAATGCAGCCCTACTACCTGCCAGGAACATGAATTAGCTCAGGTTGGGTCTTGCTTGTTTCCCCAATTCCCAAAAGCTGATCATGATCTGCTACCTTGTTCACCCAGGATTGAAAAGATGGGCATCTGGTAGTGTCACTGCCCGACAAGGGAGCTCCTGGAATTAAAAGAACAGCTCCTGGTCAGCAGCTCACTCCTGCTCCTACCTTGTTGAGACGGCTTATCTCCCCCTCATAGTGCTCTTTCTTTCTAGCCATGGAGGTGTTCTTCTGCTTCAGCAGCTTGTTCTCCTCCCTCATCTCGTGGAGGGCTTCACTGAGGACTTTTATTTCTTTCTGGGGTGCAAAAACACAGAGAGGTGCTGCTGAAGTGCAGATGGAAACGTTTTTCAAGAACAATTTTCAGAGTATCTTCTGCCTGACAGATGTGCTGCATTTTTTGTTGTCCCAAGCACAGCTGGGAAGGGAGGCAACAGGAAGGCAGATTGTTGGAAGCCCAGATATGATAAAGTCTGAAGACATTGTTTTAACCACTCACCACATGATGGGACAGAGACAACACAGCAAGCTAAATCCCTGCTCTCTGCAGTCACACAAAGGCATGAGAAAGCTGGCAGGCCAAGCAGGGCAGAATCATACAGACAATTATCCCAGACTTGCATTTCTCTTATGTATTCACAGTACAAGGCCAAGGCTAAAGGCTGGAGGAGTCCCAGCCATTCCCAGTGCCATGTAACACTAAAGACAAAACCAGATCTCAGTGTCACGTAGTCTTAAGGCTTTACTCACTACAGGAGAGATGAGACAGGTCTCAGCCCACTCTAGATTCACCATGCAGCCAATCAAGGCTTAAAAATCTACCTTTTTTTGAGCCCATCACAGTTGTTGAATTTCAATCTGACCATTCCTAGTGCATATGCCTACACTGTTGCCTTCCCAGCAAACTACCAGGAAGATGTCCCTACTTGCAACATGAGCCTTCCAAGATGGTACTATAAGAATTGTTAAGGCATGCTTGCCAACCTGTAAGTTTGACTCTCTTATTCTATGGCTTTCACAGTGGCTATTTTCAATTTACAGCAAAGGGAGCTGAGATCCAAATCAGACCCTGAAGCAAATGGCATCCCATGAGCTTCCTTTGCAGGGTAACACATTCCTCACTAGCCCACTCTTGCCAGACTGGTCTTGGAACAAAGCTGTTTGGACATATGAAACACAACAGCTTTTTTACAAAAGAAAAAGACAGTATTTCAAATATTCTTCTGCAGCTGCTTTATGTGAATAAAAAAATCGAGATCAAACAATCACATGCACAGGACACCATATGAATGGTATCTTTTCCCAGCTCCTAGCACACGTTCTCCTTCTCAAAGGCTGGCACCTCCAGGAACATGAACATTTACAACAAAATATCTCCAGTTTCTTCAGGTTTTTGAACCATCTGAATTCTTACATCTTATTGCTCCTTATTCAACACTGAATCTTAGGTGTTCTGACACCGGGATTTTCCGGTGATTAGGCTGGTCTTTAATTCCTGTCTGTGGGCACATAGACATGCCCAGGGAGAAGAAAAATAAACAATTTTTAAAGAAATTTGTGACCTAAGGCTGAAATTCCATTCAGGTTAACCTGTCCCCATAAGAAATTTTTGGATTACATTGTCATTTATTTCATTATTCATGTATGCAGTAAAAAATTTTGCAGAGTGTATTCTCATCCTTGTCTTTGTAAAAAGACAGTTAGGGGTATTTTTCCCAGATATGGTATATTAAAAGGCAGGCAGTAATATGAAGAGGAAGATGGATTGTCTTACATTGAATCCACACTCAGAGTAAATATAGGAAGGGATTCAGCAAGTACATAATGACTTAGTTTGCTTTAAAACATGTACAGAGTCCCCTTGGTTGGAAATCAAGTACATGCTTGGCTAGCACTAATTGATAAGCAGGTAGGATGAATGTTCAGCTCATGCAGATACAAGCTGAGGGCTTTGCACTTCTTTTCCTGCAGCAGGTAACTCACATCTCATCTGAGCCTGGCAGTGACATGCTTGCCACTTGTTTGCAGGTTTGCTTCAAGTTACCAAGTGAAAAGAGAAGCTCAACCTCAGCCATCAGATCACCATCCAGAAACTCTCATGAGAGGTCACCAAGTACATCATCCCACGGAGCAGAATGAGAACAGGAAGCACCTCCCTGTGGGGCTTGGAAAACGGAGCACAAAGTTTTGTGTGTTTGTCAGGCATAAACATGCTGATCACTCTGACTGGTGGTTTTATTGAGGTGGGAATTCAGCTTAGGAATTTAATTTTAGATGCAAAAGAACACATAAGAGCCAGTGCCCGAGGAGTCTTGAGAGAGGAGCCCAGTCACTGTCGGGGTGAGGTGAACAGTTATTAGGCTGGCCAGGCCTAATAACTGCAGTGACTGGGTTACTAACATTTGCAGGGAGCTGAAACAGCCTGTATTGCCAACACCAAAATCTGAGTGTCTGGAGATGAACTGTATTTATTGCCAAGCACTTTGTGTAACACCTGCAGTGATGCTCCCGTTCCATTTGAAACAGCTGTAGCATTTTTGTTCCCAAAGCACTTCCCCCTGAACTGAAGAGCGAGGAGGGAAATCTCTGCAGCGCTCCTATCAATCTGCTCTTTACGCCCCCCACGCACACACCAATGCTCTGCTGTCTGCCAGCTTCTTTTGAAATGACTCTCCCTCTGTGCACAGCAATCTGATGAGGCACATCAGCAGCCACTGCCTTGGCTACAACACTCAGCACCACATCTCATCTCGCAGCCCACGCTCGGCCCTGCATGAGCAGAGAAGGATGAAAGGCAAGAAAGTGTTGAGCACAGAGCACAAAGGAGGTGACAGAGTGCACCCTCCTACCTTTTCCTGCCACAGCTTCTCTCTGCCCAGCACTCCTGACCTCTCATCCCCCGGCTGCTGCCGATGTCTCTCCTGCTCCAGCTCGCTCACTCTCCTCTCCGACACGTCCAGCCTTGCTTTCATCTCTGCCAGCTGAAAAGCAAGGGACAGACCATGGTGGGCTGACTGGAGATTCCCAAAGGCACAGCATCTCCAAGGTGTCTACCCAGGGGCATAAAACAGCTCCATTTTAAATGAGGAAGAGCCATTTGAATTCCTCTTCTCTTTGAAGAAAGAAAAAAATAAAGAGACAGTAAATGATTCAGATCTCGGTAAAGCTTGTTGGAAAACACTGGAGAGAAAATCTTCCTGACGAGCACGAGATCATCCTGTAAACTTCCTCCTCATAGCAGGAAGCAATAGATGAGAAGAGTCAGTCAATGAACCAACTTGGGTTTGGGAATACCAGGCAAAGTTGTAAGCAGTCAGCTTCACTAGGCAGCTGATGATAATGGCTGCAGCAGTGATGCCACACAGCCATAAGCAAGGAACAAAAGCTACGTCAACCAGACCTTGGGGGAAAAAAAATAAAAAAGAAAGAAAGAAAAAGTATTCCTCTAGAATTCATCTTGACAGTCCCTGCTTACGGGGGGCAACGTTCACAGAGGATTTACCTGAGAGCTCCACCATTACAGCAAGGCCCCAGGGAGCTCCCAGGCTTCCCAAGCCAGGCACGAGAGATGGGACAAGAACCAACAGATATGTGATGAGGAGGAGCAGGGGCTGGGCACAGTAGGCACTGCAGGCTGATTTTACCATGGCTGTGGCTGGGTGGCATTTGAACACAGACTCAGGTGACATACATATTCCAATAGAAGTCATCAACAGTGTTACCTGCTTTTCATAGAGCTGCTTCATGTTTCTAAATTGATGATCCCATTGCTTGTTCACCTCCAGAAGCTGTAATTACCAGGAAGTCACAGTTAATAACCCTTATTTCAACATTGTCAATAAATCAAAAATAGATTGGCATTCTAATCCTCCAGCCATGATTGTTCACTACCTCCTCATCATCTGGCCAGTTCATTCCAGAAAAAGCAAGTTTAAGGTCTGGCAAGCTTTCCAGCCCATCTGCCAGTGCTTTGGGATTCCAGCTAAAGCACAGGAACGCTCAGGAAGCAACCTCCAGCAAACATGCAAAGCACCATAAGCTGCAGGTGAATCATTGGCAGTGCTGTACTGATCCCAAGCTGCAGCTCCTAAATGGCCAAGGACTTCCCTGCTAGTTTGCTTTCAGTTCCATAAATAGGTTTCCAATTAGAATGTCTTTGATTCCAAACAAATGAACTGAAGGATATAGGGTCACTCTTTAGGATGCTCAGGAAAAGACCAGCTTCCAGTTTGCTACTACCAGTGACCAAGACACAACTGGCTGCTACTCACAGTTGTTCCTTGGCCTTTATAACTGTGATAATTAATAAAATTTGCCCTTTGCACCCCATAAATCTCTGCTCTTCTACATTCATAGCCACGGTACAATAAGTCATCCTCTGTTTTTAGGAACAGTTCTCTAAATATAACTGCCAAGTGTGGTACAGAGAACTAGGAACTAGTTTTAAATGTAATTTTAAACGTAATTTTAAATGTAATTTAAGTGCTTGCACACTTCAAGCTGTGAAGAAATGCAAAGCAGCAAGTATCCACATAGAAATTATCTGACAAGAGCACAGGATGAGACTCTCAGAGGAAGAACACAGGCCTTGCTGGACTGGTGGATAAAACAAACAGCTGCTTAAATACAGTGTAATTAACAGTGATAACACATTCAGTGATTTCCTGCTTCCATTAGTGATATTGCAAGGTCTGTCTTAGAGGTTCTATCTGTAAAGGTTAGGGGTATATCTAAGGTTACCTCTCGTCTCTGTCTTTCCAGTGAGAGGATGTGTTGTTCCAGAGAACTGGGTGATGAAGTCTTCTTCTTGGTCAGTAACATGTGCCTTGACTGGAGAAAAGAAATGTTCAAAAATTCATGCTTTTGGCATGATTATTGTGTAAAGCTCCATCCACTCTGGCAGGTGCACGTAAAGGAACTGAAACAGAAACTTTTTCCTGCATTGCTTTTGTATTTTGGGACCTTCACACCTACTGAGAGCAGATTCTGAAGTGTACATCTGCCTTAACCTTGCTTAATCTGTGTTTTAACTGAAGCATTATGCAAACAGCCACTGAAATAAACAAAATCATATCTATTTGTACCATCTGAGACACAGAACACAAAATTGGATTTTAATTATCTTCCAGATGGTAATTTAAACAATTAGTACAAGCCACAAAAGTTGAGCATAACTTGAAGTGGGCGTAATTCCCTTCATTTACAAGAACCAGAGTAATTAGTAGCATTGCCCCTGGTAAGTGCTTGCAGGCCCAAGGTAATAAACTTTAGCACAGTGGGCTCAAAGCAAGCAATCCAGAAAACAAATAGGCCATTTGGAGAAATTAGGAAATCAGTCTGCAGTTGTTTTTTGAAGCGTGGAGGTTGGCCCATGCAGGACAACAGCAACAACCCTCATTTTTATAATGGTAGTGTCACAGATCATAATTTCCAAGAAGTTTCTATGGATTGCCATGAAAACAAACATGTGATCTATTAGAGAGAGAGGGAGAACTGCACTGGAAAAAAGAGGCATGCTCATAAAAAAAGAACATGCTATGTACAAATGACTGCTCAGGGAGTTGTGTTTCCCTCCCTAAATCCTCAACCAACACATGAAAAACCAGAATAAAAGTGTGATCGCTTTTGAGGCCTTGAATCTCCTGACATAAATTTTCTTCAGCTAGAGAATTTAATGCCAAATACCAATGAGGATCAAAGAAGAGTTTTGTTGTGTCTTTTCACAGGCAAAAATCCTGACCACATATTTGCCCTGCGGCCAGTCCTGCTGAGCTCAAATGTGGAACCCTTGACTTCCAAGGCAGGAAACATTTAATCCCTCTTCTTGTAGTTCATAGACACGTTTAACTTAAACTATCTGAAGTGATACCTGGCAGCCAAAGGAGTTATTCAGATGCTGAATTGCTTAGGCATATGTTTAATTGCATGTTTAAGATTAATATTGATATGAATAAGACAACTCACATGTCTCACAACTATATATACACTTGGCACCAAACAGCCTGAATATTGGTCAAAGAAGTTTTTGGGTTACTAAAACGAACCACTTTGTACCTTTGTGCAACAACAAATTAAAATGACCAAATACTTCTGTGGGGTAAAAAAAAAAAAGTGCTAGGAGAGGTTTTTCTTTCTAAGAATGCCATATTCAAAAATATTTCTATCTGATCTTAAACATTGTAAATCATTCAGAAGAGTCCACTGGAACACAAAAGTGAACCCACAATTGTCAGTCTACAAAGTCACACACATGATACCTGCACCAGCTCAAGGAGTTCCTGACAATCAGAAAACTCTTCAGAGAACAGCTAAAAAAAGTCACTTACTTCCAGTGGGTCTGCTGGGGCTTCCATGTCACTCCCATCTGCCCACGTGCATCCAAGATGGCCTTGAGTGGCTGTCTCACTGTGGACCTTTGGAAGAAGAAGAGCAATGGAACAGACGTTTTCTGCTGGCTGAAGGAGCAGGAGAATGGCTTTAAGACCCAGGAGATCCACGAGCGCTGCCCGTGGAAGCAGCCAAGGTTCAGAAATAAGGGGTGGAATTCTGATTTTAACCTTTTCCTCCTTCCTGGCTGGGGCTTTCCAGAAAGGATGAAGCACACTGCTTGTGACTAATATGCCGGGCAAGGCAGTTCTTTCTCTGCTCAGAGTGAGTGTAAATCACAGTGGACTGGCCAGATCTCGGCAGAGAGGAAGTTGCAAGGATAAGGGAAGGAAGGGGATATGCTTTTTCAGTAAATAAGAGCACAGGCTTTTCTATCCCTACTTCCAGTTGTGAAAAAGGACTTATGTAAGTACCATTATGAAGTGACACTAGTACAGAGTGTGCCCTGCTCATAAAGGAGCAATAGCCAAGTCTGTTAACAGCCCCATACAAACCTCAAAATGTTTAGGGGAAAACTGTAATTGGAAAATTGATTTATTTCCCTCAAGAAAAGCTGCACAAAGATGAAGAATGACAGGGTTGCTATTCCTCTCCCAGGGACATCTTATCTTCACTTCTGCTACTTGTCTTACACTGAAGCTGGATCTAAGCTTCAAGCTACTCAAGACTTGAGTACTCAAGGTATCCAACACTCCAAACTTGTGCCTTAGTTTCCCATTTGTGAAAAGAGGTTAACCTTACCAAGTTAAACTTACAGGAGAGGTCAACAAAGAAAAGGCTTCCACAGACTTCACATATGAAGTCAGAACAAAATAGAAAAGTGTAAAATATTGTCACCTTCAGTCTTGTGAATAATAATGGAATTGAGAAGGAAGCATGAAAGAAAAATCATATTCCTTACTGTGCAAAGACCTCTATGTCTAGAGCTTTTTCAGTGGCAGCAGAGGTTGCTTATTTAATTTTCAAGGAATGGAATGAATGCTAGCCTACGAAATATGACATAAAATAATATAAATCCTTCCTTCCGTTTCCAGAAAAGGATTTAGATAAAGTAAAGCAATCCTGTGAAATGCTGGAATTTAACAACCACGTTCCAGATTTCTGGTTCACAATGCGTGACTAAGCAACTCCTTTTGCAAGATACAAACCCCAATTTGGAAGAAAGCTACTACTTTATGATATTTGCATATGATATAAATCCTCCTTACCCTGACGTTCATTTTCGTTGGTATTGTAGAGATACAGACACTACATTTGTTTAGGTCTAGGCAATACAGTGGAGGACAACTCAGTTGTACAACAGCACTTCAGAAACCTGAGATATATAAGAAATCCTTGGAAGAGGGGCTCTTGACAACTATCAGACTTCAAAAGTCAAAAAGACAAAAACATTCTAAGGCATTTCTACTTGGTTTGAAGCCATTGAACCACATACACAGTTTTAATTTGCTCTGAGAATTCCGGTTGACCACCAGACTGTAAATGCAGTTGCAAACCTAAAAGTCTGCCAGGTATGGAAAAAGCTTTCCAGGAAGCAAATGGGGCCAGGCACGATTTGCTGCCCTCTGAAACTCCCTGAGTTAACTCCCAAGTGGCAGCATAAACCCTGCCTCCAAGGGCAAGGGGAGATGAACTGATTAGAAGCCTTTTATTAATTTCTCTTCTATTTCTATAATATTCTGTAATTTCTTTTAGTAGCAGTTTTGACACCGGGCTTTTTTTTACTACTCTGTTTAAAAATGAGAAATATTTTGCTTTGTATTCTAGGAAGACCTGAGCTTTCTGAGAGTAAAAGCCTTTTAGCCATGTTTGGAAAGCTTGCAATGGGACAAAAATGAAAGCCTTGGAGCTGTAGCCAACACTGAATCCTCCAAGCGTTGGCACCACAAGAAGATAAAAGCTCTTATTTTCAGAGTGCTGGATTTTAATCTTAATTCTGGAATGCCTTCTGTTACAGTATTACAAAATATCACTCATAAATTAAGATAATGAAAGCCATTTGTCACTTCTGAAAATTTAGTCTGTTCAGTGCAGAAACAAAGACCCATTAAAAGGCTTGATGCAAGTAAATGTGAACTTCCCTTGATGATGACAAAATGGCAAAGTCATTTTTTTTCCTTTTTTTTCCTGCTAGCTGATTGTGTATCCACTGAGAGGTTTGTTGGGGAATTTTTTTTTTTAATTTTTATTTTTTACTTATTGTACTCTTCAGCTGCATAACTGGAGAAATTAGATTAACTCTGAGATTACTTGGGTTAAAATTTGATGGCTTCTGGGGGA
The DNA here is from genome assembly GCF_001715985.3 of Manacus vitellinus. Classification (NCBI taxonomy): domain Eukaryota; kingdom Metazoa; phylum Chordata; class Aves; order Passeriformes; family Pipridae; genus Manacus; species Manacus vitellinus. The sequence continues at coordinate 957,361 of NW_021940749.1, read as the reverse complement.
CCTTTTTTTTGCTTATGTGCTGGCTGAACTTTGGTTTTGGCTCTGTTCCTGTTATGCCAGCAGTGCTTGCCACAGTATCCATCATAACCCCTTTTCCCATTCTGGTGCACGTGGTGAAATGGTAAAGAAGTGAGAGATTCTGGTTGAAGAATAAAATTAGCTCCTAAACCAGAGGAAGAATGTACCTCCTCCTGTCCCAGCCTGGTCCATGTGCTTCACCACAGAAGTGTGCTGGGAAGGGATTGTCCCTTCAGCAAGTGTGTCAGCCTCAGCCTTCTGTGCTGCTCAGTTACAAACTCTCTCTGACACGCAAACGTGTGTCTTGATAGGTGGGAGCCAACCAGACCAAATTAGAGCAAGATGTGGTTTCTGAGTAAGTAAAACGTAGCACAGCGTTTCCTTTGTTTCAGGAACATGTTTCAGCATTTCCTTTATCCACTGGTTTGCACCAGTGCCAAGGAGAGCAGCCACAAGGGCATGGCTACTCAAGCACCCAAGCGTTTGCAAACTCGGGCCTGATGATGAAAATCCCGGTTTCATGGAACAATAACTGGGGGATCATTTGGAACTGTAGCAAACAGGTGATTTTCTAGTTTATAACACAGTGGTTGTGAGCACAGAGCCCTTGAATGAATTTTTTTTTTCTCTCACTTCACACCCAAAACAGTTTAGGTGCTTGAAAGTTTATTGTAGCCTTTTTTTTTTTTACCAGTGGATCCTATGAAATATGGTATCTCTGCCAATCTACTTTATGTTCACACACTGTCAGTTATCCCTTCCTATTTGATACCTTTATCCACCCTCACCTCCCCCAGAAAACATCCCTCCTGTGTTCAAAATCTTGATCAGGCACTAGATATACTCAATACATTCTGCATTAGTACTTTTGGGTAATGTTTGTCTTTTGATGCAAATCTTTTCCCTCTCCCAGAGTGGAGAATGCAACATCCTGACAAGCTGCAGTTAAAGTAGTACAGCTGAAGGAATCATAGGCTGAAGGATGTGCTGAGAATGGGCTCATTCTGCAGACCTACATTTTATCTCTCTCAAATATTTGCATTTAAAACCACACTAATATCATAAATTCCTATGAAAAAAAAATCCTAGTGAGAAGGAGAATCTATTTACAGATATTTTCAGGTAAGTCTTGAAAGCAATTTAAGCCCAGATGGAAATGCCATTTTGCAGAGTGCAAGTTGTACTCTTCCCTCCTGAAAAAAGTTAAAGAATGAAAACAACTTGCTGGCTCTGCCAAAAAACTTCCTGATGAATGACCAATGCTACATGGAAGGTCACGATTTGTTTCATTATTAATTTTTACCTACCTCCTAAATATATTATTTTCCCTTTATTTTACGTCCGAATCAGCACCTAATTTCACAAACTGACATTTTCTGGTGTGTTTTTTTTTTTTTTTCAAATACTATTTCATAACCTTCATAACTGAAAGTCTGCTAGGTGTTAAAAATATGACCTCCTTTTCCAAACCACACAGTCTGAGGCATGTGCTCCTTAACGTCTTATACTGAGGTTGTTGAAGACCATCACTACTGTCAAGCTGTCACTCACTTGAAGTGCAGCTCAGCAACCAGCCAAGTGAAAAGCTGCTTGACTTAAAAGTATAAATAAAAAATACCCAGCACGTTTCTAGTGCAGAAATATCGTAAACCATCCTCCCTTAAGCTGTGAAAACCACACATCTTTCACAGGCAAAAAAAAGTGCCATAAATGTAAAGAGAAAGGCACGACAGATCAAATACTGCCATGGTGCTCTGGGTGAGCACTGAAGCACCCCACAGAAACAGCTGAGGTAAAGCACATCCCTTCTTTTTCCTCCTCAAATCCTTTCCTATTCTCCTCCTGCTGGAGGGAGCCTAACGTGGGGAACCAGGTGTTTCCACAGGTTTCCAAGCTGGATGCTCCTTGACTCTGGGCTGGCTTCTGTTTCACCGTGCTAATTCCTCCCCCTGCATCCGGGAATCCCCATCCCTCCCTGTGGCTTCCCTCTCACTGTTTCTAATCCCACTAGTCTGACCCTGGGGTGTCTCCTTAGGCTCAGCTCTGTTTCATGCCCCGAGGTCATGACTCATTTTGGAGCTGGCGGTTTGCATGTGAAAGGAGCCGTGTGTAATTTCGGATTTCATCGAAGAGAGTCATCTAGCTCTCTTTAACCTCCTCCCCGATTTCCTGCATCATGCCTTGGGGCACAGCCTTCAGAGGTTTCCTTCCCCCAGCCCGTGGGAGTGTCACACAGGCAGGTAAGTGTGTCACCCCTTGCAGGTGGATGGCATTCAGGGCTTGATCACTCCTCCTGCTTCCCAGTTCCAGGAAACAGGGAAATTCCTTTTGTCCTTCTACCACATTCACTATTTCAGGGGAGAGGAGAGAAACTGAGAGGGAAACCTGAGAACAAGTTTCTGTCATGCTTGTTAACCGCTGCTTCACTGCAGGCAAAGACAGGGGCCTTGGCAGGTGGCTGACAATTCTCTGTCTGCAATACCACAGGAGTGTGGGTTTGAATCATCAGCATCTTCCTTCTTCTTCCTTCCTATTCATCTAAAAGCCTTTCTGACACTTCCAAAGATCTCTCTCCCACACACTTCTGCTCCTTCTCAGTTAAACCAGAACTATCAAACAACCTAAAGAAATGACAGTGGTTTTGGGGTTATGTAGTTTCAGGGCTCTGTGTTATCCAAAAGGCACATGTGGCTGCAGAGTGGATCATCACAGTGGTTTAGCTGACCTTTTAAAGCCAGTCTTCCTCCTAACAGAAAGTAGCTATATCAGGGAAAAATAAATGTGTAGCAAGTTCATTGCATCATTTCAGAGATCCAAAAGTTTCGTGCATAACCAAGTCACCCAGGGAACATCCCCTGAATGTTCCTTCCTGGCAGATGAACATTGCAAAAGGACAGTGCCTTTACCTTAAGGGAACACGAAGTTCTCTGAGGGTTCAGACTGTCTTGTGCAATAGGTTTGGGGTCCTCACACGACTGGGGAGCGTTACTCTTCCCTATCAGGTTCCTTATTTCAACATCCAGCTCTTTACTTTCACACCTGCTTGGAAAGAAAAAGCAACGTTAAACTTGACACCAAAACTTGGAGTAAAGAACAGGTCAATTTTTCAGCTCCCTCCTGACTGTGAGCACACAGACAGCAGGGCTGCTCCTGCACTGAGCTCCTGCTCCCTTCCTTCCTGGTGTGCAAGCAGAGAGCACTAAAACACTGTCACACAAGCACTATCTCAGTGCTTTTGGGGCAGAAATTCATTTAAAATAGTTACACAAGCTGTCTTTATGAATTTTAATACATTGCACCTACAGAATCCAAAGCGACCCTTTTGAGGATTCTATGAAGACTGCCACGTGTCCTCAACCCCACCCACTCACATGCAGTCCCAAGAATTTTAAATTGAACTTTAAATAAATTGTGATCAAAATAGTTCGATTGGTTTGGAACTGCAAAACTAGTTACTCAGTTATTAACAACAAAATGGTGTTTATTTGGTGGTAAAATTCATTTCTTTCATTGCTCCCTGCTAAGGACATACAGGATTTATGTGCACGTGAGGGCTCCAAATTCAGGGAACTAGCTGTCAACTGGGGCTGATTCACTTGATACAATGTAATGGGGGAATGTGACTTTCAGGAAATGGACTGAGGCATAATTAAAAGGAACCCCCAAATGTCCTAGCTCAACCCAAGTTATCAAGAAATGTTCAGCCCTTTTGAAAGCCCAGACCTTCATTTCCTAATCAGCTTAATCCAGCTCTAAATGTAACTAAGGTGTGACCAGAAAGCAAACTGCAAGTCTCGAAAGTATCACTAACCTGTTAGAGCAAGATTACTTCTTTATTTAGGCAGAAAACACTCAATTATTCAATTAAGCTACCAGAAAAACTGAAAGCAGTGAGAATTTATTAGTTATGCTGCTTGCAGTTTAGACAAGGATTGCACCGTAGGTTCTGAGGAAACTCTTGAAGCAAAATTGATAAAATTACCCAATAAACAAACCAATCTATCCCAATGATATGAGTAAATAAGTGTGGTGAATTTCATGCTGGTAGCACAGCAGGATTCATTTTATTCTCAATATTTAAAACACAGAGACTCTAACAGAAATATATCTACATCATGCAGTTCACCATCCCCAGCTGGCAGCACAACCCGGCTTGGTCAAAGGAAACAACGTTCCATAAACTCTTTTAAGTCAAATGAAACTGCCTAAAAGAAATATTCAAAATAAAGGAACAACACGGAGGATAAGACAGTAAAAGCTGGGCAGCAATCTGGCAGGAGTGCAGCAGGAAGTATTTAGGCAGGCTGCACTCATCCCTGCTGCTGGCTCAGCCACAGTGAGTGAAGATGAGTGACCACAATCTCCTGAGATCAGAGCATGAACCAAGATGAGAAGTACCCCATGAAGATGGAGATTGGCTTTAGGTATTTCTTTTCAGCCAGAAAAGGTTCATTCCTCTGCTCTCCTCCCCAGAGTTTGATGTTGTGGCTGTAAATGCTGTTCACCTCTGGCTGCTCCCAGCCTGTCTCTCTGCAGTCTCCTTTCTGCACTCAGAAGTGCCTGGGTGAGAGCAGGACCCGGCTGTGCCAGGGTAAAAGAAAGGGAACCACAAGAGGCTCCAATCCCTACAAACCCATTACTGGATATTACCCATAATATCCACGTGTTTCAAGACCATCACAAAAACCAGAAAGCCACTTCATTGACTGGATTTCTTGGTGCATTCATTTGGTTTCCCCTCAGTTCTTAGACTGAGAAACTGTTACCCCATTTATCTGCATTTTAACATTAGCCCCTTTGATAGCTGGCAGGATATTTATTTGTTGTTAATCCACACATCTGGTGTGCAGATCCAATTTAGAATCCTGACTTTCAAGCACACAGGTGCTTTGAGTGCTGGAACTCGTGATTAGGAGCTACCCCAGACCAAGACAGTCCCTGCTGATTACCAGAGCTTCCCCCGATGAGCTCTAGAGGGCACACAGCATTCAGCTTCTGCAGAAAACTACTTCCAAAACTGCTTTTGGTTTTGTGAAGTTCACAGGTGCACTTCTGTACCGTTAAAACCTTTCCTGTTCTGTGCTGTTGCCAACATTTTCTAATATGGGGTGTTTCGGGTTTTAATAATTAAATTATGCAAATAGGCAATATGTTAGAAAAAAAACCCCTAGCAAACGGAAACGGAAATCATTTCAAATTTGGGAGATACATTTTTTTAAATATTTTGTAAAATCGACCATCAGAGAATATTAGAAGCATTTTCATGTGGTCATATGGGATAAAGTACATCCCTTCTATGTGCAAAAGCTTTCTAAAGAACAGGAAGATATAAAATCTACACAACCCATCCTACTTACATAGCATGGTGTGATTAATGCAGGAGCCAACAAAAGATTAGAATATTACTCCTCTTTGTAACCTTCGAGTTAGTTGCTAAATTTCCTTTTATTTTGGGAAAATTAGGACATTTTATATGGAAGCAGAATTTATAGGTGTATTGAAGAAGGCTGGTCTCCCAGAATAAGTTTTAGCAACTTGCAGGAAAAGGGAAGAGTCCAGCCTCACTTGTGATTTCCATGTCCTATCTGAAAAGCAGCAGCCAATATCCTTCCACCCATGTCCTCCAAGTGTAAGACATTCCCTTTGGTTTGCCACTTGCCATATCCATGCAGAACTTGACTATGCACCCCATTAAAGGTGTTTTCATTTCTCCCATGTGTTCATTTCTTCCAGCTGCCTTTAAAGTAGTTTTCACTTTTTTCCGTATGGGACATCTTTGTGCCACTTCAATTTCTAGGCTCCATTGGCCTATTTATAATTATTAACATTATTTATAACATTATAATACATATAATGCTCTAAATAATTAATTTTTTTTTAATTTATTAATGGTTGCATACTTTTTTACAGCAATTCCACTTTTAAGCTGGGAGCCAGAACACGATGAGCCAAATATTTTGGGCTTGTAGCAGCACGGATTGAAGGCTGAGAAATACAAGTTTACCAAATAACCAGGTCCAAGCCCTTAAGAGTCCCAGCTTTGCTGCTGGTACCATCTGTGAGCTCTTGGCTCCCCCTGGTTTTCATTGGAAATTGGCATCATTCCTCACTCATAGAAGTAACGAGGTGACAATGGACATACCTACAACACATCCCAAGGCATTTATTGCACAGTATTAATACCCAGGGCATGTAATTCTATTTGAAATATTAATTTCAAGGCTGGTGTGCCCGGGCCATTCTCTTGTGATTGGTGAAAGCACAAATACACACCATAAACAATCGTGAAAAAGGGGTTTAAGCCAGGATTTACAGCCAGACTCCACCACCACAGAGCCAGATTTTGACGGGAAATGAATTCCAGAATCTAAGGGTTAAACATGTGCTTCATCCCCCTGGGTGGGCATTTGGGATGTAGAAGTCTTGCTTGGCTAAGCCTGGGGAGCAGATTCCTGGAAAGAAATAAATTTCTGCATTGAATTATGGAGGATGAACTGGTCTGGATAAATTAAAAAATGGCAAATTTCAAGACCAACTGTTTCACCTCATACTTCCCCTATTTATGATAATGCACTTCAGTTCAGAAAAGGGCCTGTAGAATATGGGAGGGTATGAGACTGAATTACAGAATATTTAATCTAACTCGGACTAGAAATAGCAATAAAATTAGGGATATAATTCTTAAAAATGATGGTGTATTTATAGAACTAGTCTATTCTCTGAAGTTCCATATGATTTGAAAGGATTTTTACTCTCTTCAAATTCAGTTTTATAGATTTTTTTTTTTCATGTAAATACATTGGGATTTTTATATTAAAAACTTATCCAGTTAAGACTAAAGAATTTCCGGTTTAATAAGCAATGGGAAGGACAAAAGTCTGCCAAGAAGACAGAGAGACTTTTGTTACAGAAAAAAAAGTTCTGTAGCCTCATAAGCTCTTAGAGTTTAGCAGATTCTGAGTTGATAAAGAATAGTTACAATGTGGTGCAATTCCCTAAGGATCAGTGGTGTTATTCCAGTACTCAACACCCAGCAAGAGGGTCTCCATCAAAGTTTAGGCCTGGGAATTTGAGGCAGAACTCTTGAAATTGAGCTCCACGAGTTCTGTATTCCACCTCAGATGTACCACTACAAAAAGATTTTATTGGGTTTAAAGCATACTGTGCTGGTACAGACACAGAAAGAACACCTGCCTTTGAGGATTTTGAGTATATACTTAAAAGGAAAGTTTAGGGGGGGCGGAACAAAAAGGCAACACATTATTTCAAATTATTTCCAACCTAAATTTTTAACCTAAGTTTCACCCCCAAAAATTTACCCAGTATTTCAAGGGCATAGGTGGAAAGCCAGCCAGGCAGCACCTGAGATCTCCCTGGCAGAACTGCAGAGTGAGGTGTTCCAGATGCTGCAAAAAAAAGTGCTGCTGCTTTGGAGGTAAGCGTGAGATTAGAAACAATCCCACTGCAGCCTCAAGGAGAGAGCTCCAGAAGACAAGGTGTATGATAGGGGTTAAAACATGTACTCACTGTGACTCTAACAGAGAAACCACTTAAACTTTCCCTCCAGTCTGATGTAGCCAAAACATCTGCCTATCACCCCATAAACGTCCCTACACTCCTGCTCCCTTTACGACAAAGGAATGGGGCTTTTAAGGCACATTTAATAGCCAGCAGCTGCTTGGCTGTCAAATGCCACATCTGGAGAAGCTGTGGGCTGTTAATGTGAACAGAAACAATTATTCTTTAATAGTTTTGCCTAATTTTAAGAATTATACAAATGACAACAAAAGAGGTGCATATTCTTAATGAAAACACATCTGGTTTCTCTGAAAATAAGCCAAAAAAAAAAAACAAACCACAAAGGGCTCAGTGATTAAGTGAAGCTGCACATCCTGAGTCAGTGAAGAGAGAAGGAAAGGTACTGATACATAGGCACTCAGTGTCTCTCAGCGTTTGATAACCCGCCTCAGTAACCTGCAACGTGCAACAAGACCATGAGTAGTTGGTTTGCATTAAATGACATGTTACTGATCCGAGGGTGCTGCTCCCCTCCCTGCCTGGAGGTTCCTGCCCTTTAGGACTGGGTTTCCATGCCACTGCCTCACTACTGCACCCTGAACAGCTTGTACATCAGGAAAACAGCATCATTCCCTTCTCACTTGGATCTTCTCCTTAATTATCCTACCAACACTGTAATTGAATGTCTTCCTGATGGACAGCATTTGGGCCGAGTTCAAACCTCAGGAAAGCCAATGAAATTATTTCCACCAACTTTCTGAGGCTTTAAATGAGCCATGAGTGAGTTGCAGATGCCTGTTTCTCTGGGGAAGCAGTGAGTGGAGCACTGTCACCCAGACTCATCACCCAGGGCTCACGGAGCTGCACGTGGATGGCCAGTGACAGGGAACCGAAGTTTTGCCATGAAAATCAGTCATGGAAAGCTGGGCCAGGCAGAGCCACCAAGCAGCACGTGCTTTGTGAGCAGATGGGTTCCCCCACTGGAAAACCACACACGCAGAAAGCTGGGGAGAGGTGGCAGGAAAGCATTGAAAGAACTGAAAACTAAGAGCTAAGAGACAGAGAAGGAGGACAGATCTATATGTTTTCAAGTGCTGGCTCTTTTTTCTGTGAAGATCAATATCTAGAAAAGCTTGCACCCATTTCAGGACACTTTCCTATCCTCAGTATGTGCTTTTCTGAACTGGTCTCCCTCCCACAGCCCTTTCTGGACTGGCTGCTTGCCCTACACACGCAGCTTAAGTACCACAGGTCCATTCATATCTTGTGTGCACTTGTTTCTGCAGAAAACTATGATTCTGATGCACTGCAGTTGCATGGCTGGCATTTTTAACCGGTCTTTTACATCACTACTCTTTCTTTTCGAATCAGGCATCACCACAAACAGCCCATTTCAGCCTCCCACTTCAGCCTTGGCCAGGATGTGGATGCTTCACCAAGGCCTTACTGACCCGGGCTCACAGCTGGGCTGAACCTTTGGAGGAAAACAAGTCTATGATTCATTTTGGGTCTGTGTCTCCCACGCAGACCTGAGATACCTTCAGTGACCTACTGCCAGCGCAAGCAGGATGAACAGATGAGAACCATTTGGGAACACAGCCAGGAAATGTAACACACAGTAGTTGAAGGAGGACAAGCCCCTCTGTTAAGTCAGGCCAACTCCTGGCCCATGGCAGCTGTGAGGCAGCAGAGCTGGAAGGCAGGGGATGCTGAGAGGCAGAGGAATCTCCCTGCGTGGCTGGCGGTGTCACAATTCCAGGGCTCGGACTGCCAGCGACCGGCACACGGTTTCACCAGGGGTGTCAGCAACAGATGGGAACCTGGTGCCCCCCTCCCTTCACAGAAACAGGCTGGAGGCAAACTACACTGGCAACAGCTCACAGTGTCTTGAATAAATGGGAAGTCCCAAGGGATTCCCGATTCAGTTATTTCATAATAAACTAACCTGAGACAAAATGTTTCTTTACAGGAGGAAAGAAGGGTAGGATATTATTTCTTAAGCTTCTCCAAACAATCTGCAGTTACCTTAAAGAAATTTTTCCTTTTCCTCTCTTTCCCAAATCCACACACTGCACTTAATACTTAGTATCAGTATTATGAGTAGAGATATTATTGCTTTGTGAAGCAGCAGGTGCCCAAAGAAGTTGTGAAATCTCCATACCTGGAAGTATTCAAAACTTACCCAGGCAGGCCCTGAGTTACCTGACCTAACCAGCCCTGCTGGAAGCAGCAGGTCAGTCCAGACAATCTCCAGGGGTCCCTTCCAAGCTATTCCCTGTGATTTTGCTCGCCTGAGTACAGAAAATTTCCACATTTCACACATTTAAACAGATCTCCACAGTACAGATTAAAGCAGAAAAGAAAAAGCATTAACCTGTGTCTCTGTAAGATACATGGACACACAGGGAACACTCAACTACAGATTTCCAGTAATGCAAAGTAAATTACCTTTCAAGAAATAAAAATAAAAGAAGTCTCTCCATGTAACATTAAGATAGTTAATACCTTTCCAGCTCAACACACTGATGGAGGCACAACTCCAGACGATCCTCTGCATCCTTATTCTTCCTTTTGAGCTGCTCACAGTGAATCTATTAAGAACAGGGAGGGAAAAAATCAGACTTTAAGGGGGAAATAAAAAGATTAACAAGCTAAGAAGAAACAGTTAGGTATCCAGCTACAATGAGAAGAGATAATGGTGTCTCATCTGTATCTCTATTTTATTCTTTATTGATAAATGGTTGTCAAAAAGCCAGGAATATACTTCTTCCTTCCCAGCATCATCCTCTCTTCCATCCAACCACAGTTCTGCAAGGGCAGGAGCAATAACAGTCTCTGTGGGGGCAAATATCTACCCAAGGAACAAACTGCCAGCAGTTGCAGGAACACTGCAAGTGTTGCAAAAAGACCTTTCATTATTCATCCTAAAAGAATCCATTATCTTAAACACTCTAGAGTTCAAGCATGTCCCCGTATTTTCCAGAATATTCATGGAAGCATCCGGTAAAAGTACTCCAAAATGAAGGGAATTTGAGTAAGGACTCTGATCTAAATCACTTGGAGAGAAAAACAAAGGAGCCATGTGTAAGTTATTGAGCATGAGAGTGTTTTTCAAGCCCTCTACAAGCTCCTAACAAGCTTCCCTCTGGTCAGAACCAGTTACTGTCCAGCACTGAATTTCCAAAGAGAAGAGAGAGAAGGAAAAAAAAAAAACCAAAAAACAGCCCTCCAATAGAGAAGGACATACATCAGGGTAAGAGCAAATGTCCACACCAAGATAATCCTTTAGAATGGAGGTTTTGGATTAAAACTCCAAACATGACAAAAGCAGCACCTCTCCATAACAAGTGGGAGAACAGATGGTACCAAGAATGAGCCTCATCCAGAGGAGTCATTTGCTCCTGTGCTGCAGTCTGGGCACAGCCCCAGGGATGTTCCTTCAGGCTGTGTGGGACACCTCTAGTTCATCACAAAAGGAGCCCAGAAGCCTCCTTCTTCTCTTTAGATCCAAGTGACAAACAGTATCATTATGACAGTCACTAGAATTAGAAAGCCAACCTATGGTAAGGGCAGCAATGTGACCACTGAAACACACTGGGGAGCCATCAAGAGCTAAACCTGCTATTTATTTTTAAGCAAATAAGTTTTCAGCTACAAGTCACTCCTTTATTGGTAACATCAGCTTAATGTGAAACCACAGCTGAAGATTTTACAGAAATCATGCCTCCTCATCTATGTGCAGAGCAGAAATCTGAAATGAAAGGTTGCCAGCAGAAGATCTGAGGTGTTTGGCATCCCTCCCCCACTCTTAATTCCAATTCCTGCAGGCATTTCACACGTTTTAAATGCATCTGGTAATCACTAATTACAAGGATCCTATTAAGGAAAAAAATGTCCATTCAGTTTCGTGTGAAACTTGATTCCAGCTTGTCCAAGTTTTATGAGTGTCTGTTTAATCATAACAAAATCTCATTGAAGTATGGAAAGCTGTATTTGATTGATTTCAATGGGAGCTGCACACACTGGGGACTAATGAGGATTAAGCCTCATTTTGGAGTGCCTAAACTTGGTTTTCAGGTGTCTAGCTTCAAAATATTAAATTTGAAAAATGTTGACTCAGAATGAACACTCTGTGCCACCACTGAAACAACAAAAAAAATAAAACAAAACAAAATGACTAAAGAAAATATGGCCATAATTTTCTGAAATAAACAAAAGCAAAACCAAACCAACAAACCAAAAAACACCACAGAATTCATATTCTACTCCAGCTCTGATTTACCCCATCGAGGTTTGACATGTCAGCAGTTTCAGATGGATTTGCCAGGCTGGGCACAGCACTGCAGCCCCTGTGCTGAAAACCAGGCCACGTTAAAGGGATGCAGGTTGGATGTCACTGAAAATGTGACACCAGTGTTGGTAAAAGTCACGTAAGAAGAAAACAATGTTCTGAAAAACCGGGGGAAAAAAATAAATAAATAAAAAAGAAAGCAGTGAAAAACACGGAAAAAAATATCTATGTGTTAACCATGTCCCTTCTTGGTTCTGGAGAGGCAGCTTCAGGTGCTCTCTCTGGGCCCACACTGCGGGTGCTCCAGGTTTTCCCGTGGCCCTGCTCTGCCGAGCGGGGGAAAAGCACAGAGAGGAGCTGCCAGGGCTGCCCCGTCCCAAAGCCCTGCGTGGCCCACCTGCACACCCAGCCAGTGTGAACAAGCAGTTCTCCAGAAGCCCTGCTGCTCACACTGCTGGGGTGGGGGATGTTGGACATGTCTCCTGACTCTTAGTCATATGCAGATTTTGCAGCTAAATCCGAACCTCCCCTTCTGAACCTGAATGAAAGAGATGCAGCTCGGTTACGGTGCCACGTGCAAGTGTTTGCTATCAGAGCAGCCATAAGTTTTTACAACGACAATATGCAATATAACGCTGTAGGGGTTTATTAGATCAGGCAGATTGAGGCCAAGATGGATAAAATTCAGCTACTTCAAAGAATTAAGGCTGTGTAAAGGAGGGGGTTGTAATGGTCATGTAAAGGATTGCTCAGAATTACATAAATTTTCTGCTTTCTGTCAAGGTTTTTAAGAACAGGAACACCCTGAAGTAAAACAGATTCAGTTCTGCTCACAGATTTATGGGGTTTTGCAATAATTGAAAATGTTTGGTAAAAAGCATGCAAAATTTCCTTGGTGCTTAACCACCAAATTTGTCAGGGCTCCAAGCCCTAATTACTCCCTAGATATACCCAGACAAAGCACTTTCTGGTTGGAGTATTAATTTGCATTAAAAACAAGTTTACCACATAGAAGAAAAGAAGAAAACAAGCCACATTTGGAGAGAGAAAAGCACATAGTTCAAGAAAGACAACAAGACTTACTAATTCTAATGAAATCTTAATTGTAAAAACAAGCACAGCCAGATAGGCCCTCAGCACACTGGTGTTTCAAAATGTTATGCAAAATGCATCTCACAAGCATGTCTATTGTAAATGTTAAATCCTGCACTGCTCTTGCCCCATTCTCTTTTTCTTTCTCCAAGTCCAGTTCCAGCTTAAGAGCATCCAGTGTTGGCAAACCTTTGCTCATTTTCCCCAAACCTGCTCAGTAATTCACTTGTTCTTCAGCTGTACCAAAGCAATATTTTGTGGGAATGCAATGTAAAATGAATGCCAGAAATGATCCAGCCTAAGGGAGGCAGAGAAGGGAAAGGAGATTTTTGCCTTGGTTGTGTTTTCCTGCCTAGGTCAACTCAATGATTCAATTTGACAGACCACCACCAAAACCAGACATACTGTCCCAGTGGAGGGAGCAGAAAGCACAGCATTCCAAACAGATGGAAGCACGTGCCAACAAATTATACATAAGGAATAAACCCATTAATAAGCTACCTTTTCAGTGATACCCAGCTTTGTCTTGTGGGCCTGTACAGTCAGGCTGAGTAAATCCACCTTGTTTAGGTATTACCCCATATTGCAAAATAGCTCCAAAACAAAGTGGAACATTTGTCACTGTCAATGCTGTTGATAAACAAGCCAGTAGGTCAGAAATTATCTGTGTGTGGCTGTTGAGTAGGAGGAGTGGGAGGGAGAAATGCATTATTACTGTAAATGTGATCAAAATGGAAGAACAACCAGAGGAATAAAAGAACATTTGATGAAAGAAAGCCTAAGCAACACTCGCTAAAACTGACCTAAAACAGGAAGAAAGCCCTCAAGACTTTTTTTTTTGCTCTGAAGAAATCAAACATATAACATTTCTGTGATGTCCTCCTATCTAAACAGACCCAGGCTTGGTTCTCAGAGCAGCACTGGTGTGCAGTGCCAGCCTTGAACCAGCCTTTGCATTACATGTCTCTCTGCTGAAAATGCAGCTCCAGTCAGGCAAATGCTGCCCAGAAAGAGCCACGAACATAGCAAGCCCTGCCAGTTCTCTCCTCCCCCTGCTATTTCCTGGTTAAAGCGCTGAAAATTCAATATGAGACAGTTTCTAACCAAAACTTAGAATCTGAAGCTTGATTTTTGCCAAAAATAAAGAGTAGTCGGGCTCCTCAGTTCTGCTGTGCCTAATTTGGTTAAGATAAAACAAAACCAGTACCTGCCCTGTGTGATGCAGGAAGATTTAACACTGAATACTTAAAATTGATCTCATCATTAAGAACAATTCTCCTTGGTCGGGGTAACTGTAGGTTCAGAGCAGCAATCACCCCAAAAAACTTAATTCACAGATGCCCTCCCACAGAGCTGTGATATCCACAGCTTGATAAACAGCCCAATCTATGAGTGCTGCTCCTCCACACCAGGGGTGTGAAAGTGCTGCCACTGACACACACAAATTTGTGCAAGTGCTGAGTACAAAACACGGCTTTAGACTACATGACCTTATTCAAAATCAATTCAACACTTTTTTCTTGAATTGAAACTGGGAGAAAATCGTCCCATTTAACAGTTTCTAAACATTGAAGATCTCAAGAATATCCAAAAGTGAGAAAGTTAATCCTTCATAAGTATAAATCCCTTTTTCAAGTAGAAATCAATGGCACAAGTGTTACCAAAAAGCAACCACAGTCATGCTCAGGCTTGGGTGACAGACATAAGTGACCAGAGGAAATCACAAATATCATCTCATCAAGCCATGACATTCACACACAACATAACTCAAAACACTCTCTGTGCTCCTCTCATTAAAAATGACACTCCTCATTTTTAATACATTTAGAAGAAATCTTTTCTTCACAGGAAAATGTTCAGTTCAGCTGAAGCCTATTAGTGCACACAGGTCTGGCTGCAAAGTCCATGATACACCATGAACTGTGCACAGTTTCCACGGAAGCAAACTCTTGTTGATAGAATACTATTCCAAAAAAAGTATAAAATATGTTGATAAAATAAAGCCCTCAAAAACTAGTATATTTGATTTCTTTAAAATTCACTTATCAAGCAACCACAGATCTGTCAAATATACAGAAATCTGTACAAATCTACACAAACCCATTTGCAAAATAGGTCTATTTCATGGAATAGCACTGCATAAGCCTTTCCAATGGTATTCTCATTATCTGTATCCAACTTTAATTATTTGGAGGTGGGCAAGATGGGAAGGAAGTACTTACATATTTTTGAATGCCAGCACTAAATTATGCAGCAAAAAAATGGTTCTTTATTATTATTCACTGCCAAAATAGGGATAGGGAACTTTCCAAGAGATAAAATACAGAAATGAAAAGAGAAGATACTGCAGGGTAAAAGATTAATAAATATGATATTCATTGACAGTGCCCAAGATGTTTTTGCTGAACAATTTTTAATAGAGATGTCACTACATAGAAACTGTGACAGGAAAGAAAAAGGATAGAATTTCTTGTGCAGTCCAAGCCAAGAGATAAAAGTTAGGATCCATCAACTCCAATGACTTTGGAATTGAGTCTCTGCAGGATAACAGGGTAGAACAGTAGCAGAAAGATTGCTCCAAGTACAGGGCCCACGTGGCTGGGAAGGAAGCCAGGCTGTGAGAAAAGAATTCAAGCCACAGGCAGACCTACCTACAAAAATCTGTGCACCCACAAGAAGGGCAGAAGGATTGATTTAGATGAGGAATGCAGCTCTGTTCTACTTAAATTTCATGCTCCCCAGCCAAGCTTCAAAATTAAAAAAAAAAAAAAAAAAAAAAAAAAAAGGAGAGAAAGAACCCCCCAAAAAAGTAGGAAGAACCCAACTAGCCACTTGCAGAAAAACATTGGCATTGTTTGGCTGGCAGGAACACCAGCTCTAAAGAACTTGGAAATATATATTGCTTTCCATATGTTCCAGTATTCCCACGTTCATGGAAATGTGGCACTGCTACCACTGGAAATTAGGACTGTGCCAGCAGCGTGTCACAGTGTGCTGAGGATCCAGAAGCAAGCCAAGGGAAGATGGCCCTTTAAGAAGCTCTCTTTCTCCAGGCTTTGCTGGAAGCATTTGGGAATCCTCACTGGCAATTTGAGAGGAGAGAGGGAGAGCAGTCTGGAGCTCCTACGGCTGCCCTGGCACAACGGCCATGTGCCCTCTGGCAGCAAAAAACACCAGTCCTGAGAAAAGGTTTTAATACTGTGGCTCCAAGTATTCCTTACTCAAGGTGGGAATGTATCAAAACCACTCCTGAGACACAGCATTAAAGCCAGTTTACAGCAACAAGGCAAGCAAAGTGTCACCCAGCCCAGAGACACAGCCCAGCCTCAGATGCCACGGGGATTATAGAGAACAATTTGTAGCAAATGTCCTAATGACAGATCCAGCTAAGGGAATCCTGTGCCTGCTCCAGGCAGGATCAGTAGCACAGGGAACATCCCAGACCCTACAGAACAGGTGAAACCTCCAAAGGTCTCAGAGGAAGCGTAATCCAAGAAAGGAATGTGGGACAAACCCAATACAGGTGCACTGAATCTTTGTATCACTACACTTAACAGCAAAGTAACTGTGTGACATAGTCCCAATGCTCTGTATGTCAACAATCCTTTATTATTGCTGTACCTTTTTTTGTCCAAGTTCATGCAGGAAAACCAGGTAAAAGCAAATTCTGTAGTTATTCTACACGAACAATATAATGAAATAAAAAAGCTATTTAGGAAAAAAAAAGCACACCTTTGAAGTATCAGGTTTTGGATTTGAGGTCTTTTTGGTAGATAAGCAAGGAAAAGAGGTACATGACTTCATTGTGAGGCTGCAAAGAGACCCACTGACACAAGCTCCAAATGAATGCATAGGTTACTCACCATATTTAGGGAAGGTGTCCACCTCTGTGCTGCTGGGTTAGGAGATACTAGTCTCAAATAAAGGCTCTCTGAATCAAATGAGAACTAAGTGGTTTGGAGGCCAAAGTATATGTGTGTATTTATATATATATCTCAAGGTTTAACCTACACCCCAAGCTTAGGGAAACCCCTTTCTTAAAGTCATTCTACCATTGAGAGCATATTCATCTCTCTCAAACAAACACAGCCCACACAGATATACTTGAAAGCACTGCTTGTAAGAGACCACAGAGGATTCCCTCTCGTTCTTCAGCTCACCATGGAACGGTGACACGACGTCCCGCCCACGCCCCAGCCCGAGCTGCGCGGTGGGAACAGCGGCGCTCTAAGCACGGTGGAAAAGCTGCATCAGCCCAAAAGGTAGAGAACACAAATACCAATCCAGAAGCAGAATAATTTACTGTAAGGGGCAAGTAGGTCAGGGACCCATTTCTAGGAATGCTTTTTGATTTGAGTTTATTCTAAAGGTTTCCCTTGCACAATCGGCGCTCGGTTCGAGCAGCCCCAGCCTCCTCATCGGCGGTGACATTCAGCTCTGCCCCGACCAGAAACACTCCAACATCAGATCTGATTTTCATTCTGAGGAAGAGGGCACAGAGAGGTGAAGCTGCAGAAACTTCGCCCCTCCGCCCGCACAAGAAGTGATGCAGCATTTTCAAGAGCATGTTGTTCATTTCAGGCTACAGGTCACTGCTCACAGGAGTTGATTAATCAAGTTTCACAGCTGATAAAAATTAACATTAGCATGCTGTCACCTAAAAATGAAAGATTCATGACAGGCAAGTTCAGAAAAACGTTCATATCTAAGCCTGACTCTGGTATCAGTTTCGGTTTTGACGACAACAAAACCTGTGCAGTTCTGTACTAAGGAGTAAAAACCACTCTGAGATTTTTAGGAGATTCCTGTTGTCTTCTGGGTTGGAAATACTAGTGATCTAACTGCCCTGGGAGCATTCTCCTCCTCCCAGCAGAGATAATACAGCTGCTCAGTAGAGCAGGGTGGACCTTTTTCTGTCAAAGCATTTACACTCAGCTTCTCACATGCACACAGAGAGTAATCATTTGCAAATTCGTGTTCAGTTCACTGCAGTTTTGTTAAAACAAAATTATTTTGGAGACATTTGCAATTATAACAGAGGAAACAATAGGCCAGGGTCAGGATGTGGGAGACCAAGGTCTAATTCTTTCCCCTGCCTTTCCCTGAAGGGGTGTTTGCACCTCCTGGACAAATGTTTTAGCTGCTGGAGTTGCAGGGTGATTTCCACTACATTTACTGTCATTTTGTTGGAGAAAATGCCCATGATTTCAGTTTGATGGTTCAGACATCTACCAACAGAGTTCAGATTTACAGGTTGCCCAGTTAAAATAAATTTTTAAAAAAGCCCCCATGGCACCAACATCTTCCACTCCTCAGAACAGTGTCCTATGCACTCAGCTGCACCTCAGTCACTTTTCCTTACCCTGACCTCCAGTATAATTTTATCTAAGCATTTATAAAAAGCAGAACAGCCTCCACAGGGGAGGTTTGAAACTCACCACCACCAGCCCAGCAGCAAACTGCTGGAGCACTGTCTGGGAGGTGACACAGACTCAAGTCCTTCCAGGCAGCAAAGGAAATCAAAGCCCAAAGACACACCTCTGAGGAGAAACGCTGTTCCCACTGGATGACTGAGAAGAGAATAGCATTAAATCTTACTCAGCAATGAGTTCACACAGAGTAGAGCAAAATCAGCCTTCCATGTTTTTGGCTTTCACTGGACTCAAACACAGTTTCAGACTTTGGGTTGACCAATATGCTTAATTTCTGTGGGACTGGAAATAGTTCAGGGAGTGGTTGCTGTTGTTATTTTGTCATCATCTGTCAGGTCCACAATGATGGGGCTAAATTAAAACCTTCCCTGTGTGCAGTTCCTGGCTTTAATTTCCATCACCTGTTCAACTGACCCACTGTGGTTTCTGCCAAGAAGGCCAGGAATCCTCAGTGTTCTCCTCATGGAGGATGAGGCAAAGCCAGGTGCCTTCTTCCCTGGAAGGCTGTGTGCCATCCCAGGAGTCAAGAGAGGGGATGGAACCACGGGCTCTTCCCTTCCTGTTAACAGCAGCTTCACAGCCAGCCCGACTTAAACAATTCCAGTGTTTCTTTCCTAACTCCTCCTAATATCGCTGATACAAAACATTGACATTTTCATCACAGCAAAGCAGGCACCACCAAGTGTTTTGTGGAGGCAGAGAAAAGCAGTCAATGGAAAAATTGAAGGGGGAACCCCTTCTCTTAAACCTCCAGTGGAAAACTGTGGGGGTACAGCAGAAATCACATGCACCTTTTTACCTGACCTCCCCATTCCCCTCATTCAGAAGAGGAAAATCCCTTTGGCTACTCCACAAACAACTGAATAATAAAAATTTCGTTGTTTCTTCGGCATAGCCAAGCCACTTATCTAGAGAAAGGCCATGCTGGATGGCTGCCATTCAAACTATTTTATTGTCCACTGAAGGACTGCTTGTTTAGGGGCTTTCCATAGGGGAAAAATAAGGAAATGGGTTAGAGAAAATTTAATATAATGCAAGGACAACAGCTTAAAGTACCGGATCCTTGGTGACTTGTAAAGGGCTTAATTGCCATGTAAGTATTATTCAGGAGAGAAAAGACCACTACAAGGAAGGAAAGAGACTGGGGGGGAAGAGGAGAATACAGTTTCAGAAGTGCTCAAAACAGTTTGGAACTCCAGTACTCTGGAAAGGAAGCTGAAAACAGATTTGCTGTCCAGAAATTTTCTGAGATTTGGGTTTAATTTATACTTTGATTAGGGCATTAGGGCATTCACTCCGCAGCAACAAGGCAGCCTGCTGCTCTCCACACGGGTGTTACTCCCTGGCTGTGCGCAGCTGCCCTCCTCTCTTTGGTGCATAAATGAGAACTGCTCCCACACACTTTGGTTTGTCTCAAGCTGAAATACTTTCCTCTGCTTCACTCACAGTTTGGCTGCTATATTTCCTAAACAGGTTCCCATGTCCCAGGTCAGTGGGACTGCCAGTCCCAGCTGTCATGTTTTTGAGGCAAACTAAAGACTTAAAAGTGAGGGTACATCTATCCACATTTCAAACAGAATTAAAACACACTTTTGTGCTCACAGAAGGAGTGACTTTCTGAGGGAGGAAGATGCTGCCCCCTAGTTCTACCCTAAATTTTAGTGAACTGCTTTCATTTTAGTTTGGACTTCCAAAGATTTTGCCTGAGATGTGTTAAAAGTCAAGGCACTTCCCATTCATTTTGTTCCTGCTCCCTGGGTGGCTTTAGTGCTTAGCCGTGAGTGGAAGACCACCCACAACAAATTCTCCTTTCCTTATGGAAAAATTGGAAATGCCACAGCTCCTTTATGAGGTCTTAGATGGCAATTCAATGAATATTTTTACTCACACACACTCTTATGGTGTTTCACTGGATTTCCCTGAAGATGTTCATGAAGTTGATATGATAGCAAGCATGAAAAGAGGTTTTACAGCAGCAGGTTCCAGCAGAACATCCCTTCCATCACATTTGTCCATTCCATAAACTTCAAGCACACAGCTTAGTGCCAAGGAAGTTTGACTACAAACCCATTTTTCTGGGCAATAAGACCACCTTGTCCCCCAGGTTTCTACCACTGGTTTCCACCCACTGGTTTCTACCACCACATTTTTGACTGAAACACTGAAGTGTTTAACTCCTGGTCCAAACTGGAATTAAACCTGATTTTAAGTAATGTCTGAGTCCTCCAAGAAAGTATTTCTGCACTGACTCCAGAAAGATTTCTTTCCTACCCATACGTATTTTCACCTGCTTGCCAATTAACGAGAAAATCAACCCTAAAGCTTTACTAAATTCACTACTCCCCACGTCAGTGAAATCTTAAAGCAGCATTTAGTGGTTTGACAGAAAAGTGACCTTTACCTCATGGAGACAGGGTATTTTTGGATGAGGCAAAGCATTTTCACCCAGGTTCAGCGACTGGCACAAACTGCAAGCTATAGACACTTTTCTGCCTTGGCTGCTTCTTGGCTGAGCTACAAAAAATAAAATCAGACACAAAGCCCTGAGGACTTACAGAGAATTTTCTCAACAGGATGATCTACCACAAAACTGAGTTCCTGGTCTGTGATTTTCTTCTCTGCAGCAAGGAGTGCAGTGAGCTACTGTGTTCCCCTGGAACAGAGGACAGCTCCACAGAAAGGGCCAAGAACAGAACAAGGTGATACCCAACAACATAAAACACTGTTGTACAGAAAAGCCTCTGCCTTGGACAGTAAAGCTTTGTCAGCTCCCACCACTGTTATAGGTTGACAAGGTACAACTGGGCACAGGAGCTACACAGGTCTGGGTTAAAAATGAAAGGAAAAGGGGAGTATTGTAAGTAAGGAAGAAAAGCAGGAATTCTGCTGTACCCCGTGAGAGCTGGTGTTTGCCATCAGTACAGGGGGCTGAATAGAGGATGCCTTCACCTGGGTTTGCAGCTGACCAAAAGGGCAAAGAGGAATGAAGGTATTCCATGGGAGGTATCCTGGTTATTGGTGGACAGGAGGAAAGGCACTTTGGAGGAGAGGAAGGGGATGAGAGGTGACATGTCTGTGACATTTCAGATGAGAATTGCACTCTTTGCCAGCTTCTCTAGAGGATCTGATGACCTTTTCACAACCACAAGTGTTCATCATAACACTGAAGCAGAAGCTGTTCCCCACCACCATAAAGCATTTGAATCTAATTTTACCTTTTTGTGAAATCAAGAGTAATATCTGCTCACAACTGTGCTATATTGTTGTCCAAGTGTGTGGTAAAGCTAATAACCACACTAGAGAAAGCTCTCCTGTTGTTAGAAGCCAGATCCAAATATTTCTAGGGCAGTTCTCCATCATATAATATGCAGACACAATCAAATTTATGAAGGCAAAACCTTCTATACATTGTCCCAAAGCAAACAGCCTCAGAGCTGTTTCCTGTTACCAAAAGAAAAGACTATAAAAGTGAAGGAACTCCTGATCTTAGGCTGCTATTTCCACCTCACATGACCTTAATTTTATGGAAACTGTACCCTTGTGTTATTTAGATTTTACTCATAAAACATAGACAGAGGCAGTGTATAGGCATTGGGGAACAATCAAGAAAAATGTAAAAGGTCTTTGAACAGTAAAGCAAAAAGTTGTTAAAATGATTAATTTTTATAAATGATGTCAGGAAAAGCCATTTGCTGTAGTGGAGATAAGGTCCTTTTTCTTTCTTTTACTTTTTCCTTTAAAAAGAAAAAGAAAAAAATGAAAAAAGATAAGTTCTTGGAGTACTGAGATGCTGTAGCAGACAAAGTTTTACCTCTCTTATGTATTTCCCCAGCAATTACAACCTAGAAAAGACATTAAACACTGAGGATTATTTTATAAAGGAGGGATATATATCCACCTATTAATTATAACCCTACTCTAAACTTTTGCAGTATTTCTCTCTGCATCCTACTTTGAAGGAAGCTTTAAACCACAGCAGAGTGCCAGGGAGTTTGATAAATATTCCATGACTACCTTTAGGTCT
This sequence comes from Manacus vitellinus, assembly GCF_001715985.3. Classification (NCBI taxonomy): domain Eukaryota; kingdom Metazoa; phylum Chordata; class Aves; order Passeriformes; family Pipridae; genus Manacus; species Manacus vitellinus. Next base: position 934,986 of record NW_021940749.1, on the reverse strand, counting down.
TCCAGATGTTGGTAAGCATTCAAGTTGAGTTCAAGCTAATCTCCTAAAAAAGTACTTTCAGCATTTGCAAAGTGAAGGTGGACATTGAAGAGCAACCGAATACACACAAGAGGATTATTCAGATGAGATGTTCTACCACGGGAGAAAAATAGTAATGGTCATAGAAATAAATATTAAAAAAAATAATATTAGCAGTTCACAGTTTAATCAAAGGGTCCAGGTGACCTTAATTGACTCTATAGAGATCTCACTACATACATCAGGCAATTTAGGGCATTGATACAGGGTTCTAAGTCTTTAGCATTAAATACCTTTAAAGACACGAAGCCAAAAGGATTTTGGGGGTTGATAGATGGAGTTATCTGTGTCCTCCCATTCAGCACAGACACTTCTGTTAGGAAGTCAGAAAATGATGCCTCCTGAAGTCCCCAGTTCGGAGCAAGGCCCCTTCCAAGCATTCTTCCTAAGGAAATCCCCTCACCTTCAGCTTAGAGTGGTTTTTTAGCTGTTCTTTTACTTACAGCATTAGTCAAAGGCTATGGGAAATCGTACATCTTTGTGGCTTTTATTAACTTGTTTCCTTTACAGCAATATGCTGCAAAACCGGTAGTGAGACTCTTTCTAAACTCAAGTGTTACTGTGGTGCTTTCAGCAACCTCATGGTCCTTTTCAGTGCTCAATAGCCACCATACCTCAGTATAGAACCACAGACCTCCAGATCTAAATATTAAAGACATTGATACAAAAATTGCCTTTAAATGGTGCCTTCTGTGGTTTTGGGGTTTGGTTTGTTGTAGCCTGTAGAACCTCTCAGGTGAACTCTCAAAATAAGAATGGAAATCCAGAGTTGAAAGAGGCTGCAAAGGAAGCGTTCAGGGGATAGACCTGGATTACCTGCATGCCCCTGCAGGGATGAGCAGGCAGGACCAAAGCCTACTTCAGATTGCAACCTCCATGTCCTGTGTGCACACCCACAGATTTGGGAATTCACAAAAACTCCAGCACGAGGGAGAGCTGCAGCAGTTACTTCAGACAAAAGAAAGTGCCAGACGATGGATTCAGAAAACTGCAGCTTAAAGCACCAGGGCTAAACCAACAGCAACACAGAGACGAGGGCAGTCAGATGTATAATGAAAGAAGAAAATTGAAAGCAACCTTCCATGGCCAAAATAAACAGTTTTAAAGCAATTGAATTTTGAATCCACAATGAATACACACAGACACACACACACACACACAAAAGAAGAGCTTGAACCAAGCTGTGCTTCTTGCTGAACCAATCTTAATATTCATTGCTGGAAGTACAAACTAGTATGGTTTGAGGGGAGTTTTTTTGGTTCTTTATGTACAGAACTTGATACACAACTGCTTTTCAGTTAGAGGTTGGTTTTGATCTACTAAACTTCTAAGCTGCTCACTTGTTACTGGAATTACCATTAATCCCCAATTTCATAAACCAAACCAGCAGCAACACTGCTTGCTTACCCTCCAACTCCCCCAAACTTTTCTCTGTTTTAAGCTACAACCTACGCAACGGAACAGGGTTCTATTTTAGCAATAATACAATTTTATAGTTGGAATCCCCTTCAGTTTGAAGCAAACAGCAGCAGTGACTCATCACAAGGCATTGAAAGAAAGGGGATTTCCTCCTGAAGTAAGGCACCAATGAACATCACAGCAAACAAAAATCAGCTAAGATGACAGCAAAGAGGGAGCCCAAGGATTCACCAGGGAGGTGATATGATAACAGAATAGCCATGGCTCTTATTTCAGCAAGAGGCTCATGATCCAAACTGGATTTTTTATTCTAAAACTGAAACTAGACGAGAGGCTGAAATGTAAGGCTTGGCTCTGAAACCCAGTTGAGCCAAGGCAGGGCTGCTTTCATCAGCCAGCAGTGGGTTTGCAGTTTGCAATTCATTCTAGATTCTGCCTACAGTATTGTCCCTGCCACAGAACCAGGCTTTGGTTTAACTGTTGCACAAGACAGTAGAGAAATGTGTTATCAAGCAGCAAGCCCCTCCCCAATACCTGGGCTTCCTCCATGAGTCAGTGCAAAGCCCTCTACTGTTTTCAGTAAATCTGAAGGTCATTTTTGCAATTACTGTTTCTAGGAAGGACAAACTCCCCCGCAGAGTGAAAGCAGGAGGGTGGTTACACTCTCCGTGGGTTGTTTCATACGTAGGCTGTACATAGGAAGGGGACACATCCTGCCTTGAATACAAATGCCAGCAACTGGGATTTTTAGTAACTGGGATTGCCCAGTGCATGAGGGTCTCACAGAACACTGGCACACCGGTAAGTCTGCAGTGGCATCATGTTATTGAGGGGAAGCTCAGCAGGCAGAGCCTAAAGCTGGAGTGGTTGTGCCACTGAACCACAGTGCTGCCTCAAAGTCACACCATCAGTCTGCTTCCACCCAGGAGCCATATAAAAACTGCACAGCTGGATGGTCCTGCAGTCCCCCAACAAAAGGTGTTACTGCTGACTGAGGAGAGCAGCTTTAGGTATCATCTCTGTACTGGGTTTGGCTACAGAAGTTCTACTTCTACCAGCAAATCAATGTGTCTTCTGCCTCTGCCCGTGTCATCAGCACGAAAACAAAACACCACGAAACCCAGCAGCGAGTCGAATATGTCACCTCCAAATGCCAGGCAGAGAAAGAGAGAGGTAAGCAGGCAGTATCCATGTGCATTAATTAAAAGGAAAGCAACATGAGGGGGTATCAAACAGCTTCGTTTCTCCACAGCAGCTGCTGGAGGAGAACTGGCCAACACTTCATCACTCTGTTTGTGTAATCTTAGTGACTTTATAAATTAGAAGAGGTCAAACTCACCTCTTTGTAAAACTGTTATTTATTTCATACTGGAAGGTTTTTTTAATAGAGCAGGTCCTCTGGATTAATTTCTAGATTCAGGGATTAGAGACCTCTTTTTACTTTCCCCAGGCTCAGGTGGCCCAGTGCTTGCATCTAGACAAGAGGCATGGAAAAAAAGAAAACTATCAATGGAATCAGGGGCATCAGCTAAAGGATGGTGAAATATTGACTTAAGTTCTCCAAATACCCGGTTTTGAACAGAAAAAAAAAAATTGTTTGAGCCTTTTTTCTCTTCCGGTTTTTCCTCAGAACAGCAAAACTTTACCAAGCAGGACAATGACCCATGTAGTGAGTCTGTCTAAATTGTGGCAGCTGCAACTGATCCACAACCTTCCCATTTCTGAATGTTTCCCTCTAAGGTGAATTAATGTATTTATTTTTAAAAGTTAAATTTTATTTCCAGATAATACCATATGTATATCCACACACAGGGTGAAGTGTGTAACACCTCAATGGATGAAGGAGGAACAATCTCAACAGTGAGAAAGTATATCTCTATAGCTTATTTTTAACTTCAGGCAAGTGCAGAGATTTAAGTGTATCCCATGTGGAATATCTGGTAACTTTTTTGCCCAACATTCCTATTTCTTCCTCAAAAAAAGTTATAGACTATTCTATGAAACTTTCCACAAGGTGTCACTAGAGATGCACCAGCCAAAATACTCCTCAAGCACCCTCCCCTACAGATGCTTCCCCTTCCTACGAAGCAGGTTGAAAACACGAACGGAATGAGTTAATGCCTGAGCAGGAGCATCCTAGTGCAGCGCCGGCCTTTGAGTGTGCTAAGCAATAATTTGAACGGTAAATGAACCGAGTACACACAGATCAGTGGGAAATGCAAACGACTTTAGGCATCAACATTTAATGGACTAGCTCGAAAAACTGGTAATGGGTTTTACAAAGTAGATGTGCTGCCCCCCTTTTCAGACTACTAATACAGAAAAAGGAACAAAATCAACCATCAGCTCTGCCTCAGCTCCATGCTAATACCAGGAAGGATGTTCTGTCTCATTTTGGTTTGACCATTCACAGTTTTATACCCACCTTTCACACCCGTCCCTAAGAGACACACGGATGTTTTGCAAATATCTGTTATCAGATATAATGGTGTGGTTTATTGCTTAAGGCCCTTTCTATTGAACAGAGCATGAATTCAAAACTACTATGTTGGATTAAACAAAATACCTCACAAACTTCCCTTTCTTGAAAAAAATCACATATAACTTAAGGGTTAGTTAACATTTGAAAACCATGCTTGACACAGAACTCACATTCCAGTGCCTAATTTCTCATATTCTCTGAAAACTCAGTGTGATTCACAGCCTTAGAAGATGACATATTTACTCCCAGGTGAGCAGTGCAGAGGCACATCACTGCCCCAGCACTCACCTGCTCCAAAAACTCAGGTGCACCAGGTGTAATGACTGCCTTTGGCTGTTGCCTTGCAGCCAGTGCTGCAGAAATCAGTCAGCTCACCCCTATGCTCCACGTCAGCTTCCAAAGAATTCCCTGCGCCATGCCAGCAGCCGAGTCCTTCCTGTGATCCCCAGGACTGACCTAAATTGATTCACTTTTAGCTGTTGGGCACTGGCCCTGATTTGACAGAACCCCTTGAATAACCCTTTCCCCTTTATTTCATCATAAGGCTTCTTGTGTTTTATGCAGAGGTAATTTCTCAACAGCTCACGTGTCAGACGTGAGTGAGCCAGACTCCAACAACTGCAGCACAGCCTCCAGGAACAAAAGTTCCAGGAGCATTTGGCACCTCTAAAAGGTATTAAAACCCAGGAAGGAATAAGGTGGGTACTGCAAAAGCAGCAGAAGCAAAACAGCATTGCCCATAACCACTGGAACAAGCACCTGTGACAAACTGAAGTATCACTGCTTTCCAAGAATATCTGACCCAAATCCATATCAAAACAAACTCGTGAAACTAAAACTTCCCTTACTGCTGGCTGTGTTTTGGATCCTCTTCACAGCTGCTGAATGGATTACTTACATAGTGGATTAATTAATTCAGTTAATGGAAAAAATGGATATATTTTTCTCTTTAATCTCAAAACTCTGTGAGGTTACTTTGGAAAGGAAAATACCACATGCTAAAAAAAGTAATATTTCTTTAGTATGCTCCTTAAAAAGAAAAAAAAAGAAAAAGAAAACCAGTGTTTGCCTTGTATTTCACATGATTATCAACTACTTCCATTGAAAATAGATGATTACTATAAACTCAGCAAATTCAGGTCACTTTGCAAACAAACCAACCACTTTTGTGGCTATGGCCTTCTGAGTTCCTCCCACTCATTAGAAAAGTGGGTTTATTCCACTGCAGACTTCATGAACACACATCAATAACTCATCAAAAAACTTTAGTATTTCATGAGCACAGAACAAATTTATGACAAAGGATTCTTATGCTCCATTTCCATTCTTCAGTTCAAATAATAATTTGTTCATTTGCCCTTGTATTTGTGGAGCTTTCACTTACATCACTATGGCAAGGCTTGTATTTTACAGCTGACCCTGGCAGGTTGCTAATCTTGTTTCCCTGTACAAGGCTATTCTTTGCTTTTTTTAAACTTGAATAGCAATGTTCTTTCACTCCCTTTGAGATTTTAGAGGCTTTTTTTTCTGGTGCATTAAATGTTTAAATTAGTATCTCTGAAGACTGTAATAAAAACAGATCATTTTTTGAGAACCTTTACATTTTTAAGTTCGCCATTTAGGAACTAAGATTTCTTCTGACTGCTAATAAATAACCCTTTATTGTCTCCCCTTCCCATTTCTCCTTTGGCTTCCCTCCATTATATCACCAGATTTGGGAAGCAGGATTCCTACAGCTATGGGCCTTTTAGCACACTCTGGGGAGTCTGGAAATGAGTTGTCTGAAGGATTTCAGAGAGCCTTGATCTCTGTTTTTTTCTTTTTTTATGTAGATCCACTTACTAATTTCTGTTTCAAACGCTCAGCTTCAAAACCAAGATAGACCTAAGTGTGGTGTTTGTTTATTTTGGAAAACAGAAGTTTTGAAAAGCAAATGGGATGAATTTTAGATGAAAACTTAAAACATCTAAGGAAAGACTCAAAAAAACCCAAACCAACAAAACCAATTTCCATAGGATTGTTTATACTGTTGATCCTTGGTCTCTCATGAGCTCCAGCTCCTTAGCACAGGTTTTCATTCTCTCACTGTGTGAGGCCATGGCCAAGTCCAGTGGACCTCATATTGCACCCTCTCTCCTATCAGAGCAGATCCATTCCCTCTCCTGCCAGTAACATCCTCTTTCTGCAGGGAAAACCATTATTTTAAAAGTTCCAAGAGCAGATTTCAATGTTTAAGCTGATAAAATCAGAAAAGTGTAGGCTTTCAACCTCAGTATCCCCCAAACACATCATGGCTATACAGCTTTGTGAGCAGTATCCCAGAAAACAGCACAGAAACACCAAAGAGGAAAACACGGAAATCCTGCAAGAAATTCCTTGTCACATGCAGCTCCCACTGAGAACTGAAGAGACCCAGTGTTTATTAGCACTGTCAGAGGAAAAGAGCTGTGTAACCAGTGCTTTCCAAAGCACCACCTCACAAAGAAAAAAAATTGAACAATCCAGCACCTCTCTCCTTGTTTCTTCGTAGTGCTAATCCTAGGGAAAGAGGAACTCTTAGCAAACCCTTACCAAACCCTCCCATCAAACACGTGCTTCCAGAAGCCTGCAGGATAACAATTCTCCTCCGAGGGCCGGGAAGGGCACGGATTTTCCTGTGCAGCAACGATGCCACCTACAGCCTGAGCGAGGCCACAACAACGCACCGAGCTGCGGAGGGCAAAGAGATTTTCTCAGATGTTTCTGCCGCAAATCTGCTCTTCAAAATTCAAGGCTGACCGAGGAGGCAGCTTTAATAGGATTTTTAGTAGGATATATTTTCTCCTTTACCCACGAAGGTGCTGTATATCTTCTATTTGTTCTCAGACTGCATGGTCTTTAAGACTCTTCAGCTCTGAAGCCACTAAATAGCTAAACTGGGTGCTTGACAGATGTATCTGTGGAAAACATATGGCAGAGGCAAGAAGCAGAAGAACGTTCCATTTCTGTTGTCACACACACAAAAGACACTAGACAGTGTGTGTCTTACAAACTGCCAGAAGAAAGTTATGGCCCTTTTTATAAGCTGTCATCTCTACAATGAGGACAGGCATCTGCACTTGTTATTTGTAGCAAGAAAAATCAACTCTCCCAGTGCAGCTTTCTTTCTCTTCTCTTTCCTCTTCTCTCTTCTTTCTTACCAAAAGCAAGCCAAATGTAGCCAGTGGAGTGGGCAAGGTCTTTCCAAGTGTGCCTGAAATAAGGGCTGGAAATGCAGTTCACAGATCTGATAGCCAGCCCTGATGGAATACTAATTCTGAACCAGAGGACTGCTTCACTTCAGCATTAAAATTCATTGCCTGGTTATTGTGATCTGTATAAAAGAGATAAGGGCACAGGGAACTCAAGGAGTTGCTTGAGGAAAAGCAATAGGATTAAAAATAAAGACAAAGTGAAAAAATAAAACATACTGATGAGATGAGAAAAGGAGCGAGGCAAAAGGCAGAAGTCAAAGCTTGACTTCTCACTGAACAAAGTTTGTTTTTAGGAAAGAGTGATCTTAAACAAAGCCAACTGCAGAGGTCAGGGATGCTATGAAAGCAGGAGGTCCCCAGGGCTGTCAGTGGAATACTGACAAGCAGAGTACAGAAAGTAGCCCTCATACAAATGGAGAACTATAAGCCAGCCTCTTCACTGAGTGCATCCCACAGGCCAGCCACAGCTTTTCCACTCTTCACAGCAGAGCCTGGGCATGAGGGAAAGACACCTAAAAAAGGTGAGTAAGAAAAAAGCTTTAAAAAAAAATAAAATACGTTGACCACCTGCTTTTACAAACAGAAATCTTATTTAGGAAAATTTTTTTTTTTTTCCCAAGAATAATTGAACTCTTTTTCCCCTCCAGTGGGATGGATGTGTAGGTCAATGCACTTCTGCTTTATTTAGTCAGTCAACAATTCATTCTTCAGCAGTGGAAAGTACAGGTCAATCCTGAGTAATTTTTGCTTGAGCAAACTTTTGAAGCAGAAAATGAAATTAAAAGATTACTGGAAAATCATGTCTCATGCTGCAACAGCTATATGTACAGACATTGGAATATTTATCAAGGTGGCATAAATTACAAGGAGCAAGGACACCTATTTCAGATGGGAAAATAAAATGGATTTACAAATCAGCTACAAGTGCATGGAAAAAGCCTGAAATCCTTCTATGTATTTCCAAGATATAAAAAGAGAATTACAGAGACCTTGCCTTAAATTTTAAATCATTTAATTAAGGCTTTTCTCAGGAGCAAGGGGGAAAGATGGTGTAAATAAGAGATTGATTTTGATTAAAGCTGTAAGTTTAAGTTGTAGGAAAAATCACTTCAAGTCTGTAAACCAGATTTTCCAGTTTATAAGGAGGAATAAGTTTTCAGTCATACATTGTGAATTCCGTACAAGGAGAAAGTTAAGCATCTGAAGACACTTTTATTTTGGCAAACAGAGCAAAGATACAGACGCCAGGAAGGATAAATTTTTATTCCATAAGGAATACAAACTGTTAAAGCCTCAGCTGAAAAGCTGCACACAATTTGATCATGTGTGTTTGGAAAAGATTAGAGGAGAAAAGGACCATGTCCAAGGGAACAGTAAACTCACCTGATGAGAGAGAGCCCAGGGGAACCTTGGTGTGATTAATTTAGAAAAAATGAGTGTTGCCATTGAAACAAGCAAATAAAAACTAGAGAGCTCTAAAGAGGTTTCAAGCAGAAGCTTAGAAAAAGAGATTTTTTTTCCTCCAAGAAAGGAGTGCTGACCTAAAGAAGTCTTTCAAGCACAATATTATGTCATTCTAGGACAGAGTCCCTTTCACAAACTGACCATATGCCACAATATGTTTGGGGCAAGGGGTTTACAATTATTTCTCCAAAGAACAAGAAATAAGCAGAAGTTTCTGCTTTGAGGAAAAAAATGGAAAATGTAAGGAAATCAGAGCTTTTCATAGAAGGCTTTGTATTACTCCACAGGAGGTTGATCAGCAAAATTCACCATTTTTCAGGCAGCAGACATTTCTCAAGACTTGGTTTGAGTTTTAAGTGCCCTACAGGGCACAGATGCATTTCCAGAAGTTTGTTTGTAACTCCACTAAATTTCTAGATGCCTTTTACATGTTACAGGTAAATACCCTTAAACCTTCTCAAAACCAACCATGGCTTGTAGGGCAGCCCTTCTACAGCAAAACAGATGGGATCTCAACTTGACTCACAGGACTCTTAGTCTGTGTTTACAGGAGTAACAGGAGCCAGGTTTTACTGCTTTTGTCTGACCATGTTTTGTTTACTGATGTGGTTGAAGAGTGTGGGGGGGTTAAACTCTCATAATAAAACAGTCTGTGACCCTTATTCCTCCAGATGTACCTATTAGAGGGTTACAGATCAGACAGAGCAAAATCCAGAAATCCCAGAACAGGAAACAATGTAGGCAGCAGTAACCAAAAGCTGGTAGAGATAGTACCACATGCTGATAGCAGCACTGAAAATAGCAATTGAAATCAGAATTTATTAGAGGATCAGAGAAATTCTGCCTAACATTTGACCAGGACTTCACATCTTGAGAGTTTTGAGGAACTAGAGCCATTTGCAATGAACTAAATATTAATAACATGGATTCTTTTTCATCTCAAATCACCAGATCTTGTAAAATAACTTCATAATGTACCAAACATCACTGGAGCTTCAACAGAAGCAGCTAATGATAGCTTGAGTTTCCAGCAATACCCCTGGAAGTCAGTTTTGAAGTGTCAAAGCAGGATTTTGAGTATAGACAGAAATAAACAGGTTATGTGAATGCCTCTGAAGGAGTTTATGCAACCCAAAGTCCTGTGTTTCTGCATTAAATCCACATTTACCTGTCTCCTTCTCAGCTCGGCGAAGCTCCTCCTCCATTCCACTGCTCCCACTTGGAGAGGCACCAAAAGGGCAGCTTTTGCTCTTCCCAGCCTTTTGCCCTGTGCATGGAGATGCTGTTATGTTCCCCAGACTGCTCTCTACACAGTTTCTAAGCTTTCCCAACTTCTGTAACACTCTGATCATCCCATATACCTATATAAAAACATAGCTTGCCATGATTATCTTCCTATCCCATCTCTTTATGTCAACAGCTCTACTAAATCCTTTCATCTACTTACTCCTTTTCTTTTTTTCCTGGGCAACAATAATCTGGGCCTCATCTTCAATGCTCTTTGTGTAATTTCTCTCATCTCTCAGGCACCCCTTCCCCAATGCTGGATCCCTTGATTTAACAGTTTCTGCCACACTCAGACACTCTGCAGGCAGCACATACAACCACCATACTTACATTCCCTTCTACTCACTGTGTTCCTTGTTAATACTCTCTGCTATCAGTTGAGTAAGCTCACACATCTGACACTTGTTCCTGGTCCACTCAAATTTCCAGTCTCTGCTCAGCTGAATGTGTCCTTTCATTGTCCTGTCTCCATCAGCATGCCAGTTCCTGCCATCATCTCATTGTAACTTTGAGGCTTAGCCCCTTACAGCTGAGAACAAAAGAAGTTTCTCTTTAAATCAAAGAAATTACAAGTAATTCATAACTAAGACAATTTTTCCTCCCAGATCACAAGAGTTTTGATAAATATTCTCATTTTAGGGGAACGAGCGTGGTTATTTTTTCTGTTCTCCAGTAAAATCATCAGCCAGAAATTTTTGTGACCACATGCTCCACGTAATTCTGTTGTTGTAAGATGGGAACAGGCACGGGTAGGCTGGGGGACAGCAGGGCTGTTCCTCCCACAGCAGTGCCAGCTTTCCCTGGCTTGGAGCTCCAAGTTACAGCCACACACATGGAACCAGGAAGAGACAGGCTGTTAGTCTGGACTAACAACTGACCCAATTCAATAGATCAACTGGGTTTGTTAGTTAATCAAAGCTGAGGCCCTAACAGATTTAAAAAACAAAAAAACATGGGCAAAATCCTGGTTGTGCTTCAATCAATAATGGTTCTTTTATTCCCCGTGGCTCTGAATTCTCAAAAGATTGTGTGGCTCCAAGAAAACCACTGTGTTAGTATCAAGAACAGCACGAGAACTGTCTTCTGTATTTTGGTTTATATTTGATCTAATCATAGCCACATATATCTGTGCTGAAACATTCATCATGCCTCTTCTACCAAGAGACTGGAAGTTTTTTTTCCCCTTTCTCACCTTATTCTGCAAAGCCCTTTAAATCACAGCTCTAAGGGTCACAGTAGCAGCTGGCACCTGTAACAGCACTGGAATTTAATCCCTAAAGAGGCACATATAAGCTTACATGAATCTTTAAACAAAGAGAAACTCAGAGTGAAGTTCACAGCAGGTGCTCCCTAGTGCAAAACAGCATCAACAAACCCCAAAAGGAATTTTAATGAAAAAAAAAATACAATACTGGAACAATTATTCATTGACGAAACATTTCATGAGACAAAAGAAGAAACAGGTAAGACAAAACAAAAATATAAAATACCTGGAAGTTTTTGTAAAATACTTGTTAAAACTTGTCACTGAAATTAGCAGTGCAAATAAACAAAAAGCTTAAAATAAATTGATTTTCCATCACAGATTCTGTCCAAGCACATAGTTCTCACCAGCAATCAGTTAAATTTTACATCTGCTGAGGAAAACTATGATAAACCGCTGTTAAACCCTATTCTTCAGGGCAGAAAGCCCCAAAAGAATCTTAAATTACTGCAAGGGAGCACCAAGGTCTCATAGGTGAGGCAAGGGATGACAGAGAGCACTGACATTTCACAGGCTGTTAAAGGATCCAACCTAACCTCAGCAGCAGTGGCAAATTCTGTATTTCAAAACTTCATTTATGGGATTAGATCCAGTGTACGATTCTAGACCACACTTTCCCCCCAGCCCCACACCTTTTACAATTATTCAGTTTGGTCCAGAGAGGAAAAATTACCAGAATTTATGTGGATTTCAACCCTGTAATTTACTGTGAAGTCTAAAAATAACAGAACACTGGCCCTGTTCTTTGACAGCAATTAATTCCCTTTGAAGATGATGGAGAGACAGAAAGATTTGTGCATGTCTTCAGAGAAGTGTCTGGTCAAAAGAATGTGATATTCAATTCAAAGTCTTCTGTGAAGTCCCAACAGGATCTGGATCTGACCCTTTTATGCCTCCAAAAAATGGCAACACCACACTTTCAAGCCAACAGCCACATATCCAAGCAAGACTGTGAGTTAAACTCAGTGTTTAGAGACCACAGCTCCAGCACCTGCACACTCTTGTGCAGCCCTTTTTCCACCACTCCATTTTTCAGCAGAACAGGGAAGTTTTCAAGGCAGTACCCAAGAATTAACCTGTAAAAACAGCACATTAATTTTGCATGCATTGTTAATTACTAATATGCTTCCTATTAATAAAATATGAACATGCATGCAATGGCTAAATCTCAGTCTCTTCAGAGTCAAATTCTGGCTGTTGGCTCTTTCATATCCCCTTTTTCATTTTTCTGAAACAGAATTGCATCTCAGTCTGCATCTTCCATGAACTCCCATCTGAAGCTCCCCTGTCCTCACAGTTGCAGAGAGTAGATCTTACAATGTCAGACTCACATCAGATTTCCAGATTGTCCAAATAAAGTGCACACTCTTTCCGTAGTTCCTGCCTTCTGGCATTCAGCTGTGTATGGTGCAGACACAGAATAAACAGAGCAAGCAATAGCAGTTTAGGGCAAACAAGTCCCAAACTAGCTTATGAAAAACAATTTTTATCCCCCACAGGAAATCATACAGCAATATTGTCTTCTGAAGTTTTACTCCTCATCCTTATAAAATAAATATTACATTTTTCTCAACCAGCATTATGATAGTCCACAAAATATTTTCCGCCTTACTTCAGCATGCAAAGTAGAAAAGTGTTTTAAATGGCTTATTGAAAGTTCCCTAAGTTCAGTTCTCAACCCCCCTGTGATGCTACTGTCCATTTCCCAGTGCAGAGTGCACAGTGAGCTCCGAGCTGAACAAGACAAGGTGCCTTCTCAAATTCCTTTTGGCAGCTGGCTGCTCACAGAACTTCACTTCGATGTTGCCATCGCTGAACGCCTCCCTCCTGCCTTCATCCGAGTCCGTGGCCTCTCTCTGGGAAACACTTGGCTTTTGCCTCCTCAGAGTAATCCCCGAGTTCCCAAGCTGCCTGCCTGGGGAGGAGTTTTCTTTCACAATGCAGAAGCAGATGGCAGACAGAAAGTTCTTCTTGAAGTTCTCGTTCATGAAAGCATAAACGATGGGGTTGCAAATGGAGTTGAAGAACCCTATGATCTGGACAATGGCAAAGATCATTTTGACTGTCACATCATCATACTCCTTTTCAAAGTTACCTGGAAAGGAGGAAAGAAATAAGCTGTGAGCACGTAATGGCATAAATGCTTACTACTTAGCCCATTTATATCCAGTCTGGCATTAGAAGCTTTTGTTTAAAATCAACAGAAGACCTTGCTGGAAGCTCTCAATATTAGCAAAAGGGTTTCATCAAGGAGGAAAAATCAAGATGTATCACACAGTCCTGCTTTGTAGGTGTAATAACAGAATCAATTGAAAGAGGCAATTTATGAGCCAGAAAACCTGCCCCATGGCCATGCAACATCAAGCCTCCAATTTGCTAAGTGCAGGCCTTGTTCATTCCAGCTACTCTTTTTGCTCCAAGATTCATGTCCTATTAAATGTGTAAGTACTAGAACACCACTCCCTGTCTTGTCACTGACCACACACAGCTTCTTTCTCTGTGCTGACACAGATCAGCTCAAAGAGGTAAAAATGCATCATCTTGGTCACATCTCTCACTTCTCAATCATTGAGATCACAGAGGACTCAGAATTTCTTGAATTCAAATACTCAGGGACCAGACTCTGGATAAATACTACAGAGGTTTATATGGCAAGTAAAACAAAGGCCTTGCAGCACCTGAAATAAATTCCTGAAATTAGCAACAAAAAGAGAGTAAACAGCGTTTATGGAGTGTTATGAACAACTTTAATGTGGGACACTCCAATTTTAATAACCGGAGCTTGTGCAGGTCTGATTCTGCTCAGCCAAACATCATTTAGCTCAGCTGACTGGCTGAACTACTGATTGACCTGCTACCATCTTATTTGTGATAGAAGACACAGAAACAGCTGCTGCCTTTGGCAAGTAGAGTACAATAACTACTGAAAACTTCCTCTTGCTCCTACACATAGCCTGCTGCACAGTCCCACATGTTAGCCCAGCATCCATGGAGGACATGGGAGATGAAGGGAGAACAGGGCAAATAGCAGAAAGCAAGCATAACAAGCATTGAGGGCATTTCCAAGACAATTGTCAGTCAAGACCACCAAAAAAGTTCAACTGCATTCATTGGGTATTATCACTACGATGTCCAGAATTTATATTTCCAATATGCCTACCCCATTAAAACCAGGGCAAGTGAAGGCACAAATATTTCATCAGTTTAACTCAAAACAGTTAAATTAAATTTAAATTAAAGCAGTACTCCAAGAAGGTTTATGCTCAGAAATAACTTTTACCTTCCAGCCAGGTACTTTTGACCTTTCAGCAAATGAGGGCAGCACAAAAGACATAAAAAAGAAAAAGAATATGCAGAGATATGCTCACCACCCCAATGGTCTTGGGGTTTTTTTAAGTCTTGTAAGGGCTAGCAAACCTCCTTTTCAGAACTGGATTATTTGCTGCACAAATTCAATGACAACCTCCTTTCTAAAGAGCTTACCTTCTAAAAGAGCAGGTGGAGAGCTTGGGTTCCCTCCCACCCACCCACCTTGAAAAAAAAGCTCAATGCAAGACAAAGATTGTATTTGTGGTTTGTTTTCTTTTGTTTGTTTTTGTTTAATTCACAGAGCAGGGAAGAAGAAGCATGACTGAAGCAAGTATACCTCATATAAAAGAGATCTCCCAAAAATATATAAGGTCCTTCCCAACCTAAATGATTTTATGATTCAGTAACAATAGGATTTTTGAAATACACTCATTTTCCATGAGCACTGCAGGTATGTCTATCACCCACAGGCTTCAGAGTAATTCTTCTGTCACTGGCTATGTATCTCTATCTCAAGAGAGTGATCCAGGGTTTATAACCACATCAGCCTTTGCCAGCAGAAGGTATTCTGTACCTGAATACTACAGCAGCACGAGCTTGTCACAACCTGTATTGCCATCATAAAAAAAAAAAACCAACAAAAAACCTAAGAAAGCCTTTCTTGTATGACACATGGCAGGTACTCACTGTATTCTATCAGCATGTGAATCACGTGGAAAGGGGCCCAACAGACTGCAAAGAGAAACACCACTGTCACCATCATAACAATTGCCCGTTTCTTCTTCCTGAAATTGCACCAAGACATTCCACACTGAGTCACCAGGCACTCTCTGATGGCTGCAGACGCAAACAAAACCCTCGAAGAATGCTCAAAATTCCCTTGGAAACAAAAAATGCAACATCATATAAATCTGGTACATCAATGAGCACCTTTTATTTCTCCCTTGGGGGAAAGCAGTGCACTTTGCAGCTGCAGCAAGACATGACACGAGTATATCTTGCAAGGCAGTTTAAACTCTATTCAAGCAGATGCAAATAATTCCAAGAGTAAGAGATGGGGGGAAACACACGAAATTCCATTAATTGCACAAGAAACAAGAGTCCCTTCCTAGATCTGGGAGCACTGCAGGAGCTGATCACTCGGAGAATTTGACAGAGAGTGAGTGCAACTGCATTCAGCCTTTGCTGGTAGGTGAAGTTCTGGGAAAAAAAAAGCAAGAAACACACTCCCTGCCTCAACTGTAATATTTCACCAACTCAGGGAATACATAACTTTATCCTCATATAGAAGCCATACAACTGCATGTAGAGATTCCAAGATGGCTCTCTCACTTGAGCCAGAGGAGCAGCACTTCACTGGTAGCAGTTACAGGTTCTTGGGCCACTGTGTGAAACTGAAACTTGAGGAGTGACCTGAAGAACCTGTCACCTTAACTCCTGTGAGATTGCACCCTCCTCCAGCTCTCACGTGCAGGTGTCTGCCTCCTTAGGCACTTTGTTAAACAAATATCTAAGGAAATCATTTATCTTTAATCTGCTTGTCAGGATTCTCCTTGCAGTCAATACTTAATGCTCAATGAACAGAACTGCTGGGGCTTTGTAGCACATTAGGCAGATCAATTTGCCAAGTGAAAGATAAAAAACATGAGGCCATATTAAAGGCAGCCCATATTTAGTGCTAAACAGCAAAGTTGATAACTATTGATTTTGGTAGCTTTTCACACAGAGCACTCTCATCTGGGCAGTCTCCCATAAACACATCTGAGAACATGCAAACACTTTTGGAAATTCTATCAAGTTAAGATGTTGTTCAGAGTCTGAGAACTGTATAAAGAACTTTCCATAGAACACACAGAAATAATGTAGCAGCATTTTCCCCAAATCATCTTCTAACTGATGGCCTCCATCTTTTAAAAACAAGCACTTCACAAAGTATAAATATACTGAGATTTAACGAAAGGATTTCAGTCCCAAAGTGTGGCTGCACCATACTTCGAAGAAAACAATCTGGTCAGATTGCCTTGAATTGGGTATCTAAGTGTTAAATGGCTGGTTTTGAAAAACTGGTCTGTACTTGTAGACTTCCCAACAGATAAGGAAATACAGTTTTTGGGTTTTCTGCCGTGGTTTTAAAGAACTTCCAGGAAGGAAAAAGTCTTTCTAGAAGTCAAAGTTCCACGTGTATTTTGCTTACCAACCTTGATATTTTGGACATTTCACTCCCGTGAATGGTTTGAAGAACTGAAGCATCTCCCACTCGTTTCTTAATCCAGAGCTCATAGCCAATTTTTGTGTACAAAAAAAGCATCAACATCAGTGGAAGAAGGAAGAGTATAACGAGAATAAAGGTCGTGTATATCTTCTGATAGATTGGACTGGCCCATTCTTCCAAGCAACAAACATACACTTTTTCATACAGAAAGTCATATTTAACCTGTAACAAGTGCAAAGAAGATGAGTCACTGAAGTGTTTACCCCAAGTGTAAAAGCCAAGCACCTTCAAATATTCCTCGCTCTTAGCAGAACAACCACAATTCAAGAGACTTTTCAAAGTGGCAAAAATTCTTCCCAACGCTTTTCCACATCAAGTGTTGGGTCAATCCAAGTTGGCAAAAAAAAAAGGTCTGGACATGCTCTGATTTGCACTTCAAAGGAAACCTTGCCTCTGCATTTTACAGGTAAAGATGGTATAGAAACCTCAAATACTAGTAACTTAAAAGAAAGAAAATCGTTAATGTTCAGACTCACAAGCAGCAGAATCTGCTAAGCCTTTTTTTCAATCTCCAAAAATGTACAGTAACTCATCAGCTATAATGAGTGGCTAACTAACTTTAAACTAAGCATGGTTTTTCCAGAGCTTGGGGAACATTTTGCAGTTCTGAAACAGTAATCTAAGTCCCACATTGCTGTGTGCCATGCACCTGTAAACCAAGAGGAAGCCCCAGTGAAAGTCATAGATGTAATTAGAGCTCTTTGACATAATTAGGGAGGGTAGACATGACTAGTCCCTATTCGTATTCCTTCTTCCAGTGCACACAAGTTCTAATCCTCAGCGTTTCTCATGCTAGCACACAAAACAGAAGCTCCATCTCTCTTATTCCCCCCTAATTTCATTGGAGTTGATTCAATTTCATTGCTAAAGGTCCAAAAAGATGCAGTGTAAGACGTGAATTCCCATCTCAAACTGCCATACCTCGAGCCGCTGCACGTGCCACATGGGTGACCCGACAATAAGAGCCAGCAACCAGACTATGCCTGTAAACAAACACAGCTTTTAGTGCTCTGTACAACAAGCAGGGTAAGTTTTGGTAGGAACAGTTCTACGGCTTCATCTTTGAAAAGTCAGGCAAGGCAGACAATTTTAATAAAGAAAATCTGTCAACATCCAGAACAACATCTCTTTTGTTCTCGTGTTTCTGTTTCTCAAACCACCTTCAACTCTTGGTATTCAAGTGGAAAAGCCACTTAATTTGCTTGAGCAATGTTGTGTAAGTTCTCTGTGTAACAGTGGAAGGACCATTTAGCTGTGACATTGCTTCAGCAGGGCTTGTACATTTTGAAACTTTCCTTAAAAAAAAAAAAAGAAAAAGAAAATGCTGCTAAAGGTTTATCAGAGGCTTTGTTAAGGACATTTTTGGCTACAGATGCTAAGCCTGTTGTGAGGGTTTTGGCTTGTTATTACTATACATATAAGCACTATTCTTGAGCTATTTTATAAACATCACAACTTATTAACTGGCCCTGTCAGTGCCTTCTGTCATGCCCTCCACACTGAAGAATATTTCTTTACATACATGAATACTGGAGATGCTTAAAATCTTACCAAGCATCGTGAAAGCTCTTTTGTTGGTGTACTGCCACTTCATTTTTAGTGGATGCACAATTCCCTGGTGTCTTTCCACAGCAATGCAGGTCATTGTAAGAATCTCAGTGACAATGGCAGTGGACTGAACAAACGGTACCATCTTGCAAGCGAAGGCCCCTGCAATGAGCAGAAAGTCAGGTATGCAACTGCTGCACTTCATGAAACAGCTGCTGATACTAAACTCCATGGCTAGAAAGAGCAGACTGAGATTCTCAGATTTATTTTAGCATCTAAACTGCAAACTCACCTATTTAAGCTATCCATCAAATGCAGCTTTCAGCAGTCATTCTTTGCTGCACACACTACACCTGCTAAAACCAAGAGTTCTAAGGACATATTCACTGGCTCTGTAGCAGTTGGACATTTATTCCCATTTAACTTTTGACCACATCTTCCATCATCTGTTTTCAAACACGCCAAGTTACAGGGATATTCATTATTTTTTTTTATCTTGGCAGATAACTCTCCAGTTCTACGAAGATTTAAAAGTTTACCTCTTCTGCTGTTGCAAATACATTCCTTATGCTCTTTTAAATAGTACTCTATTTGCACACTTTAGCACTTAATGCATCATCCTGCCAAGTGAGATAAATAGAGGAGTCCTCTAAGAGGCATAACAAGAGAGGAAAAATTCAACCTCCTCATTATCTTTCTGTTCTCCCTCTTCCCTGATTAACACATTATGTTAATGACACTGTCCAAATCAAATGCAACTTCCTGCCTGCATTTTCAAAGTTGCACAGGTTCCCATTGTATTTCTGTATCTTCAGGTTTTATTGCTGCTACAGCTTCCCAAAAGCACATGTTCAATTCTCAACATACTAGTGATTCTCCGTCACTCACCCTCAAGTCCCTACCTTCTCAGAAACTGGGATAAATTATTCTCTCAAGAATCTCATGTTAACGCCCTTCCCAATCTGCTTCTCATTTACTCATTTTCTGACCCCGAGATAATTTTTATGTCCACATTCTCACAGTTCCCTCACACTCTTACACTTCAGTATCAGCTACTTATCTCACCAACAGTTATTTTCCTTACCTGATCATCAGCTATACCTTACTTACATATAATCCATAAACTCAAAATAGCCAAAGGAATACCTGATCCAATTTTAAGTCAAGCTTTAGGATGCTACAGACACCTTAAGCAGATGTTAATGAAATGTTTAAGTTCCTATTTCACTAAAGAAAGGAGCTCAAGCTTGAGTGCTGGAACAGTGGCAAAATCAAAAACAAAACAAAAAAAAAACACAAAAGAACCCCCCCAAACTTTCACCATATGTTATTTCTTACAGTTTGAAAAAGGCAAGATTAAACAAAGTTATACTGCATTATAAGGATTTCCCTGTGATGCACTGCAGTCCCAGCATTCCCAGATATTCTTAGGAAGCAAAGAAGTATCACTCTATTACTCTACTTAAGTAACAATACAAGACAGTGATTTTCACTGAAGTCACATCAGTCTGGTGACATTTCCAGTTTGTGCCCAACTATTCAAGGACCAAAGAGAATACCCGAGTTCAGAAGGCAGTAACTCCCCAAACTCCCAGATTTTGCAAAAAGCCCTATTTCATCTCTTCGAAGACAAGCACACAAAAAGTGATCATATGTATATATATATATATATACACTTTTACATATATAAAAGTAACTGTTAAAAAAGTAGCAAAAGGAAAAGTCAACATATCACCTGCAGATTGACCTGACTGAGCTGGACAAGGAGGGACAGAAATGGGAAACAAAAGGATGTTTTTCATTAGACAGAGTTGGCTGAAATATAATATAACTCTTCTTAGCTTTCAAAACTTTCATTATTTTATTCAAAAATATGTTTATTTATAAATACACACCAACCACTCCAAACTGCCTAGATAGTTACTAAAGGCTTCCTCCAAGTCTTTTAATACTCTGAAGTATGTTTACAAACTACAAACATTATCAGCTTTTGCACACATGGAAAAGGAAATATATTGTTAAATAAGGTAACTATAAGAATGATGGTCAAAGGCACATATTAAAAACACATCAAGCTATTTTTCACCTTTCACATATTTCTGTTTTTAACACAGAGTAATGGAAGATTTTAAAGGAATATACTGGCTAACATCTTTTTTCTAACCAAGCTGGTAAAAATGTAGCAGTTTAGAACATTGTTTGGAGATTATATGGTTGAACAGATAGTATTATTCAAGTCTTCTTTCCCTGCACTAACAGGACTGCTACATATTGTAGTTATTTGTATCAGGTACTGTGCCCTTGTCATGATACACTCAGCTACAATAAATCAACTTTAGATTAAGAATACAGTGAAGTTCTGTATCTCCCAACCAATCTGAAAATAAAAATGGGTTTGCTTTCCTATCCTCACGATAAAGGCACTTGAATTACTTCACTGTTTAATTCTTTTTAAGCAACCCATTGTTCAAAACGTGATTTCAGATCCTACCTAAAGAGGACAATTTGTGATAGAATAACACACAAACATGAAGAACAAAAGTCTGCTTCAGTGAGTTTCAGTCAGGATTATTTTAAGTTTTCCCATTGCCTAGTTTTAGCACAAAAGGCATCTCAAAATGCTTAATGCACTGGAACTGTGTTCATTTCTGCATTGGAGGCAGTATAGAAAAGTGTTGACTCTTCTGAATAATTTAAATAATAATAATACTTTAATTAATATCTTATATACGTATCAAAATGTTTAACTTTCTACCAGGTAAGCAAACACTTTCAATAGACTGTCAGTCAAGACAGCACTGCAGCATTTAATACTGATCATTTCCAACTGGGAAAGAAAATTATTTGCAGCAGAATATTGGGAAAGGAAATAACTAATTGCTTTTCTTCTTCAAGAATCTGAGAGGTTCCCAAAAGCATTCCTCGTGCACTGCTAAAACTTGCATAGATTATTCAGGCAATGACTAGTTTTCCCCAATGATAACACATTCAGAAGACTGAAAACACAAATGTTACTCCCTTAAACAATGCTTCATGCCTTCATTATAGCACGTTGTGCCTGTAACTGTGATTTATCCATTTCAACACCCATTTAAAAGATCAGGTTTTTCTTTTATTAGTGTAACAAGGGTAAAATCCTGAAACCATCCTCTGGTAAAAGTAGTACAGACAACAAGTAGAACAAGTGTGGGTTTTTTGACAAAGATCTAGATCTCAAGGCAGACTCACTAACAGGGAGCAAAGCAGGACATGGCAAACACATCCCTGATTCACAGAATGCCATGTATTTCCACCAAGAAAAAGGACATAATCACCACCCCGTATGAAACACTAGTCAATCTATCTGCATCCTAAAACTTGTTTTATTTCTTTGCCTGATTAATGCAACAGTAAATACCACATCAGTCTTTCATATTTATGCTAGTTACTGATCTGCACAACTTGCAGTAAGAAATTCCCTATGCTCAATATGCAAGTTTCCTTCTGTCAGCATTCTTCTGCTAAAACAAAACACTCTGCCAATATATTACACGTAGAAAAGCCTATTATTTCCTTTACTGAGGCCTTCACTGTATAACCCTTTCTCAAGCCATCTTCATACAGAATTTTACTCCTGCCTCTACGCATGAGCAAGTACCCCATAATACACAGTATCAGGGCATGGAGAAAGAAGGATAAGGTAAATTTCACCAACACAGATAGAATTACAAAAATCACCCTGCTCTTAACAGAAGCAGATCAATCCCAGGGCATAACCTCTTGCAGTGCAGAAGGCAAATGAGGAGTGTTGCTGTGTCCCTGATCTGACTTACAGCAACTCTTAAGACAACTGAAATTGGGAAGTTTGAAAAAAGAAGATTCAAGTAACTCCATGTCTCATGTCCAGCTTCCCTGTCTAGTACTGACCCCTGTGGCATGACAGCAGTTTTGAGTATTTGGAAACTATTCAGCATCAAAGAACACTCCAGAAAACAGAGTGAAGAAGTTTCTAATGTTCCACTGAAGAATACTGAAGTATCTCAGGATATCAGATACAAAAGGCCCAGTGATTTCCATTGCTAAGATGCAGCTTTCATCCCTCAGAAAGGAATGTTTACATGTTGCACCACAGGAAAGTTGTAAGTAAGGTAACACACTGCTTGACACAAGACATTTGGCAAAGAGCAGAAAGCACTTCAGAGACTGCACTGGGTAAAAGATGCCACTTATTTTTCAACCAAGCCTTTAGAGAAGAGGGAACTGTCATCTCAAGGAGCACCAGATATAACAGATCCCTACAGAATATCCATCCCTCTGAGTGCCAGCTGGAGGCCAGAAAAGATACACGAGGGCATCTCAAATGCCCCGTGTTCAGGAGTGCCTCAGGTGACTCACCACTCCCCAAGAGACAGGGAAAGTCACCTCTGACACCTGCCATGAGAATACATATTCTACTTGATAAGACACAAAATCCACAAGAAAGAAGGAGCATAGCACCAGCTGTACTATAACCTCAAGTTCTGCCCTTATCTTCTGCCAGGGCTGTTCTGTTACACAACCCCGAAGTGACTCTGCAGTCGCCCCAGACAGTTCTGTAAAGACAGCACTGCTGTTCAGAGAACTAAGCAGTGTCAGAAAATAAAGCAACTCCCATCATATTTGACCCAGAGACAAAAGCCCAAATTTATCTTTGATAGTGCTGCCACCAGCGTGACGAGACCACTACTGCTGCCTCCCACCTATGATCTTAGGAGGGTAAATCCTCAGCTGCTCCAGCTTGCACCAAGACATACCATTGCTGAAAGCATCCATTTCCTCTCACTCGACTTCCCATTTTACCTTTCTTACCCAGTGATCATTCATGCCAAAGCCACAATTTTCATTTTCTTCCACGCTACAGAGATCAGCTTGCAGGATTTTCATTAAAAGTTCCCCTAGAAATTACAGCCATTTCAGTTGCAAAGTTTAAATTTGGAAATTAAATCATGTACTGCCACTATTACAGTCTCGCACAGCTACAGAGGTTTTATTAAGAGTTCAGAGAGTCAAAAGTAAGGCCAATTCACCTTAGTCAATATGGTGCTGCTTCCAGTTGCTGCCTATATAGAGCTAAAGGGACTGTGTTAATGCTGCATAATAACCAGGCACAGTGAGGCACACACTCAGTTTTTTAACTGTAGGTGAAGTTAGGGTGCAAATAAATCAAGATATAAAGTGATTGGCTGCTCAGAATCCCAAATATATTTCTAGCATCAACTGTCTCAGGATGCACCACTTCTTTCAGCAAGGATATATTACAAGTCAAATCCCCTTATCTATAACAGAGTTGGAGCTTGCACTACTCAGCAGTGCTGCATTAAGGTGGACGAGAATAAGATTTTTCAGACTAGGAAATGAAAGGCAGAAGGCAAAATAAACCAGCAAATCTAGCAAGGACAAGACTCCTCCGGGACTGGCAGGCTCTGATTTGCAGTATAACTGTAATCACCAGTCACGCTTCCCAGTGTAAGGCTTGGAATCAGACACCCTTGGGATACCATCAGTTCACGTCTCATTTATTTTCCTGAATTTTACATCACCCCCCCTGCCCCCAACAGTGCAAGATTAACACCCATCAGTGATGGTACTTATTATGTCCTCCCAATACTCTGTTAGTTAATTATCTTTCCAGGACCATCAGTGTCAAAGGGACCTATGGATTCACTTGGACTGAAGATGCTCTAGCACAGCAAAGAGGGAAGGCAAAAAGCACAGTAAACCCCACAGAGCAATATTTTTTAAGATATTTGTTGCAACTGTGCTACACCTTTTACACTTACTACTGCTAGAGTTTTGTCAAGCATCCTCACGAAGAGAAGGGAAATGTAAACACACCTATTTTCTCCATACTCTTCCACCTGCCTGTGCTCTAATCTGCTGTAATTCACCCCACATGGGGGCTTCATCCCACCCAGCTTTACTTGATCCTGGTCAGATGTGTGGTCAAGCTGACAGACCAGAGCTTTCCTTAAGAGAGAGAGGAATCACACTTCTTATCTTTAAGGAAAGCTACTTAATTCAGTCCTCTCTCCCCTGTATGTGAGATCACTTGATGTCATCAGTAATTACTGTTGTGTTCTTCTGGGAGGAAGGAGAACTGGAACTACAGTAGTCAAAAGTAAGGCACAGCAGTACAGCTGTCAGTTTATCCCATGATTTTTAGTTTTGGGGCTCGACATCTGTACTGTCTTAAACCAAAGTTTACCTCCCCCAAAGAAGCTCATAAGAAAGCAGCACAGCTGTCCTTACTAGCAGTAGCCCCAGGAGTGTTGTATTCATTGCTTCTCCCAGAAAGTTCCTGTTTTTCAGATAAAAATAAAGCCCATTTCTCCCTGGGATAGGGATCAGTGTGCTTCTCAAGTCTCCTCTGACCTGTCAATTCCCATCCTGCATTCCAGTCTGTGGGAGGTACTGGAAGTAAATCTCCATGCTCTGAAGGTAACCTTCACTGTCTCCCAACAACAGGAGCACAGGAAGCCTTGGAAATTGAACCATAAATATCACTTTATCATAAGTATCACTTTATCAACATCTTTTCCGTTCATGTTGAAATATTCTGAAAAATATTTCAGTTTGTGGTTGTGCATGATATTGTCTGCTACTTGCTGCAAAACCATCCCTTTTATTTTTCCACTTATAATTGTCCAATGCTATTTTAAGAAGAAGAAAAAGAAGATAAATACAACGTGCAGTCTTACTGCACCTTTGTCTGTTCTTTACTACTTTGGAAATGGGATACGTAGAAGAGAAAAAAAAAACAAACCCAAAACACTCTTTCTGGGCATCAGAGAAGCCTTGGCCAAAGGTCCTTCACATCAACAGGAATACAACATATTTCCCAAAAAATAAGAATTGGGAAAAAAAAAAAAGAAAAGTAATTATTTCAACAGCAATTCTGCACGTTCTGTCACTCCCCTGTTTCTCCAGGGGCATTCTTTTTCCTCAGAAAAGGTTATGGAGGTCTGTCTCCAAGCTGAGAAACTTAAGCTGAATAAAGACTGATATTTCACTTGCCAGGCAGATTTCATTACTTAGAAAAGACAGTATGGCAAGACCTCCCCGTCAGCACCACACGACGAACCGTTTGCTAAACACACATCGTAACTTTTAAGGAATACGAGCAGGAGAACGCGCTGGGTTTAACATAACGTGAGGGAGGGAAGGAGTGGGGATCCCTCACGGGGGGAGCGGGAATCAGAGGGGATCCCTCACAGACGGCGGGAAGGAGAAGGGGATCCCTCACAGACGGCGGGAAGGAGAAGGGGCTCACTCAGGGAAGGAGGGAAGGAGAAGGGGCTCACCCAGGGAAGGAGGGAAGGAGAAGGGGGTCCCTCACAGACAGCGGGAACGGCGGTCTCGATGGTGGCGCTGCCCCCTCATCGCCCGCCCGCCGCCACCTCCTGCAGCCCGGCCCGGCCCGGGACCCCGCCCGCCCCGGCCCCGGGCGAGACCCACCGCCGAGCCAGTTGGAGGAGATGTTCTGCAGCATGGTGAAGGGGACGCAGAAGAAGGCGATGAGGAGGTCGCTGAGCGCCAGGGAGCAGATGAAGATGTTGGTGACGGTCCTCATGGCTTTGCTGCGGGTCACCACGTAGAGCACCAGGCAGTTGCCGAAGAGCGCCAGGGCGAAGATGAGCACGCAGATGAGGACGAAGGCCACCTTGGTGCGCCCCGGCAGCTCCGGGATGTACACCAGCGGTTTGTCAGCCGTAGAGGGTGATGAACTGGCTCCCGCGTCACGTTGTTTGTCCCGCAGGAAGCTGCGCGAATGCTCCGGCTGGTGATGTTTCAGGGACCGGCACATGGCGCGACCGCCTTCGGGGAACCACCGCTCCCATCCTCAGCCGGCCTCAGCGCGCCGCCCGCGCCTCGCCATCGCCGGACCGCCGCCCTCCGGCGCTCCAGCTGCCCGAAACCGGCGGTGTGCAGGGGAGTAGGGGCGCCGCCAGAGCCGGGATCAGCCGGCGGGCGATGGGGCAGCGGCGGCACCGCCGCGGCCACAAACTTCGAGCGGCGCCGCCCGCGACCCGCGGGCCACGGCAGGCGGAGCGCGGCCACAAATCAGCGCGAGCGGCGCCGCCTGGCAGCGGGGGCGGTGCGCGGAGCGGTCTCCGCACGTGAGGGAGCGCGCGGGGACCCCCTCACAGAGCGGGGACCCCCTCAAACTGTTCCCTCACGGGGCTGGGACCCCTCTCACAGGGCGGGGACCCCCTCACAGGGCGGGGATCCCCTCACAAACTGCCCCTCACAGCTATTCCCTCACAACGCAGCCCCTCACGGGGCGGGGATCCCCTCACATCGCTGCCCGTCACAGCGCTGCCCCCTCGGCGCCGCTCCCCGCTGGCAGCTGTTCCCTCACAGCGCTGTCCCTCACAGGTGTCTCCCCATCGCAGACTCGAAACGCCCGAGGCGGGAGCTAAAACTCCCGACCCGACCTCTCGTCTCACGTTTTGATCAGGCTGAGAGGGAAATAAAGGAGGTTGTTCGGTAGGCACACGGCTCCCTGCGTGAGGGAGGGCTCATGCCACCCCGCAGCAGGTCGCGCTGCCCAGCCCAAAAGAGGCAGCGCGGGGATTTTATCTGCCCTTCCAGCTCCCTTTGTGCCAAAGCCGCTGCAGGTCCTCGCACGACGACGAGGCAAAGCTCAAATAAAAAAGTAATTTTCCGGGCTTTGGCCGCTGAGCTCACTGAGATCACAGGAGGGTCCTGAAGATCCCTTTGCCAGCAGGATAACCACTCTTGCCGGAGGAGATGGGACAGAACCCCATCCCACACAACCTGTCTAGGCTACTTAGGTAAGGTTATGTAGGCTACTGAGATGCACTCAGCAAACTGGCTGCAACAGGAGTCAAGATAATGCCACCGCAGCTTAAATGTGGATAATAATGACAGCTAAGGTCTAACAGAGGGATCAAGTTGAAAACATGCATTAATTTGTCTTCCAATCTGATTAAATTGCCCACTATGGCTTTCTTACGCAGGTATATCCCCTTTGTACTGTATAATAATACATTTAATAGCAACAACCGATCAGTCACATAGAGAATTATCAAAAAGAATCCAGAGAAGGCAATAATAACATGGAAAACTGTTCTGACAACACTTACCACCTTCCACAGAGGTACGTGTTCGATAAGGAAAAAACATCACCAGGGAAAATGTTGCAAAATTAGATTTTGTACAGAAGGATGCTCCCTGCCCTAGGTATGTCTGACCTGCACCAAGAAAATACAGAAAAGAATGAAAAGTCTAGCAAAAGCTGTCTATTTATAAGGTATTTACAAGGTTTCAAGGTTGTTGAGGAAAACTGGGGAGGTAAGAGTTCACCACCAAGTCATTCTCAGCAAAATGAACACGCCCAGCAAGACCAAAGCTATTTTGTGTCATCTTTGAAAAAAAATATTTCTGTTAAGTGGAAATCAACGGAGAGAAATTCCAGTGCCTGCACTGGTATGTGTGTATTCCAACCTGCACAGGTCAGTCCTCCAAATGCTGACAATCCTCTTTTAAGGTATAGGTCCATGGCACAGATTCTCTTTATTAGCCCATGGTGAAAGGGCCCTGTCACCTTTCTTTGGTGCAGTACTGCCATGTGTTTTCCACTTGAGAACAATGTGATCGGGCTCCCTCACTGACAGGCTTTTTAAGCTTGTTCTGGAAGGCAAGTGCTCATCAAACTGACTTAGTTCCTGACATTCAGACAGCCCCTTTCACATTCTCTTAGGTCTGCCTTGTTGGCTAGGAAAGCTTGGTCTTTTAGTCCTATAATGATCCTGCTGAGCCTATGTTCCATATCAAAGACAGACTCTTTTGAGTTCCAATTTTGCCAGCATATCCCCTACATTGACTACAGCAGGTACAGCCTAAAGCCACCTTCGTGTGCTGTGTTCACACATCCTTTCCTATACCTCTTTTCCTTTTCCCTCTTCCCCCAAAACTTCGTTTAGCAGCTCTTCTATTAACAAACAAGCCAGATGCATTTCAGCAGATTTAATTTCTCTTATAAATAAAGGGCCAAACCTGAAGGCCAGTCTGCCATCCAGGACTGCAGTGTTGTGTTATTCATTGCAGAAAGCATCCAAGTGTTTCAGGAACAAATAAATGGGAATAAGCTCTCACCTAAATACTGCAAATAGTCTGGGCTTATGGATAACGTGCACATTTGTTTTTTCATAGATCCTTGTTTTATTACTATGGCTGTTCATTACAAGTAATCAAACAGCATTAAAAATGAACAACATCTGAACAGTTAATCTACAGAATATAAACAAATCTTGAGGCTGTAGGCTATGGAAGTGGGCCATTACATCTGCTGCAGATTTAGCTGGGGGTTTGTGTGCAAAAAAAGATTTTCCCGTTAATATTTACCCACACGGAGAAGATAAAGGTAGGATTTACAGAAACTTCCATTTCCTATGAGCATTATCCATTCTCTTAGCTGAAACAATAAGAGCATGGACATCATAAAAGTTATAGGGCAAATCACTAGTAACTCTATTTCCCAGATCCTTGACCTGAATGAAATTGCATTTGCAGTAAAAAGGGTTGAGTTACAAAAGGTGACCTCATCTAAAACCTGCTGAAATTACTGAAATGACTCCTCTGCTTCCCTGGGCTACCAATAATTGGTAGGTAGTGAAAAGTGTTGTTTACTTTTCAGGGCAGCAACTTGTGTTCTGTCTTATCCTGCACCCCAGGGCTGCTCCTGCTCCTGCTGCTTCCTGCAGCCCACAAAGCAAGGCCACGTGGGGTTGCTCCGACTTTCCCCACACTCATTCAACTCGTCAGTAAAATGACCTGCCTGTACATACCTTTATAGACAATAATAAATTACAAGGCATTTTTCTGTTCCTTTGATTATTATTTGTGAAACTGATGCATTCACAAATATAAAGCAGTTTGAAAAAAACTCAAAGTATTCTAACAAGTAGCTGACTATACAGAGACAATGCATTTTTCATTATTCTTAACTGAAAAAAAATGAAGCCTCCTACTACTTAAGTGGCTAGAAATATTTTACCTCTGCATTAGAATCCCAGTGAAAAACCTTTACAGCTTGAACACAGATCAAGTCTTGGCTTTGCCAGTAACTCTACTTTGGCTTCAAAGAAATTGTATATTCCTTGGTCACAAACCTACAAATTGATAAACATGAAAAGTGGTTAAATACTTGTACCAGACTGCACTCTGCCAAAACCACTCATTTCTTCATGCCACCATTGTTATTTTTTTTTGCCTAGATGAGTCATTTGTGTGACACCTTCTTCTCATTCAAAAGGGACAGTGAGTTTTCTGCAGACTGAAAAATACTGTTAGTCAGTCTGTAACCTCTCTTACAAAGAGGGAAGAAGCTGTAATTGTACTGTTTCCCTTCTAGGAGCAAAAAGATCCATGTGTGCCAGCTGAGAAAAAAAGGCCAACAACAAGGATTGTGCACAGACAGTGTTGCATAGGGTTTGTCAACTGAGCATGAAGTTTGTAAAAACTGTGAACAGCACACATTTGGAAGGCTGAGAAAGCAATAATCCCCAAACAGAAATTTTAAACCAAACTTTTTTCCTTCCAAATCTCTACCGATATTGTCTAGTTCAGGCAAAAGAAATAGATAACAAAACTACTAACAAAAAATGCCTTTTCCCCTCCTCTTTCACTCCCTTGACATTTCAAAATACTTAGGAAAGGACAATCCAGATCCATGTCACCAGCTTTTAAACAGCCACTGCAGCTAATAGATATGCTGGGGACGAACTCACCTCTAATCCAGATCACTACCACAGCTTTTAGGATCATTCTCCAAAGGAATGGAACACCTTACCATCATCATTAGGTAATTTTAGGTTAAGTCAGAAATAAAGTGGCTGTTAGAATTGCCAAGACAGCTTCTGAAACACAAATTTAGGTAGAGCATTTGCTGTTTGTTGAGAACATATGTTTGGAGAGAGCACTGGAGCTAAATCTTCAATTTTAGATTTACATACTTTTATACATTCAGACAAACAAACCATACATTTTCTTGGGAAAGGGGAAACTTGACACTAATCAGGCCAGAATCTTAGTTGGTAACTAAGGATACAGCTCAAACTTTGTATTATCAGTGTATACCAATAATTATGAAAAAAAAGCATGGATATCTAAAACAGAGTTGCACACTCTTGCAAAGTATGTTGGAGAGGCTGAGCAGAAAATAAATTATGTTAACTTAGTGCACAGGCCAACTCCAAAATGTTTTGTCTCCTACTGTGTGACTGATGATAAACACTGCTGGCTGATCATCTTTATTCTTGGGAAGCCTTATGTCTCTACACCTCTAGATTTAGTGATCCCCACTGAGTTTTATAACCCAGCCACATCTGTCAGTGATATTAATGTACAGGGTGAGGGAGACAAACCTTCCATCCCCATACAGCTTGTCAGTCATATTTGATACAGCAATTAAATGAGAATTACATGCAGGAACTACTCCTTGTTTCAACCAGGAGAGCCCAATTGCACTAGTCCTGGATCTTTTAGACATTTTGACTCCTCCTGCCATTTGTCATCCAGGAATGTTCAGTGCAATTGTGGGATCAAAGGTAAGCTGCAGCAAGGAGAATGCTCAAAGAGAAGAATCTAAATTGACTTGTTTTTTCTATTTTCCTTCCTTTCCTCCCCTATTCTCGCTTCTCTTCCAAATGAAGTTAAAAAGAAAATGGTCAGCAGCTCCACAACTTTAAAAAAAATTACATATCATGTTTCACTTTTGGGGGTTTGTTTGTTTAGGGTTTTTTTAAGAGTGGGTTTAATTAAAATAATTGAGTAGTGCTATGTACACATGTGCAAGGAGCATTTCATACACATGCCAAAATACTAAGCCCTATATTGCTTAGGTTTTTAAGTTCCTTCCCTGTGTTTGTGCTGAGAAGCAGTTCATCCGTCCTCAATTCACTAAAACTTTTCCAATTCCAATTGTTGTTCTCTTTTATTCCCGTACACAGAAAAACCAGCTACCTTTTGCCACCAGTTATCAACAGCCACAGTTTCCCCAGATGGGAAATTGAATTTCCTCATCTTCTGATTTAATATCAAGTCTAAACCCTGCTCCACTCCCATTTGTCAAGAAACGGTGGAAAATCCCTCACCAAAGAGCCACAAATCTCTTTGTGTTCTCAGAGCATTGGGAGATGGTACAGCACCCTGGTGCCAATATCCTCACTCCCTGTAGCCCTCAGGTCATTTGAATTTCTTTCCCTGATTTCTGGATGACTTCTATCCAAAAATCAGCGCTAAACCTCCCATAAACCTCATTTACACCTGCAGTGAAAGGTTTGCAGTAGCATATGTTTTCTTTCATCTAAAATCTTTCAACTGACTGTCTAGCCCCAAATATATTAGAAAACTGGAATGCCTCTTGTTTGTTCTGTCATTTTGGGTCATCATTTTTGTACTAATTTTTAAGACTTTGGCTGACTGTCACACAAAGCCTTATCTAGTTGTAAAAGACCTATTACCTTGCACAGCTTTTAGCTATTGGCCTTCTTTTTAACTTGCACCAGAATTAATTCTCCATCTAAGAGCAGACAGAAAAATTTCCACACTCCCACCCAAGAAATAAAATATCAAAGTAATTTCATTTCCTGATAGTCCAATTCTCCTTTTCTTTCTTTCTATTGGTACTAGTGTTCAGCTTTGTCATTTGCAAGACACTGGATTAAATGTCTGTGCTACAGTGTCTTCTCTCCTTTGCTTCTCAAGTAAAGAACAACTTATCACAAAACAACAGATTCAGTTCTAGATGCCAAGTTAAAACTGAGGGAATGTTTAGATCCAAGTCTTGCCATGGAAATGCATATGGTGTTACAGGGATTGACAAGGGAAGCTGCACCATTTTGGAAAAAAGCACTTCAAAGAATTGTCACTAGCATGTTAAATTTAAGTTACAGTCATGATTTGGTGTATTACTACTAAAATACTGTGATATGAAGATGATCACACTGAAATGCATTCAGTCATTTGAAATGTTTCTATTTATAATCATTAATTTCATGTTGTCAAGCAGAGATTTAAGCTAGTTTGACCTGTAATGACTATGTGACAAAATTTCAGTCTCTCATTTTCACATTTCAAAAACACCTCAGGGAAAGTTCTTTCCCAAAGAATATAATGCTGCAGTCCTGTATGTCAGGTATTCAGTTACATGGATAACCCTAAATTGTTTCTGAGAGAGAAATTTCTATAAACTGTTAAAACTCTTAAAAATCATAGCTCCTGTTGGACAAAATGCCATCAGTAACAGTTAAACAGAAGATGCCACGTTCACTTCTATGTAAGCATTTTTTGTATATAAAACCAGTATTTGCAACCCTTTAAAAATCCTTTGACAAGTTGCAAAGGATTTACAAAGGAAAAAAAATGACCACTTCAGATGCAAAAGAGGGTTGGTGAGAAATTACTTGGGGGAAAAGGCTGATGAATGGAATAAGAAACCTTGGGAGAGAGAGACTGCAACAGAAACAACCAGGGAAGATGAACATAAAAGTATTAGCTAAATAATTCCCTTCCACAAAAGACCTTTCAGAGCAAATCCACAGATAGAGGGAGATGAAGGCTGCCCAGAGGGAGATAAAATATTTCTTATCCTTTTTGATGAAATCAGACTCTCAGACGTTTTTCCATCTAAGAGTCTTTCTACTGTGATTAATCTGCACCTTCTCTGAGGAGGAAGTTAAAACAATCACACTTCTGTGGAAGATTTTCAAAAACCATCTGATGACTTAACAAATACCAATCCCAGTGAAAGGCAGTGTACACCACCACTTAGAAAAATCCCAGGAAATGGCTGATCTTGCCCTTTTGGGTCTGGGAGTTTGCTGCTTCCCCATGATTTGAGCAGCAGCTGGATTGATCCCTCTCAACTCCAGAAGGTTTTGCTACATCCAAGCATGTTCTGGTCTGATTGGCAGCAGTTTTCTAATTTACAGATAATCATAATTCTTCAGATAGGAGAAAAAATATCCAGTTCATGAAACACCCTGTGCACCACTCTACTTCACACAATCCACACAGTATTCCAGGAGGGATAAATCCCAGGCCCTTGAATATGGCCCCTCATGGGCAATGTGGGGCTCGTGAATGATGATCCTTGTCTATAAACTTGTGTGTCTTTTAAGTGTTCTTTAATACTGTTGTGACTGGTGACCCTGCTAAGTTGCTATTGCACCATGATTTAGTTAGGGGTGATTATTTCCACATAACCCTTATTATTCTAAATTAGATCAGCTTGCTCTGAATAATTCCTTCCTTTCAATTAGAATGTTAAATCATCCTTCTTCAAGGTTTTGCATACCATCAGCTAGGAAGGGTGGCATCGTGTGCTAAGCAGCAAGAGGCTTGTGCTAGCACACTTCTGCTGCTTGCATTGATGTTACCACCTGCTGCCCCCCAAAATAAAATTTACAGAGGCAGATGTGTCTGCGAACACACAGGTTTCAAGGTACAGGCAGAGTTGTCATAATCCTGACGAATAAATTGGTTTAGGACATTTAACTGAATGCATATTAAAAATGCCAGGATCAACAGGATACAGAAGCAATCAAATTTTGTGCTTTT
This sequence comes from Manacus vitellinus, assembly GCF_001715985.3. Taxonomy (NCBI): domain Eukaryota; kingdom Metazoa; phylum Chordata; class Aves; order Passeriformes; family Pipridae; genus Manacus; species Manacus vitellinus. Next base: position 901,027 of record NW_021940749.1, on the reverse strand, counting down.
AAAGGTTTGGGAGCTGTGTTCAACTTGGCTAAAGATGATGATGGTGATGATCACTCTGGGACTTCCAGTAAATGTATCTCCATGAATCAAGTGTCATGGAACATCACAGAATGTCAGCAATAGGAATAGGTACAATTTGTCACACAGAGTCACAGCAGATGAATGAGATAGTCAGTGGGCTGACTAAAGCTTTGGCAAGAGTGAGACTGAGGAGAAAGAACAGGAGTGGGAAGAGATGGAATCTCACTCTCACTGTTTATTTGCCCCTTCAAGTACCACCTCAGCACTAGGTTATACCTTGCTTTTTGAATAACAAGTTAAAAGTGAATCTAGTTCCAAAAGAATTAAAAATATTATTAAATTATTGAATAACCAAATGCCATGATCAACTAGAAAAAAAAATGTAGGATTTTCATTGTTAATAACAGAATTTCAGCCTAAGGCTGAAACAACAAAAAGCTCCCATAGGTAGATGCAATCACCAGAGACCAGAATTGTGGACAATTTTATGCACTGGGGTGGTATTATAGCAATATAAAACAGGAATATAAAAGCTACAGGAAGCTTTTATAGTTACCTACACTGTCAATAAGACAAATGTTATTTGCAGAAGCAGTAACTTCCTCAGTGTAATTCAAGGATAGAAGAGGTCAAGGAAGTGAGAAAAAGCTTTAAATTGTGTAAGAAATTCTGGGAATCTTAAATTACCTGAAGTGCAATGGAACAATCTGATCTTCAAACAGTGTCAGCATCAATAGGCATTTTTGGCACCATTCATTTTTCCCATTACAGAAATGTATTCAGAGACACTGTGGTCTTTGTTTTGTAAGAATGTGAGTGGTTTACAAAGTGAACACTATGAAATAAATCTAAGGAGCTTTCTCCTGAATGTAACAGAGGTAAGAAAAATAGAGCCATGAATCAAACCTTTGCCACTTCATATTTTACAGCTACTGTTATACTGCTCACCATGAACTTCTAGGTCATTTTATGTGGAAAGAAAAAGTTCCGAAAATATTCAGCCTATTAAGGACTCAGTGGCAGAGAACTCTGCTCTTTTCCAAGGAGGGTTTTCACCATGGCTCCATGCATGGTTCCAGCCCTTTATTGGGTAAATGAATGTTTAAAAAAAAAAAAACACAACAAAAAACCACAAATTTGCCTGGTTATACTTTCTATTTTCAAGCTGACAATGGTGTAATTAAATACAGTAATAATCAAATCCTTGAGGCAATATTCCTTCTTGCTCCAGCTTTTCAAACTATACTCACAGTTCTGAGAGACAGTGTTTAGTGTTCTAGGTTACTGTTAAGTCCATTGCATCAAAATATTAAGTGCCACAGCAACAAAAAATACAAATTTGATCCAGATCAGAAAATAGAGATGGTAAACATCATGTCTTGTCATTGACAACTGGTGGGACATGGAGGGGTGGAGGAACACGGGACAGAGGAGAGAGGGAACAGGAAAGGGTCACTGCACATGGAAGTACCTTTCTCAGCTATCACTGATTTTATATTACACAGCTGAACTTTGCCTGTGTTTAGGATGAAAGTGTCATTTTCTGATTTCTCTGTCTTCCATATCCTCAAGTTAATGACAGCCAAGCTATTTCAGTGCACAGCTGAAAAAGATTTTTAAAGTTATTGCTTTTGAAAAAAAAAAATAACCGCAACTTAAATAGTTTTGCCTGAATACATTTTCTACCTAAAATTACATTTGGAATAATTACATTTTAAACATAACTAAGAACTTTTAGAATTTCTTATTAAGCCCCAGCATTGTAAAGAATGAAAACCACTGGATGAGGAAAGTCACCAACTAAGGAATTGGTACTGAAGTTTTTTGATAGCTGTCAAAGTGAACTGTACTGAATTGATTCTGGAGACTTGACTTCCCTGCAAATCAGTTTACCATAGCAGTTATCATTCAGTGCAGGTCAGCTGTTCCCTGTAAACCAATTAAATATGAATGCTAAAGCCAAGTAAATTCAGTTATGAAAACATGGTTCCTTGCCCCTTGCTTTAAATCATACTCGTTTATACCAGTCCTCATTATTTATCCTTATCTTTTTGCCTTTCCCAAAAGTATCATTGAGGACCTTTTCTTATCATTTCCGTGCAAAAACAAAAAATGTATTTTCCAAAAGATTTTATTATTTTTTTTCTCATTCAGATGTAAAAAAAGTACCATGGCAATCAGACACTTGGTATTTAACATTTGATTAAATTAGAGACCCTCAAAGAACCATCTGTCAGATTTTGAGATTCATTTGAGAGGGGCATATCCATCTTTCCTTAGCTTTATAAAACTCTGCTAACTCCAGAAATTACCCACGAACTCCTACAGAAGGGCACTACAGAGGTTATAAATAATATAATTTTTTTCTTGCCATCTCTAAAGATCTCACAGAGCCCTGGACTGGAACTCTTTTCCATTTTAATATGGTTCAGTGGAAACATTGTTAGAGACACAAGCTGAAAGCCCGAAACACCCCAGGCAACCAGGTATCTAAGAAACATTCCAGGAGAAAGTGTTCCCTGTTTCACCTGCTCCTGCCCCACACCAGTTTCCCAGCTTAAACTACCTGCTGGTCTTCTCAAGTGTTCTTTGTGAGCCTGCAAAGAGCTCACTTTCTCTCTTAGCCACTGTTTTTTTAGTTATTTGCAGGAAAAATAGGTCTGAAGAGAACCTCACAGGTGTCATTTGTCAGCTCTGTTGTGTTCTTATTCAAGGCATGACTCATTTAGCTGAGGTACACAGCATAAATAAACAGCCTGTCAGACAGCAGCGCTGCCCTGGCTGGGTATCCCTTTCTGTCCTTTCTTCCTGCCACTTAAATCCCAAAAGTTTTGCTCTCTTGTGACCACAGCGCAGCTCTCAACCCTCTGGGAATGGAAAAGCCCTCAACATTTCCCAGAACAGTAGTCCTTTGGGACTCTGGCATAAATAAGTAGCTGAAGAGCAATTACTACTCCAGTGCCCTTTCCCAGACCTCCCTCAGGTTGTTCCCAGAGCGCAGGCTGAGCCTTCCCTGTCGCGGGGGCTGGCACAGGGCAGGGGCCACGAGAGGAAAAGGTGCCTGAACCTTGAATGAGCTCCTAAGAGCTTTAATGACAAGATAATTAAAACTGTAATATTGTTATGATAGACCAGGTAAATACCTCTGAAAGACAGAGAGTCCTCAATGTCGTCACAGGCTGAGCATAGTAAAAACATGTCAAAAACCTGCTCCAGTTAGTGGCATGTGGGAATTGCTTGATATCCTTTTTAGATAGATCCATTCCACACACTCCTTTTCCAAGTGCTGAATTTATATATATGCTTCAAAAAATTTGTAATATTTCATGCTTAAAATGTTTTCAATGAATTCTTTTGGCTGGGCCTAAACTCAAAGTTGCAACAAGAGCTGTCAAGTTGTTCTCTCTGTTGTGAGACAAGATAATTGGGCCCTGAAAACAGGCCCATGTTGTACATTGAGCTAAAGGAAATTCCTTCCCACCATTCATCTGTGAGATCTTATTAAACTGCTTAGTCTGGGACTACAGTAAATAGCTTTAAATTTTGAAGTCTATCATGTGGTAACCCCAAATACCATCATTTACTGATAAAACTGAGTTTTGTGGCAATACAATTTTCATCATACCGAATAAATGCATATTTAGTAGCTTAACTCAAATTATATTTATGCATGATTCAAAAAAAAAAACCTCCACCAAACAAACCCTTGAAAATAAATGGTAGGAGGACAAAATGAGCTTTTTTTTTTCATGTACACCCGGCCTGCCCTGGGAAAATAATTCTCTAGATTTCTTTTAGCAAACCCATGTAACTATGTGCCAAACTGGGATTTTACTTGGTCAACCAAGATTATGTAACTGGGACTTTTCACTGATTTCTTCGTGCCAAAAAGTGTAGCCTAAAGAATAGGGCTTGTTTCAAGGAGCTGTAGTAGCAGCTTTTCCCTAAATTAGCAAAGTTAATTCAGTCATCTTGTTTGTTATCCCAGAATAACGATGCACAAGTTTCCAGTGCTTTTCAAAACTCTGTCCAAGTTACCATCCTGTAATTGGGGGATCTGGAGAGACAAGAAGCCTTGACAGGCACTCAAGCTTAAAAACAACCTCACAGCATTTGCATTTCATGTGTCAGAAAGATTTGGCAATAACAGGCAATAATTGTTGGTACCAGGGGGACAACAGATTCCATTTTCCTACCGAGATCCAGTAATGCAGCTGGAGGTGACCAATGGATAGATGGGCACTGCCAGGTCCCAGCAACGAGGATTCTTACAAAGCAGAAGGGATGGGGATGGCCAGGCTTTTTGATCATCTGTGGCTGGCAGTAAATTCGACAGGAATTCAGGGAGTCTGGCAATTACGATCAGCAACGCTTCAGTCACGCTGGGAAACGAGAGAAAAGGACAAGAGTTTCTGTGCATTTGTCAACCTCAACACTTGTATGGGTGAAGATGCCATTTCTAACAGGAAACTGGAAAAACTTGCTTTTTACGTGTGAAATCTTTTTATTCCTTCGGTAACTTTCCTTTTAAACTTCAAATTATTATTTTAACTAAGAAAAGGCAGCTCAGAATAAATTTTAGAGCAGACATCTACATAACATTTGTCTCTAGAGATAATTACTCCCACTTTGCCACCAGCAGCAACTTAATGAAAACAGCAAGTTTGGCAATACCCCACAGGCATCACACAGGCACAGAAGATGTCACCCATCCTGGGAGTCCCAGTAATAGTCAAATCCTTGAGGCAATATTCCCTCTTCCTCTAACTTTTCAAACTTTGGAAAACAGCTGACAAAAATAAATCAATAATAGTGATTTTTGCAGGCATTGCTCGGTTTGTTTTTAGTTGAAATTATTTCCCCAGAAAACAGCACTTGCTTGTATGATCCCAATAGCAACTGGCTGATAGAACTACTTCTAATTCCTATCCTGTTCTCCCCTGGAAGATTTCTTTTCCACAGTGCCCTCACATTTTTACGGGTGCATCTTATCTTAACTTGTTCCCCTTAAAACTGGTTATAGTCAGACATATATAATGTATGACAACAGAAGAGATACAAGAGGCTGTGTTTAAATTATTAACCAGGGAAGGGCAGCCCTTGCTTTTGGTCTGCTTAATAACTCTGCTGCAAACAACAACCCTCTCAGCATCATGTTTGCATAACCACAGTCAGAGTTTCTAATTTACCCCCAGTTCACTGAGTCAAATAAGTTCTGAACTATTAGGCTGGAGTTAAGTCATTTATCTTTCAGATTTATCCCCAAAAGAAACACCTCTCTAGCAACACACTTAATACTTGTACTGGCAACCAGGGTTCTTCCTAGGCCTGACATGGCACAGGACTTCCTATAAAGTCAGGTTCACTTCTCAGAAGTGTTTCTCTAGAATGGCTCCAAGTAACTCCCTGCCTGACTCATGTCCTTCTGCAGCTCTGCACAGTGACAGGTTACAGAGCCCTCTCGAAGTTGTTGGTGAGATCACCCTGAGCTAACTCATGGTGGTGTAGAAAGGCTGCTGAGCTCTGTTACCTGCCCTCTGGGACACCAGCTAGTGACAACTGTTCCCAGGTGGAATTGTGTCCATCCATGCTTGTGCCAGCATTTATTTCCCATCCTGTACATGGACAGGGCACTGCTTGTGTTTTAATACTCCAGGTCAGTGAACCTGGGAGAGAGGACAGCAGATCAAACACTGTTTGCTGCCACAGAACTGTGATAAACTGGGAACTGCCGACTTCTGGAGTGATTCTCACCTCTTCAGCAAGCTCATTGCTTTCAGGAAACACTCCTTTTCCCTGAAAAATGCTTTTCATTTAACACTAAGCTCCATTAATTTTGAACCAGGTGCCATCCTCCTTACTGCTGAGTTGAAGAACTACTGCTTTTATTTCTGTCTGAGAATTTGTAGCTGCTGACAGATTCTTTTATTGGGAGTCTTCCTCAGATATTTCTCAAAATTTCAGCCACAAGAAGGCACAATCCTTTCTGATCTGTTACAAGAATATATTCCCATGACAATCTAGTGTCTCTTTCTTAAAATAAGAGACAAAGTAATAAGGCTATCCTGCCTTACAGTTACAGCCACCTCTGTGTACTTGAAGTCACCCAAAAAGCATTAAGAAATATTTTAAATTGCTGGAAAAACTCCTAGATTTTTGCAAAAAGTTTCTCGTTACTGAGCATTACTACAGAAGTCTGTCTCCAAACAACCCTCTGGCAGCAGCAGCTTTGTGCTGTCACCCACATTGAAACCAGCCTGTGTAACAGAGTGATTCCTCTCCGATAGGCACACCAAGGGATTATCCTGGCATTTGACAGCTGCTTAATCTGCAGGAGCAGGTGTCATTTTCTTCCATGAAGGATTGAGAAAAACTGATTGGCAGTAAACTGTGAAAACATTCCACCCTTTCAGTTCTTAGAGAAAAATGCATCAATGCTTTTGCTTTGCCCTGTTTGATACAACCCAGGACTTCCTTGGCTCAGGGACTGCACAACAGCACCAGGATCCAGGCAGCAACACTCCCTGGGGAAGACATTCCTTTTCCAGCTGAGAAAGCCTTCATTACCCAGATGTCACCTTCTCTTGAACCCATAGTGGCTTTTATAGACATGACTTAGAGGCATCTACCACAAACATCTGATACACAAAATACAAAATAAAAAGTCATGTGGACCTGGACATTTCTAAAATGTGAAAATTCTGAGATTCAGCCCTTCCCTACTAATCACTTCAGTCCTTTGAGCGTATTTCTTCTTTAGACTTCAGTCCATCTTGTCTAATCAGTAAGGCAGGGATTCACCCTTACTCTTACTTCCAGCTACAAGTTTCCAAAAAACACAGTTCTTCCACACAGGTTATAACACATCCCTGCTTTGTCTCTTGACAGCAATTGTGGGAAAAAAATATTGGAGAAAGTCCAAGATTCCCTCAAAGACAGGCTCCTATCTGGTCAGATACCACTTTAAAATTAGTTTCAAGATGTTGAATGGCATTTTCATCCTCAGAAAAGACCCTTGAGGTCAAGTCCAACCACTAAACCAGCACCACCAAGCTCACCATTAAACCACGTCCCTAGGTGCCACACCTACCCATCCTCTAAATACCTCCAGGGATGCCACCACTTAGAGCTTAGAATTATATCTTACTGATTGGCTGTTCAATACAGCCCACCTGCTATTTAGGGTTCAACATAAGGACACAAGCTGCCTTTGGAAAAATTTCATTGTTTCTGTGGTTTGGTTGTTTGGGGTTTTTTTAAATTTTTTTCTGCTCCATTTTTCTATTTCAGTTGTATCTTCTCACAAAATCAAAAGGAAAAGATTCAACTCTCCTTTAGTCTCCCTCTGACTCCCCTGCACAAAGCCCAGAGATTTTAGTCTAAAGTGCAGCAGCTATCAGGAGACATCTGTCTCCCAGATAGGGAACAAAATAGTTATTCCTGAGGTGGCAGTAGTAGCAAGGAAGTGACTGAGTGACAGTTCCAGCAGGAAAACTGCTCCCCAGGCTTCAGAGAAAAGTGGAGATCCGTCAGATCCCTGTGAGGCAAATTCACTTCCAACTCAAAGATGATGCTCAAAGCTGAGCAGATACATGGAAGCAAAAATGTCAGGCAAAGACCAGAAAAAGGATCCTTTGTGCCACCCCCACAGGAGTCTTGTGTCCCATCTCCAGCTAAGTTCAGCCCCAGTGTGCCAGAGGAAGGCAGGAAAATGGATTCTGTGCCACTCACAGCCGAGGAATGAAGCATTCCCAGCCATGACAGGAAAGCCATCACAGGGGGTTATCTTAATGCAGACCCACAGTGACTGAAGAGAAAAGCAGGCAGGGAAAGCAGCTCCAATTACCAGTGGTAATCACAATTTTAAATTGCTGAACATAAGAGCTTGACTCAAATCACAAATTCCAGTTGCCTTTTGCATCTGCACTCTATAGCAATTTTCTGTTTCCAATTTTCTCAGAAACCATTAGAATTTGCAAGTAAAATAGGAGCATAAACACTGTATTGAAACCAGTACTACTGTTCCCAAAACAAGAGAAGCTTTAAATACAGCCGTGTTAAAGTAGCAGTCATGGAACTTGATGTTTATTTACTGCATGATCAGGTGATACTTTGTTTAAAAAGTGCAGGTTTTGTGACAGTTCCCATTGAAATTAAACTAATATAGGATTTAATATTTATGACTTTAACCAGCATTACCTCATGACTCTTCTGCATCATTCCTCGTGGGCGTCACAAGAACGCACTAGTCCCTCAAGGTATCATTTCCTGTTTTCCCAAACTAAGTTGCAACCACTTTGTTAATGGCTGAGCCCATCACAAAGGAGGATTTGTCTCGTGCCCTGCCTGATCCAAGCACAGTGCAGTTTCCTGGTGTTCCTCTGCACACCAGCTTACAAGTGTCACCCTCAGAGCCGCTGCCTCTTCCTGTGCCCTATCCAGGAGACATGATCCCCTAGCAACCTGCTCTTTAAACTTCCTTCCTTGCTCTTGCTTCCAAATGAGCACAGGCTCATTTAGTGCACTCACCCCCAGCCTTCAGCAGCTACAAGGTCACCCAAATTATCTTCTTTTCCTCTACTGAGGGCTGAGGAAATTCAGTTACCTCAGATTTGCCTTCAGCCATGAACACATGCAGTTACCACACTTCCTCTGCTCCCTCATTTATGGCCAGAGTACAAAGTCTTTGCCTTAAAGAAAACATCTCAAAGATGTCTTACATTGTAAAAAAATGGTTTATATATTTTTAAACTTTCAATACTTTAAAACAGAACCACTACCCATACTCCAGTTATAACCTATATATAACTTATATACTCTGCTTGCATATAGACTAGGGATTCCACTGAAGTCTTGGGAAAACTAACAGAGAAACAACTGTCCAAATATGCATTATATTTCACTTGAAAGTACTTTTTTTTCCTGTTTTTTACTAGAATGAATTTCCTCATATAATTATTTTCAAGAAAGTCAATGATGTTTCTTTCCTGCTGATGATCTTTATTTTTCTTTATAGCAAGAAAATGTTAAATATTCACACTTCTGTGATTCCAGAAACTGCTCTGTCTTTGCAGTCTGTGCAAAGAAACTCACCCTCTACTCTTTTTAAAAGAATGTGCTGTTTGTAAAGCAGAACTAGTTCACAGGCCTCAAAAACCTTTCCACAGGTTGATAGGTCGTGACAGTCACACCATGTGATGCCAATTAGTTCCTTGGCTTCAGCAAAGAGTACAACTACATGTATCACACCAGCCTCTGGCCAGACTGCTCCAAATAGGCTGGATGCCCATTCCTGGACAGCTCTGGAAACTCAAGGCTTGGGTAAAATTCTTCCATTTTCATCTGCTGGGCTACATCGGTGTTTTCACTGGCGCTGGCTGTCTGAGTTTATTTATTGGTACACTTGTCTCTGCACTGCTGGGCAGCAATTGCAAATCTAATTACTGCCAAAGTGCCTCCTGGGGCTTGTGCACAGGTGTTTTGCTTAATATTAAATCTAAATAAAAAACTCACTAGCGGGGACCTGTTAATAACAATCTGTGACATGAATGCTCTTGAGGAGAAAAGGCACAGCTTTCAACCCCCTCTCCCCTCCAGCCCTTTAATATTTAATTCTTCAGGCAGTACCAGTGTGCAAATCAGCAATCATCACACCATTTCCAGGTAACAGTTTTCCTAGTTGCCAAGTGAGTGTATTCAAGTGGGGCTTTCCCTCTCCAGCACTGCTGGCAACAAAACCCTAATTGATTTGTGAGGCTTTATCTCAACGGGACAGCTTTGTTCATTTGCTTCGTGTTCTCAGTAACATCTATATAGTGGCACAGATGCAACTGTCAAGGCTAATAAATAATTCCATCCAAAAGACACGAGAAGGAATTGAAAGTAAGCCAAAATGCCTCAAAAAGCAATTTAAAATGTGCTTGCTACTCTACAAGGCACACCTTCTCTTCAGTAAATACATAAACACACAAATACAACAGAAGATGCCCTTGTAAGCATATTTTAGTGCTTCTCAGTAACCCCAACAGCATAAAAGCCTTGTAGTCTTGAAACAAATTTAAAACAAGTGCTGTGTTTTTCAGAGCTTGACTCCAAAACTGTGATGCAAAGAGCACAGCTGTGACCAATACACAGCAAAATATTGTAGAAGATGTTGACACTCACTGTTCTTCATCCTGTGCTTCAAGATTTGATATTAAATCTCTGTGCAGGTTAGAGGAGTGTTAAATGAATGATTAGCTCATTTGTTGTCAGCTGGGCTTCTCTAGTTCTCACAGGATTTATGTTACCTGATCAAAAAGTTATGCTGAGAGAGTTATTTAATTAGATTCTCAAGCTTTTGACATTTCAGGGGAATAGGAGTGTAGAAGACAGGACAAGAATAAAAATATACCACAGTTTCTTTTGCTAACTTCAAAGAGGTTTTTGCTTAAATTTTACTTTCTTCAGAGTCTTGGATGTCTTTTACTTATGTTAAATCAGCCAGTGCCAGTCCCCTTCTGGCCCCTGATTGCTTTGCACTGCTGGTGCTGCTCAGAGGAACAGGGATAACCCTCCAAACAGCCTCCTGTTGTTGTTGCCTTCTACAAGGTAATGAAAAGAAATGCCAAGAGCAGGATTTGTCCCTTTTTCAGTCTGACATGGAAGAAAGGCAAATCTCAAGCTATTTGGCCAGTGGGCACCCATTTTCCAAAGGCTTCTGACTAAGAGACTTAATCAAAATAATTCAAAATCAAAATCAAACTCACTCAATCAAAATCTAAGGTTCACAAGCATTCTTGTTTCATGAAACAGGTCTTTAATTTTTCCTTGAAATGAAATCAAACTTGACCAATAATTAGCTAAGAGGGCAATTTCATTTTCTAACCAGTGAGCAGGCGGGAGAGGGATTTACTTCAGTCTGTAGATGAATTTATTATCAAGAAAAGAGAGTGTCCCTTCTTTCATGGAATGAGCTTCTCCTGAAATAAGTAGCAAACCAAATCCTTCCAATGTTTTTGTTCTAGAACAATATTGAAAAGCGAAAATCAGGGGGAGGAAACTTTAACTGTGCCATGTCATGGCTTAGATATGACTCATGATAATCTCAGAAGGTAAAAAAAAAAAGATTCATTTAAAAAAGAGAAAAAGGGCAAAACAAGATACTGAGAACTTCCTGTAAATACCAGTGGTGCTTAACAGTTTATTTTTAGTGATAGGCTACAGCTGGTTTAGCTGGGTTTTTTTTAAATAATGAATCAACAAAACAATGAGTAGGACTAAGAGTACAGATTAGAATAGCAATTATAGGAGTAAGTATGTTTTCCATGACTATAAAAGCTGCAGAAATGCCTTATTTAAGCTCTTGCTGATTAATTATCAAATAGGTCATTGCTACGTTTGTCCTAATTCAGCAGTGTCAGTCACATTTGTACTGTTATTGCACCAGAGCTATTTCTACTTCATTACTGTGGCTAGAAAAATGAGTGGGTTAAAATTATAGTAGAACCAGAGAAAAATCTGGTATAATACTTTCTTCCTCAGGGAGGAGGGGGATGTGACTTCTCTGAAATAGTCTTTGCCCACCACAGGTTACTGAGAACCTGATGCTTTGCTGTTCCCTAACAAAACAGGGAGCTCAGGGATCTGCACCGGGGTCTGCAGAGCTTGCACCTGAGGAGAAGGGATGAAGGGCTGGGGACTCAAAGAAAGGACTACAATTTCTTCTTGTCATCTTTTTCAGCCCTTCCCACCTGAATGAGAAGCTGAAATGCTGTGTGGTACTGAAGACAAGAAGGCAGAACTGGGAAAATTCAAACCAGGCAACTGGCAGCAAGATTTGGAACATATTGGAAGAAGATACAGTGATTAGCCTGAAAGTGTAAGAACTGGCAGCACAAACCCATTGAGAAGATCAAGAGGTTTTCCAGGAAAACAGGAAAAGTCAACAAATTTCTAATTCCAACTGGGGCAGGAGGTAATGGGTATTCAGGTTTTCTTAATGTTTAAAATCCCAACATTTTTAAAAAGTTATAACCAAACTTGTTCTAAATCCTTTTCTAGGGGAGATTAGAAATCAATTCAGTGTCCCACCTAAAAAAGAATAAGAATAACTGCTGACAAACACAGGTGCTTATTTGAAATGACTCCATGGCCTTGTTTGAGAAGGACATCCCCTTCTCTGCCCAGTGATGGCATTCCCAGAAGAATGAAGGGACTTCATGCAGGTCTGAGGAAACAGGACTGGACAAGGTAAGTCAAAAGCACAACAGTGGACATGGAAGGAGCCCTTCCATGTGGAGATTTAGTTCATTCTGACAAATTATTCCATCAGATATTTCAACGTTAAGGTTTTACTTCAGTGCAACTGAGGTGGGTTTGGCAAGTCAAAAACTTGGAGAATTCTTCCACTGACCTGCAGAAGAAAGCCAAAGTGAATCCTTTTCCTATCCCTGGATAGCTGAACTCCTGGCCTACTCCAAACCATTTGTTTTTAACTTTAGAGGATTCCTGGTCCAAACCAATTCATGATTAAAAACCAAGTTAATTTGATGTGGGCTACTTCTCCCTGGTAATTACAGAACTTCTCCCCACCTAGCATCCTTATCTTTGGACCAACTGCAGAGTGAAAGGTAGCCTGAATTTCCCATATCCTTCCCAGGGAGCTCTGAAGCACATAATGTTTTGGTTCTGCTTTTAAAATCCTGTTTCTTTGTACTTTTATGAATTTACAATGCAGGTAACTATCAAAATATGAAAGATACTCTATCTTCTTTACCACAACCAAATACATCAACAGAGTGAAACATTAGCAACTCATTGAAGTATTTCAGGGAATAGCTTGTCCAGCAATGATTTTTATGCATTTTATAGCCACTTAGCTATTTCATAATAAATTTTAAATATAGAATCTGATAGATAGCTCTCACAGAGACCTTAAAGAGTCAGTCTTCACTTACAAATCAGAAATACTGTTCAGCTTGTATAAAAATGTAACAAAAGAAAATCTCTCATACCAAAAGCCTGAAGAACCAGATACTTTATCCATTAAATGGAAAGCACAGCCTTCATTTATTCCAGCAAATATTCATCTTCTGCCAGAAAGGACCTTTCAAGAGGTACTCACCTAATAAAACAGTAAATCCAGCTTACCTAATATGGAGGCAGGTATAGAGGCAATAGCCAGCATTTTTTGAAAGGCATAAGAATTCTAAACCAGTAGTAGCCACTACACTTGATGTAAGGGAGCTTCAGCCTTCATGCCTGAAGCAAATTGGCAAGCACACCCCGGCACAGAGCAGGCAGAATACAAACTCCACCACAGTTTGTCTGGTTAGTTTTCTACTTCTCCAGTTAGCAGCTCAGAAACCTGGTTTTTAATAACTCACTGTCTGCATTTTATTTTGGTTGGTGGGATAAATGAGACAAGCTATTTGAGATCTGTGGTTGCTGACATCACAAGCAATTCAGCCATTCTGGATTCCTTGTTTGTTAAGATCAAGCTGCCAAATGCAAGGAGGTGGAGAAAACGGCAGATTTTGGGGAGGGGGCCAGGGATGTGTATATGTGATTCTAGGAAGACTAGTCTATGTCAAGAGACATTCTGCAGATTAGCTACCTACACTCAGTCTCCTTGTGCTCCTCTGCACCACTGAAGGATTACTTTTCTGTGCCCTGTGGCACCACCAGCTGTGCACGTTATTCTTGACATGTATTTCTGCAGCCTGATCTTAAAGGCTTCAGAGCCTGACAGATTTCAGTCTTTGCAATCCATGCCAACATTTCCGTATCTTTACCTTAGGAAAGTTCTCTGCATTTTCCTCAGTTTAAGGCTGTTCTTTCTTGCTTTACCAACAGCAGTCAGGCAGAACAAGCCATTCCCTTCCACACTGCAAATGCCTGTAACCAGGTTCAAAGGATGGATCCTCTCAATCCTCTCTTCAGGCCAAAGAACATTAATTTGCTTCACCTTTTCACAGAGGTCATGTTTTCACACTTTCAACAACTCTCTTTTCCTCTCTACACAGTCCTCAATTGGTGCACAGCATTCTTGGATTTTGGTACCCAGATGGTCTGGGATTTGGTACCTGATCCTCTAGGACAAGCCCTTATAATGCTGAACAACTCACTCCTCTCCCACCCAGGCTACAGATCTCATGCACATCCCCAAAAAGAATTTTTCTTTTGCCAGTCTTCCCCTGGGACTGCCATCCTTTCCTGTACCTTTCCTGAGCCAGCTCTCCCCATGCCATCACTATTCCTGAGCTCTGTGCTTCGCATTTGTACCCCTTGATGAACTTTTATGCTTTTCAGATGACACTTCCAGTTTGACAAGATCATTTCAAATCCTGAGCTTTTTGTTCTCCACCATACTCCCACTCCATTTAGTGTCCTCTGAGGATTTAAACAGGCCATTCTCCAGTTCTTTGTCCGAATCATTAACAAAAACACTGACTAGTTTTCACCTCTGTGCTGTCTCCATCCATGCCATGGGCCTTTAGACAGAAACAGCAGCAGCTCTCTGCAGGCTTCCAGAAGAAGCATCAGGGTGCCATACATATGCATAAACAAAGGATAACTGAATGTTGACAACTATCATTATCTATTATATTCTACTTCTAGAAAAATCAGACATGTCTGATACCCAGGAAAATACACATTCAAATCCACCCTGCTATGCATAATTGGATAGGGAATTTGGAATTTAAATTAAGGCTTTGTTTTGTACATTATAAGTCAACAGCACTGAGATTTCAGCTCCTCCAGAACTAAACCAACATTGCATTATTAGCATTTCTCTCTCTATTGTTTTATGGTTTCACCTTCTGCTAATTCTTTTTATTCCATTTACTGAGCTGCTGTCTTATTGTATGACTCCCTACCTCAAAAAATTCATCACTGATACAACGCAGTTACAGTAATAATTGCTGAAAGATAAACACAACAATTTATGTAAACTACCTTCCCACTGACAATGAAGCCCATTGTTTAAGGGTAAGAAAAGCATCTCCTGGAGATGCTTCTCATCTCAGAGAAAATGTACTTTTTTATTTCACCTAAGAGCAATTTGTCAAGAACCTGTTTATTCCTCTAAACCTCTCTCAAGGTTACCTCACAGATGTTCAGAAATGAATTGAAAAAACCAGTGACAAAGCAGAGAAAATTTTGGCTCCTCAAAGCGGTTTTTTAAGTTGCAGTTAACTCCTGCAAGCTCTGTGCACAGCCAGAAACAGGCACAGGCATGGTCCAGAATAACTTAAGCACTTGCAGTACTCCCAGAGTATTTTGACTGAGTTGTATTCAGCCTTGACTGGGAACAAGGAATTGCCTAGAACAGACAGATCAACCAACCAGACTGAAACTCCCCTTTGTGGCTAAGCAGGGAATCATAAATGAGGCAAAGGAGCTGCTGCTGGAGAGACCCCCCAGGCAGCCCTACAGCCAAGTGACTCACAGGCTGACACTGCAGGGTGTGCAAGGAGGGAGGCAACTCTGAGAGTTTCTCAGGAGGAAAACCAAAGCAACTCTGTATGGAACACCATTTTATTGGGAGAGGAAAAGGTGGGGAGCAGGGCAAAACTGCAGTGGGGAAAATCAGCTTTAAGCTTTCTACCACAGATGCCTAACATGTACCATAGCAATCTATGAGATTACAGAGGGAAAACATCTGAAAGCAAAGTAGCAAAGCTCTGATCTGACCCAGAAAAAGTCAGTAATGATGAAGGAATGACAACCTCCAGCTGACTGGGTACTGGTGTGATTCCTTTCCTTTTGTCAGCTGCAGAATAACAACTTCAGTTTAAAAGACTTCTCCCCCCTCCTCGTAGATTTGAAGAGCAGCAACTAAATTGAAGCAATTTGCCTTGAATATTTTTTTCCTCTAAATATGATTTGGCTGCTAGTCTGTACAACTGAGTCACTGTCAGTGTAGGTCAATGGTGTAGAGGCTGACTCACAGGGAGTCAGAAGAAACAGCCAGTCCCAGGCAGTTTCTGTTTGAGACGAATGTTTGGTAAGATCTCACCTTTTATCTGCCACCTAAATATCATCTTACAAGTAATGCTAACTGTTATTCAAATGCCTTTCTTGTATATCAAAAATACGGTCTCTAACTATTAGGAAACTGTTTCAAATAAACATTTTAAAATGTTAAAAATACAGAAGTAGGTTGGTGCTGATCTGCTGTTTCAGCTACTAAATACCTGTCAGTCATTTAACAAGGCTACACAACAAACCTTTTTTCTCCACCCTCCACAAATCAACTTTCACAGCTAGTGCAACAGGAAAACTTCCTTGGGATGTAGCCCAAACAAGCAAAATGTCTGTAAAACTAGTCCTGTAATCCGGGCTCGCTCTCATTTGAGCTGTTCAGACATTGACAGACTGCTAAGAACAACTAAGAATTCTAAAACAGGACCAAATTTTTTCATAACAGTCAGCACATCTGCCTGTTGTTAGTTCTCTCCTAATAACTCTTCCTGCCCCATGTTTATTGCCCCTAAATCGTGTGTCATAATAAGAAACACAACTCTAAGGCAAGTAAATGCAAAAAACTTCGAGTCAAAGGGAAGCCAAAGTTTTTGATGGCTGGCAAGTCAGGAAGCCCCAGAAGTCCAAGCTCAGCTTTACAGCTGCTTTTTATATTCTCCAGGCTGTACTACATGGAGGTAGATTCCCCCTGCACCTCTGGGCACACAGAGCACAGAACAGTTTCATTTTTGCATTACTTTTCCTCCTTTCCTTTTTTCTCCCTCCACCTAATCACAATCCTCAGTGTAATCACTCAGCACTTTGTTCTCATCAGCTCGAGGTGCTGTACCTTTCAGAGGTAAAGACAAGCTTCACTCCTCTCACACTCAGCACGATGCTCTTCTGCTGTTCCTTCTTCCTGCCTTAAGCAGGGAGCTGTCTGAGAGGAGAAAAGGTGGTTACAATACTTCCAAAGGCAAAAAAATCATATTATGAAGTTTGTCTGAGAATTTTTTTTCTCTAAATGTTCCAGCTGGGTTTTTCAGACCACAGATGTTTGAAATCTTCACAAGCCCCTCTGATGTTGCTCATTGCTAATTGGATTTTGGTATTTCTCATGTGCACTGTTGTTCTGCCCATGTCTTTGGGTCTCCAGCTATTTGTTCTGCCAATCTAGATTCCATACTGGCTGACAGCCCCAAGTCTTCTCTGTTTCCACCTGGAAAATCTTTTATCATTCAGAGAGTAATTTCCTGCTTCTTCTGGTTGTCTAAGTTATCCTACCTGCCCACAGTGCTGCCCTGTCTGAGCTGTTATCTCTAAAGACAAATAGCAGTTGGCTTTGCAAACTTAGCCAGGAGCACACATTTACCCTGTGGCTTTCCTTGCTGTTCTCACCACTCCTCCCCATCCCACACCATTTACCGACCTGCTCATGCTGCAGGGAGCCACATAAAAAGCTGTTTTCCTTTAGCTGAAGTATAAAAGGAGGAAATCTGTTGGGATCCAATTTGCCTCTTGCTGATGCATAATGTGGACCTGAAGGGGAGACAGAACTGCATCAGGTATTTAGTATCTCAGCACCCTCTACAAAGCAGTTAAGTGCACACCCCTCCAGGACAGCTGCAAAGCTTATCAGCCCTAACTCTGCTGCTCCCTGAGCCAAACCAGCTCCAGCAGCTGCTGTGTGGGGCAGATGAGGTGGAACATCCAGCAGTGCCCGAGTTTCGGCACGTCCAGTTGTCAGGAAACACAGCCTGTGCCTGCTGGCTGGGGTGGGGTGGGATAATCTCCACGATGGAAATAAAGGAATCCACTGGAAATAGCTGCATTTTATAGGCAGGTCCACATGGCACCACAGGAAACATTAAGATTGCTCTGACTTAGCTACCCAAGGAAAGGGAGATCCATGGATTTTATCTCACCCTGTAGTTTGGCTGCTGCTTCAGCCATTGATTTATCTTTTCCGGGCCATGGCAAACTAAGATCTAATTTATTATCAAATCAGTCTGAAAGAAAACTTGATGGCTTTAGAGCATTTAGTACTTTCCAGCCTCAGCACTGTCTTTCAGTCATTGATTTTATTTCCCCAGATATTTTTCTTGTTAGAGATGTACAGTTTATTGCACATCCTCCTAACTGCCAGGAACAAAATTCTCCACAGGTTTAGCAGACTTTTCCCTTCATGTGCTATTGCGAAATAGTATTTCTCTGTACTAATAAAAATATGCTCTAAAATGGTCTCTCTGCTTAGAAGCACATTACTGTCCCAAATTCCATTGTTGTAAGGGGTGGTATGCACAGAAACTCACAGGTAAAGGGTAATGGCCATGCAGCTTTGGATTAAACTCACCAAAGGAAGCAAGCTCAGTGATTTTGGGATGTCACATAAGTTTGGCTGAAAAGAAGAAAGCTAACAAATATGTTCTGCATGAAATTGTAAGATGTTGTCAATGACAAGTTCGTGGAATTGAAAACACTAGAGCAGAACAGCAGTAGACCGGCTATAAATTTAATTTAAAGTGTATTCCCAGGGATTTCTGTACATAATTAAATGAAAAATTGTTTTTCAATGATTTCTCAATATTCATCTCACTCAATCTGTGTGTTTCTCTGACCAGAATCTTCTTCTGCTCTGTTATGCCATGAGGGTTTGAATGTTACAGACATAAGTAATTTCCCATCCATCCAACAACTGAACAGAACTAATCAAGAGTAAAAGTGAATTAGAAAGCAGAGACCGTTTTTAACCTTACCTGTATTTTACATATTGCAACTCAAGTTGATTAAAATCCACTATGCAGTAACAATGAAGCAGGTAAAGTGGCCTTGATCTTTGAGAAAGACACGGGGAAGCCTTTAAACTGACAGCAATTCATGACATATTTTCTACTAAAAAGGAAAGCAAGCAAGACTTTAAAGACTAATTAAGAGTGACTAAGTGTTCCCATGTGCCAATACCTGATGGTTGTATCAGCTGGAACAACCTCCTCTACTGTACAGCCTCTACTGTCAAATGCAAGTCCTTGTACCACTGGGCCCCCATCCTTAAAAAATAGCACTGAATCAACAGCTTGATTTTAAAGATTTAATGGCATTCATTCTATTATAAAATATTCTGAAAACAATCCCTTTGATAACTGACAAGTTGCCAGAAACAAGGCTCTCGAGAGTCAGAAGTCCAAGAAAAATACGAATTAAAAATAACTTCTGAAAGATGGTTCCTCATCTATATTTCAAAATCTCACCCAGGATTCAGCTTTATGCAACAGAAGATCCTACTAAAGACTGCTTCTGGACTCTTCTTTTCTCAGGGATCTATGTTACTTCTAGTAGAAATAATTCTAAGAGCATCAGAAAATGTGCATATATGATTTACAGCAAACTTCAGTGCATGAGCTCAAAAATCGTATTTTAAAAGTTTATGACATTAATGTATGTTCTGTAGATGAGTAGATGTGATAAAAATAATGAAAAAGAAATCAATTGCAAGGCAGAGATCAGCCAGCTCAGATTTCAAGTGCCTTAGGTTCCTCTTTACCATTTGAGAAAAGCATCAACTAGATTACAGAGCAACATATAAATTAGAATCAATGTCACTGAAATTTATCCAAAATTGGCATAAAGATGATCAGAAGGATTCTCTGAGTTTGCAAGGAAAAGTGCAGGTACTGATGCTGTAACTGTCTGTGCCAACACCCAAATGAACCCTGTGAAGACAGGACTGGCTGCTCACAGAAATGCAGCCACCAAAAGCAGTTTTCAAAGAAGAAATGGCTCACTCCTTGCCATTATTACAGCCTATTTCAGCTCTCTCTAAAGTCAGGGAAAATTGGCCCATAATCACTAAGGGAGCAGAGAACTTCCTGAGAGGCTTGAGAATAAAAAATAAAATGAAATAAAAAGTAAAACAAACCCCAAAAAACCCTAACCCAAACTACCCCAAAACTTTATTCAGACCCTCACAGCTCAGCATTGTTCATGAGCTGGCACTAAAGGGGATAATTTTTTTAATTCCCACAGAAACCAAAAGTGAAAACCAATCCATACCCTAAGTATGAGTAGTATATACATGTCAACAGGATGTCAAAAGTGGGATTACCACACCTGCTGCTCAGTGCACAACCAGACAAATGCCACAACTGTTCCAGTACCCCCTTCCAGGGAAGCACACTGTGGAATTGGGTCCCCAGCTTGTTTTTCTGTAGGAATCTGCCTGCAAAATGTACTTCTAGCTGTCAGTGAGTACCTCCACCCTCTGTCAACACCACCTAAAAAACCCCCTTTTCCTAGACTTGCTAGATTTTTCCCTAAATTTAAATTCATGTTCCTTTCTATCATTTACTTATTTTGTCCACTTCTTTATAGCCTACTAATCCTACTATTTCAGTCCTAGAGGAGGGAAGAAAATGACTTATGCTTCAGTAAGAAAAAAACCAGGCAGACACTCTGAGCTGAGCAGGTGAATCCAAACGACAAGATAAGTGATCAAACCACACAAAGCACTTTCATGGTTGCTGGGTATTGCTAAAGCCTCCTGGAGAAGAGTTCTTACTAAAGAGTAAAGAGCTCATTAGCACTTGTCATACAAGTGATCTACAGCGAGATCTTTCTGTCTGAAGCACTGAACTGGAGCTGACAGACCGTTTGCACCTCAGTTCTCCTGCACACACTTCTCTTTATGCCTTATTTCCTAATACTGGTGTCAGAACAATTATTTTAGCACATTACAAGCATGTGATTGTCAGCTGAGAAAGCGTTATGCTTTTTCCTAACCATTTCAGACGCCTTTGCTCAGAGGAAACTGGAGCACAGGTAATCATCATTCATCACATTTTCATCTATTTCTGAATGATCATATGTTCAAAATTTTATGGAATTATAGGAATTAATTACTAAACATAAACTATTAGTAGTGCATTTAAGTTACCGTAATACATCTGTCTTTCTGTCACTGAGGAATTCCATTCTATTGCTATAAGAGGGGGCTGGGGGTGATTTTTTTGGTTCTCTTTGCTGAGAGGGCCACATTTGGGGTTTAATTGAGGGGTTTTTTACTGAGAAGATTCCTTTCAGAGACAGCCTCAGTACTTGCCTATTCACAAATAATTTCTTACTATAATCTGGGCTACCCTGGGGTATGAGAAGGTGTTGCACACTGTTGAGAAAACAGGGACACTTCTCTATGAAAATCAAGCCTCTTCTTCAAGACCTAGCAGGGCTAAGTGATATTTTTTTATAGCTGTAGGTGAAAATGCAATAGAAAGCACAGCTGCAGAAATGAGATAAGCTAACCCCAAATCTCAGATACCACTTGCTGAGGAAATCAAGTTTGTGAAGAGGGGAAAAAAGTATTTCTTTGACATGATTTAGCTGACAATTACTGAGATAAAACACTGTTCTTTTTTGTGTGTGTTGTGATCCACCCACCACACTCCAGCATTAGAAAGTTCATTCTGGTTAATTAGAAAATGACTATCATAACCTTCTGCTCTGATCACACAGGGAGTCATCATTCCTCCAAGCTCCCCTGTTTGCCAGAGAGCAGTGGCATCCTGGTGACAGGGCTGTGCCAGCTGGGATGGATGTGCCAAGGCCCTGCTCCAGGGGAATGGCCTGGCAGCTGAGCTGGATCCCCACAGGCTGCCTTGGCAGCATTGCCTGACCTTCACAGGAGCCACAATGGCACTTGGGACAGGGACTGGCTGTGATCTGAGCTCTTGAGCTGCCCCTTGAATATCATGGCAAGACCAGTGTATGCCTCTCCTCCAACACCACCATTTCTGCAAAGAACATGGCTGAAGAGCCTGATAATGTTTCTGAAAACAGGAATTCCAGGGAAACAAGTACTCAGCTCCATCTGGTGAGGAAGAGATAAAACCATGCATTCAATTTCATTTTAAGAAAAGCTGTTATTTGCTTCAATGCCTAAAATTGTAATTTGAAAGCTTACCCATGAGACAAATGCATCTCACATTTGCCAGGGACAGCATTTTCTGATCCCCTTTAATCCATTAAGGAAATACAATCTCCCATCTCAGCAATAAGCCATGCATCTATTTCCCATGGCACACACATTTTTCTTCATCAGCCTACAGATCTCTGGCAATGTTAGCAAACATTGTAAGACAGTGCATTCCAAAGGCTGGCACGCAAATTATCAGGCTGAACTTCCAAACACTTTTCTTCCAAAGTGTGTCTCAGACCAAGTATGTGAGCACAAGGGAGAGTTTCCATGTGTCTCTCTCAGCTCACTGGTTCAGTGAGCAGAGGTGATAAATCCACCCAAGTACCATTACAGGTGTACACAAACGGCTGCTGAAGGACAACCACTGGCAGATAAGGGCAACTAAACAATCACTCTGACCAGGAGAAAGTGGTAAGGAAAATAAGATTCCTCTGGGCAGCTGCTTTTGCCAGAGGTTTTCAGCCCAGCTCAGGCATGAGGTGATGTGTAGGTGCAGGTCACTTATCTAGCACTGCATGACTTTCAGTCACTCACACATCCATGTGGGATTGGGCTGGCAAACACACCAGGCACATCACTCAGTGAGCCATAAGCAGAACCTGATTCAGGCATCTAACTTGGAACTTGGCTCTACTTTCATCAGCTAGAAAGTCAGAGATGTAACATGGGCTGGTTACTACCAAGCTCTTAAGACCCTGCAGTGGTGGTAATTAATATCCTTTGGCAACAAAATTGTGTTAAACTACCTATGGAGGGTGAGGATGTGGTGTCGTTCTTCACCAGTGCCACCAGTTCACCAAAAATCTTAGCCATGAAAGGCAATTTGATTTTCAGGGTTCTTTCAGAGCTGGGCCTCTTCAGTTCTGGTCATCCATACCGGAAAAAAAATGAATCCAAGCTAAAATGCTGAACAGGTGTGGAAAGCAGAGCAGCCACCTCACCAAGAGGAGAGTTCATGACTGTTCTGTGCCATCAGCCTGGGACATTAGAGAGGGGGAGGCAGGATGTGACTGCCTCCCACAAACACACTGTGACAAAAACCTGTGAGGAATAGGTGCTGCTCAAGCTGAAAGACAGTTCCCAAGACATGGGAATACAGTGACTGATTTTAAACTGGAAATTAGGAGGATCAGTAGAGCAATGATGTCCTAGGATAGTCAGGACAGAGGGCAATGGAGACAAGTAAGCCCCTTTTAAGATGGAATAGGTACATTTGCAAAGGGAATTATGGTGGCTGTGACAGCAGAAAACAGGACTTGGTCACCCAGGATAACTTCAATCCCATATTCATGAATATAGACATAAAACAGGGCAGAAATCTTTTTCCCTTCTGCTTAGAGAAGATACAAATTAAAAAGGTACACAGACAGCTGCTATAGTGCAAACTCTAGGTGTGGGAGAGGCTGCAAAGCAATGAGTGATTTGGCAAAAAAGGATAAACCCATGCTAATTATACGGTTTCACTTTCAACATTTCAATCAGTGCAGAAATACCTTCCAGAAATACCAATTAGCTGCATCAGACAGCAAGCAATTTATTCCCATTGATATCCATGTGACACTCCAAGTCTCAATTCATGTTTCATGGGTTTCTCTGCCTCTTCTGCTCTGCTGCATTTCAGAAATAAACAGCTTTTTAAGTGTCAGGCAGGAAATTACAAAGCCACGCCATCGTAATGAGAGACAATTTCAGCTTCCCTTGATTGGAATTGCACCCACCAGCCCTGGCAGCACCAGTTTCACTGCTCCCATGGTGAAAGTCTGGGAGCAGGACAGTAAATTCCCAGCGTTACAGCACAGTTTCTAGATTATATTCCTCTCATCCTGAAGCACATTGTGTATAACACTCATGAAAGTCATGCCCTAAACATGCCTATTTCTCAGGGTGATGTGCTCAGGTAAAGCCATTCTGAGTCACACCAGGGTGAAGGACACACACAGGAGCTGACAAGCAACAAGCATCAGTATTGATGGACAAATCTGAAGCAAATGCCTCCCTTGACTAAAACTAAGGGGAAAAAAAAAAAAAAGACCAAGATGTATAAAGGGAAAAGGAAGGTTTCTTCAGAACTCAGTATAAAAATCTACACAGTGGACAAGGGAAAAAACAAAACACAGGAGAGAAGATTAAACACACTCCCCCTAAAAAAGATAATTGCAAACATTGTTCTCTCTGCAATTATTTCTCTCAGCACCTGCTACCCATTTAAAAAGCGCCTTTCATTTTTTATTCCTACTACTGCATTTTCAAGAACAACCAAACATATTTACAGGAAGCAGCCTGGTCTCATGGCTGGTTTTCTAATGTCTCAGAAGTACCTTTTTCTACCTCTGGTCACTGAATTCTGGACATAGAAACATCAGCCCAGAAACCAGTCACTCCAGCAAATTATTTTCTTTTTTTTTTTTTTTCAGTTCCAAGTGGATAACTGTCCCTGACTTCGGGCAAACTAAAATTTGAGTATTTAATTAAAGTGATAACATTGCACAACCATACCATGAAGACAGGGCAAGGAAGTGAAGTTGTGATACACCTTCCTTCAGTGCTAAACAGTTTGGGGTAATATAGAAGGTTTCTACTGGTCTCTAGCTCTGACTGGAGCTCCATTTTTACAGAAAAAGAAACCCAAACACATAACTCCTATACAGTTCCAAGGCTTTTTGAAGCTTTGACAGGATTTTGACTTCCAACTCTGCACTTCAGAGTTGGAACACTTCAATCTCATAAAAGTGCCTTCAGTTTACTATTAAAAAAAAATCCAAAGCCTGTACAAAATTGAGACAAGAAGTGGTAGAAATCTATCCTGTATCTGACTGTGTTTTATGGCAACAGACAGTCTGGCTGGAAATCAATTCCTTGAAATTGGATGCTGCATCTGAATCATTACTTATGAATCTCTCTCATAACTTGAAATTGAGGATTTTGTTTTATCTTCTTGCAAACGCTAAAACATGTCAGGAGAATGAGATTTGATTGTACTGAAATGTATAGTTCATCTCACTTTGCACCTTCCTGCTCTTCATTCTCAGAAGCAATGCTAGTTTTTCACGGTACTGAAAGCCTTGTTTGCATTTGCTCCTTACATAGTGCTTCCATCACTCAACACTAATTTTTAGAAAGCAAGAATGAGGTGACTAGAGCTGACTGGAGTTAATTCTGGAGATGTATCACTTTATCCAGAGAAAGTAGATGAAATTACGTATATAAAACATGTTTCAGTGGCCATTCCTTAGTTCTTTGGGAAGATGAATCTCTTATTCCTCATTATCTCAGAAGGTAAATGACAGAGCCTGTCATTTTCAAGGTTGCCTTTAAGTGATAAACACAAGGTTGTCAGTAAACAGTAGCTGGGGATGCTCACAGTTACCACAGGCTGCTGCTCACATAGTTATCACAGGCTACTAAATTAATATCAGCAACCTAGAATAATTTCTAATCTATCAGAATTTACACATGATCTTTCTTACTAGAGCTGGACAAAAACTTTTCAAGTGTTCTCCGGAGTAGGCATAGAGTCTGCTCACCTCTGCATGGAGCTGAACTGGGCCACCTCAAGGAACCAAGGCATTACACTGAACCAGGCAGGAAGGAACAGCCAAGAGGTCCTGGTATCACTATCTCCTGCACCTCCATACCCACAAAGCCCCAGGAATGCAAGCCCACAGAAAATAATTAGCAACTCCTGTTTATTGTGTAGCACTGGGGATGCTACATCCAGAAGTTACCCTGCTGTGCTGAGCAATGGGGTTTTTCTGTCAGACCACTGTCTCTGCTTGAAATACCAGCCTACGCTGGCAAAAATGACTTTTTAAGACAGGTATCACTTTAATTTGAACCACCAGGAGACAGGTAACAACATGAAATCAAACCCTGGGAGCCACATAGCCCCTGTTTTCACAGCCTCTGCCAACACCCCCACATTTATCTCCAGGTTTAGCCATAACCCTGCAGCCCACTCATACTGTGGGCGTTTTGCTCTCCAGCTTCCACTCCTCGAAAGCTGATTCCAACTTTTGGCAGCACTGGGACTGGGGGCTGCTGGATCCCCCCATGAGCAAAACATGAGCTCTGTGTCAGCCAAGCACAAGGCACACATCCTCTGAAAAGTGGCATCCTGCCACTGGAGTAAATCGTTCAGTGTCTTTAAAGCTGTGAGTTAATAATGCAAAATGTAAACTGAGACTAAACCAGCCACCCACAGGGTGTAAACGGGAAATAAAGATATTAACATCAGATTCCTGCACATCTTAGTGACAGAACTACACCAGAGGGGGGAGAGAGAGAGCTGTGGGCTGACAAATAGTAATTAGCAAATGAAAACCAGCCATCCCAGTCCCCGGGTGGGACCAGCAGCATTTCCAGCAGCTGGTTCTGCGTGTACACAGAGCAAGCAGAGGTGCCAAGGCCTGGGAGACTGGGGCAGAACTTCCCTCTGAAACTCCCTCAGTGGTTAAACACTCACTTCTGCCCAGCCCAGTGTTCCCACTGCCTGTGCATTAATTGTCACATTTCTCCCTTGGAAACATGTCATCAGAAAATATCTCCCTGCTGAAGATAGTACTTAATTTTCCTGCAAGAAATTAATGCCAGTGAAAAGAACAGGCTACTAGCGTGGAATTACAAAAGCTAAGGGAAAGGAACTTTGTATTTCCAACACCACAGACAAACAGATCACATAGAAAGCACAGAAGAGACTCATCTTAAGGAAGATTAGTAGCAAAACTAGAACTGAAAATGGTAATGTTGGCCTCAATCATTAAGTATCTAGTTAAATACCTAATGAGTAACTTTCAGCATTAATATTGGTTATACTAATATTAATTACTAATATACTGTATTAATGCTGGTTATAGTAGGCATTCCAGTCTACTGCTGTTAAATCCTGCAATACTTGCATGTCACTGAAGGCAAAGCTTGAATGTGCTGTAAAGAAAAAGCACCACATAACATTAAAGCATTTAGGTTGTAAGTATTTTTATATTTTTATATTTGTATTTAAATAGCACATCAGCTATTTATATTTATGCCAAAATTATGGAACCCACTACATATGTATTAGGTAGCATCTTACTGCCTCTTTTTGAAAATATCAACAATTGCATGATGCAAAATGATGGGAACTAGTAGATGAGACTCCCCAGCCCTTCTGTGTGGCTACAGCTTTTCCAAATAAAATGTTCCAGTTGGAATAAGATATTCTGCTCAGAATAAAGTAATGAGGAGGAGGGGAAAAAAAGGCTCTATAAAGAAAACAATCAAGATTTGAAATAGCAAGAAATAAAGACTTTAGCATACAGAGAAAAAACCTGAAAGCAATGGCAGAGCAGCCCCTGCTGTGCCATGAGGGGACTCTGCTATCCCTCAGCAGTTCTTCACGTCCCGTTAATGGGTTTCACTGCTTTCCTTGCCAAAGCACCTGCTAACCTGGATTTGGCTCTGAGCAAATGGCAGCCTTGGGGAGGGTACTTAACTGTGCCCTTCACGTAGGGGCTTCCAAAGAAATTTCAATTAAAATGTGACTGAGAGGATCCACAGGATCCATTTTTAAAAAACATACACCACCATCAAAGCTGAGCTTT
This sequence comes from Manacus vitellinus, assembly GCF_001715985.3. Classification (NCBI taxonomy): domain Eukaryota; kingdom Metazoa; phylum Chordata; class Aves; order Passeriformes; family Pipridae; genus Manacus; species Manacus vitellinus. Next base: position 873,511 of record NW_021940749.1, on the reverse strand, counting down.
GCAATTGATACCTACAATAATCCAAGAGTCTGAACTGGAAGGCTAAGTAAGTAGTTGAGCTGTTTAAAAGGCTTGATCTTCTGCCAGATGGGAAATCTCAATAGCGATTTTTTTTCCCTATTTTGAACAAAAATGTCAACAACAGCAGCCAAATAAACAAACAAAAAACTCCATCTCAAAACAAACAAAAAGGAAAAACCCCAGCCTTTTTTTCAGAAGTACTGAACTACTTGTTCAGTTCAGAACTGCAAATGGATTTCATTTTACTAGTGAGGAAAAAATGGTTTGTTGAAGTGGATACAAAGTCATTGAAAACTATTTAAGATTAAATAGAATAGAAACAATAAAACAGAAAAAGGCTATTTCAACATAATTTAAATGGGACCAAGTTGTATTAAGCTGCTTCTGAGACTGACAGGTTCCACAAAATATTTTGCTTGTTTTTACAACACTAAGAGTTAACACAGAATCTGTTCCACTGATTTATTTTTCCATCATGTTTCACTGCAAATGCAGGACAAAAAGCAATAAAAGCAGAGACAGAAGTATAGCAATTAAATTCAGAGGAAGACTACAAGTACCAAAGTCTGGGTTAACTATGACAGAGGTGAAAGGTCTTATTCCTACACTCACAAATGCTTCCCTCAGGTTTCTCTCCCTAACTTTGTAGCACCAGCACAGCGGGAGGAAGAACACTCATTTTGTCCCAGTTCCCCACTGCTCTGTACCCTGTGGAATTACTTCCAAGTGCACAACTACACACCATAAAGAGCTGAGGTATTTTACAGCCACACTGCACAAGTGTAAATCACTGCACAAACTACGGAGGGGTGACTAATGGGGCACAGAGTGATCCCCAAGGCACAGAACATGAGAGCTGTATTTTTGGGTGATGTCAGCTCAGAGAGGCAGAGCACTGGGATGCAGCAGTTGCCCAGCTCTCAGCAGGGCACTCGGGGCAGCACTGGTGTGTGCCCTCAGCCAGCACTGCTTCTGCCACCTGCCGAGCTTAACTCTTGCTCCCCTAAAGATATATGGCAGATCCAAGTCTTTAATAATTCTAAAAAGATAAGGAAATTCATAAACTGCAGGCTCTGTAGCAGACCCTGCTCTGTGTCAGTCAAATCCTGACAGATGGTGAGCCATTAGATTCCCATCCCTGGAAGTTCAGCAGCCCCTGGAACAAGCCCTGAGTGAGCACCAGAGGCTTTAAGTGAACATGCATTCAATACTTTTTATTTAACTGAACTCATTGCTAATGAAGGAACATTTAGGGAATGAGCTAATTTATATGTTTATTGCAGCACTGAGCAGAGCAAAATGCCTGGGATTTATCACAGCAACCCATGAGTTCATTTGAACTAAGAGAACAAACCCTAAACAGCTGTTCTGAAACCAGGGTAAATCTAACCCCGTGCCTGCTTTCCTGAATGCTCATTAGCTTCCTTTCTTTAGTCAAACACAGTGTAGGTAAAGCCTGCTTTCCTCCCCTGCCTCCCGTGTGAAAGCTCTGGAAAAGGAGCTACCTCTCACTTGTAGGGAAATCATATCTGTTCCTCTCTTACTGTAAAACCAGGCTGCTCTGAAATCCCTTGTACATCCCCCCCAAAAACCAAATATTCTCTGCCACTTAAACTGCCATCCCAACTCAGTAGGCAGCCTCGAACACACCCAGAGAGATTTTTGAGGAATTTTTAGCCACTGGAAGAAAACACCCAAATTTGTTTCTTTTCACATAAATTATGTATTATTTATCTAAATATTTCAATCACCCACACTCCTAAAACTCCCCCCTTCTTCCAGAGCTCACCATTCCCACTCAAAAATTGGTGATTACATTTTCCTGCTTTAAATTCTCTCCTCGTTCTCAGTGTGCACCATCTCTTGCTTCCCCTTCAAGCACTCTCAGGCAGAATTGTTAATGCCCCATGACAACATCCCATGCCAGAAGCAGCACTGGGGTTTTGTACATATCCCAACACCAGGCTCCATCAGCTTGATGGGAGGATATAACAATTTACAAACTCCCTACAACTAATCAAATCCTGTAAGGCAGATTGAATCCTCTTAGAAATGCTCATCAGGAAGCCCCTCTCCTTCCCGTGTATTTGGCACATCAGTAGGAGGGCTAAACCTGAGGAGGCAAATGAGTGTCATGTAGCTATTTTGCATTCCATATTCAGGCTTCCTGTACACAGGAGATACCCCTGAAGTCTGATCTGAAGGCAGCAGGGGTCACACTTCCCTTTCCCATCCCAGAGCTGGCTTTAGCAGGGTCCATAACCTTTAACAAGGGGTCTGTAACTCCAGCACTGACTGAGGGAAATGCTGTTCATCCCACCGTGAGAAAACTCTCTGCTACCTGTCTGAACAGGGCAGAAAAGTGCGGGGACAAAGCTGCGTGGCAGGATCCAGGTCAGCTCCAGCCACAGTGTGTCCTTGGGGCTGGGTAAAGTCCTCACACAAACGGTCTCCGTTAATCCCTTATCAGACTGTTACAGCAATGCTGAAGAAGAGCTCTCTGTGGCTTCCAGAAAAATGCTTTAATTATCTTTGGCTTGCACCTTTGAATGCCTTTTGGGCAACCACTAAAAGATTGCGGCCCCCTTCAGGTGAGGTCCATGTGCCAAACCACAGCAGCCGTCCCTAACCCCTAACGAGGGAGAGCTGAGCAGGCCCTCCTCTGCTCATCCTCCCTCAGTATTTACAGCAGAGGGGGCAAAAGGGACACTTGCTCTGTGAGATGCACATTGACACTGAAGGGAAGTCCAAGCCAGGAAAGCTACCCTGTGGAAGCTGGACAGGCAGAAATCCCTGCCTGGTGCAGGCTCCATGCCACAGTGATTCACTCTCTCCACTCCTGTCAGCAGGATGGGGTGCCCAAGGCACAACTATGCCCCAGTCAGATCTACCTCTTCCTTCTGTGGCTCATGCAGATCACAAACTGAGCTTCACTATTACAAACTAATGAGCTGTTTCTTTTGCTATATCCAAATCCCTCTACTCTGCTCTGGTGAGACTCTACCTGGAGTGCTGTATCCAGCTCTGGGGTCCCCAGCACAGGAAGGGCACTGACTGTTGGAGTGAGTCCAAAGGAGAGTCACCAAGATAATCAGAGGAGAGGATGAGAGAATTGGGATTATTCAGCCTGGAGAAGTCTCCAGGATGACCCAGTTGTGGCCTTCCAGTACCTGAAAAGAACCTACAAGAAAGATGGAGAGAGACTATTTACAAGGGCCTGAGTGACAGAACATAGGGGAATGGTTTAAAATTGAAAGAGAATAGGTTTGGATAGATATTAGGAAGAAATGCTTCCCTGTGAGGCTGGTGAGGCTCTGGCACATATTGCCCAGAGAAGCTGTGGCTGCCTCATCCTTGGGAGTGTCCAAGGCCAGGCTGGATGGGGCTCTGAGCAACCTGGTCTAGTGGAAGGTGTCCCTGCCCACGGGGGCTGGAACAAGCTGATCTTCAAGGTCTCGACCAACCCAAACCAATCTATGATTCAAATGTATCAAAGATGACATCAGAGAAAAAACAGAAGAGAGGAATAGACAGGACAAGAATACCAAATCTATGCCTAGAACAGCTGTTTGAAAAAGAAAACCAGAGTTTCACTTGAAGTTTGCAAGCTAGTATGCCCACTATTAAATTAAACATGGGACTTGAATTAAAAACACACTTCTTTGAGTGTGTTCCTTCTAAAAAATAGAATATTCCAGAGTAAGTATACAAGCATATAAGACTACACAAACAGTTTTCTGCAAAACAAAACAAGTATAACGTATTCAGCAAAATGCTGTAAGATGCAACAGGAGCTGTGTTCAGAGATTCCTGGATCTTCCCAAGTGGGGCGAGAAGGGCAAAGGAGAAGTACATACCATCCTAATGACTGCTCACATCACACTCCTGCAGCACTGTGGGAACATCCCAGCTTACAGAACTGAGGAACACCGGGTACAGGCTGATGAATAGTCAGAACAAAGGAAAATATTGCTTCTGTGAAAGAGAATAACCCTTCAGCATGCTGGGAACAAAATCCCAGTTTGGAAGGGTTATCACCTCACTCTAGGGCAAAGCTGTTTGTGAGGTTCAAGTCAGCTCTGTAAAATTCCATATAATTAAGCATAGGATTGATTTAATTGGTGGAATAGCCACTTGTCCCTACCAGCAGAGCTTGCCAGTGGGAAACTTCCCCCATGGCCATGTTCACTGGATGTTAAACCCAGGCTTTCAAGTAATGCTATAATGAGCACAATCATGAGTGTGAAGTGAAATCCAGTAACGAGAGTACAAATTTTAATGACAGTCCTTTTTAGAGCTGCATAAAGAAGCTTCACCTGTTGAGATGTCCAGCAGTCCCTGTTAGTTTGGCCTTAGGCTGCTGGCACCTCCCAGGGCTCTTCCTCAGGTGTTCTGGCAGCTCCAGAGCTGTCACTGCTTGTGGTTTTCCTGCTACAGACTTCTCCAAAAAGGAAGTGATGGAGCAATGAAGGAATGAGACTGAAGCAGTAAAGCACTCCTTGTTTAGGCTACTGGAAAGCTCCTCACTGGTCCTAAGCAGGGGAAAGTCCTCACAATGAGCTACAGCATTTCTCTCTCTTAACAAAGGTTAGCTTTCTTTATTGTACTTTATCAGCTTTTCATCCCTATTGGTTCTAAAATTGCCCAGCAAAGAGTTCAGTGCTTCCCAGGAATCCATTTACAGAGACAGTAGGTCTCACCATGAGCAAATTTCATCCAAAATGCTGTACCTGGCTTCATTTCATCCCATTATTTTGGCTGTAGCCAAATATATCAATCCTTTATCTCTATTCCACTTACTGTTTGTAACACATGGGTTCTTTCATTACCTTCCAATTTGTGTCAGACTCTACCTTGTTTGCCAAAAATCTGTCCTAATGATATCTACAATCCAGTCAGTTTACCTGAGTGTGTCAAAGGAGTCCAAGGGAAAATACGAGGCAGGAGAAGGTGGATTTAGTTCATGTATATATGCTGATTTGAATCCTCACATGTCAACTTGCCTTACGACTCTCTATGTCTCAGTAAAAGCCTAATATTTTATAAAACAGAAAAAAAAACACTTTAGAAAGAACCCTGCACAATGGAATAAGAAAAACAAATAACTCTGCAATGCACCTATGATCTGTCAGCAGGACAGGTCCCTCCTCATCATCAGGAGGGTCACACCTGGTGGGCTATTGCTGATTTTCTGTGTGCTCCAGACTGGAGACAGAAACAGTACTTCAAACAAGATGTCTAAAAGGAAATCTTCAGGGTTCCTGCTCCTTCATGAGAGACTCATTCATTCAATAGGGGCCACAGTGCAGGTCACTGAAACAGCGACTGAAAAGCAGCTCAGGAGCACATTAGAGATGCAAGGAGCACAGACAAGAGGCATTTACTGTGCCTCTGCTTTTAAAGCTCCAAAACCTGAAGTGTTTCTGATGTTGTATCCAACAGCCAATTTTTTTACAAAATATACTGGCCAAATGCAAAAGCTCCAGGAGTCTTTAGCCTACGTGTAGCTGCAGGAAGCATTTGCCACAGGAAACAAGAGAGTCCCACATAAATCAAACAGCCAGACCTGTTTCACCGCTGTTGAGAAGAGAGATGCTCTGGGGTTCACACCTTACAAAACAAATATATCTGCACAAACAAGAAATTGAGCAAAGGTTTGCCTTCTGCTGCACAAAATTTTTAAGTACTTCAAGGTCATATAAATGAGAAATCTTCTTTCAAACAGGGATATGTCTGGTTTTCAACAAAACTGTGACTGGAGTCCCCACTTGAAAGGGGGTTCCAAGGTGTGCGTGGTACTTCAGTGGTGAGATGTGGGCAATTTTAGATGCATTTTCTCCTGGCTTTTCTGCTTAATTATTCCATTTTCTGCCTTTTGGACTCTCATATTATAATCTTGTGAACCAGCTGGTATTGAATATCTCTGCTAAAGGTCATAAAGTCATTTTGCATTTATGCCATTACCACAAGCAAGTTCTTACTGTGCAAAATGATTGCTTGAAGTCTTCTTTTACAGAGACTGTGAGCTCAGCCTTCAGCAAGTGTTAACAACTAATTAACTTGGCATTAGTTTACCATACAGTCAGGTCAAAAACACCTAAGAATTGTCCATTCAGATATATGCAAACTATCAAACTAATTTGCTCTGGTCTACTGAGTGCCTAATTTACCAGTTACATTCTGCTTCAGACTAATTTGAGCCAGCAACAGAGTTCTGTTTTTATTTCCATGTGACTTCTATTTGTCTCATCTAAACTGAGGGAAGAAAAAAACATCACCCTCCAACATCCAGCCCCACAAAAAAACCCCACCACTCTCTTTAAGGAATGTAAATTAAGACAGACCAAAAAAATGGCAAACAAAAAAAAAAGTCTTTTCTCAAACCTCAATAGAAAGAAGAAATTAAATAGCCCAAGGGTACCATGTTCTGTCTTTTTTTAACATTGTGAAAGAAAATTTCAGTTCTTGATTTCCAGGGGCTTTCTTAATATATACTGCATTAATTCATCCAAGTTTAATCATAAAATCTAATTTAATCTCGCTTATTAAGCCAGCATGTTAGCATTTCACTTTCTGAGTGTTTGTTTCAGCTGGTTTTATGAAACCATCTAGAAAAACCAATACCTCCTAACATTTTTCTAACACTTCTCATTCAAAACACCATCACATTTCCTTAGTCCCCCACTGAAGTCTCCCTCTCAATTTTCTCTAGACTTATTTATTGAGCCAGGCTAAATATCCGTCACTCATTAAATAATTTATTTTTTTTTCAAAGTTCCAGAGGGTTGTGAGCTCAAGAATATAAGTCTCTTGTGGTGCCACCAGACAGCCTCATGTATTTCACTGGCACTTGTAGAGATTACTAGGGTGGAAAACATATTACAAACATCAAAACAAACAACAAAAGACAATTTTAATTTATTGCTCCACCATGTCATGTAAATGCATTAAGTTTTTTCTACCTGTTCACCAGAAAGCTTTTTACCTCTGCTCTCAAAATAATTCAACCATCAGCCAAGAAAGGCCTTACTGCATTTACCTTTTCAAGAACAGCCACCCTTGCATTTCATGGGATTATTTAAATGTAAATTCACCATGAGGAGGGTCTCTCAGGCTAAATCATGAGGAACTGCACCTGCTACAGGCTAAATTCCTGCCCTCAGTTACTGTGAGGAAGCCACTGGTGCAGACAGCCACAGATTCACACAGATTTTAAAACTCATCATCATGTTTGAGATCATTTGCCTGGCTGTTCAGTGCTCTGACACCAAAAACTACCCAAAGCAGGAAGTACTGTCCCTGAACTCACAGTAGGCAAAGTAAAATAGAGGGTACAATTCTGGGCAGAGAGGAAGGTCCCACATATCCTGCAGAGCAGAGATGGCTCCAGAGTGGGAAGGACAAGGCTGGGAGACTCAGTGCAGCCCTGAAGGAGGAGCCAAGAGGCAGCCCCTTGGTGGGCCTGAGTGGAGGAAGTAGAAGGAAAGCAGCAGGTATTTTTAATTCTGGAACAAAATTCATACCCAAATGGCCACAGTATCTAATGACAGAGTAATTCTAAGATAGTTTGCAAAAAGGCTTTACTGAAGTGGCCTGTTCAAGCCTGTTAGAAGCCACACATTTATCCCACACGATCCCAAGGTCCCAGCAATCTCCATGCCATTAAAAGGGTGTATAATCTTGTTAGATGGGATCTCTCAGAGTCCACACCTGAACAGGTCCCTGTGTAACACACAGTATTCATATAAGGCATCTGGTGCTGTGTCCAGGTCTGATTTCCAGCTATCAGTGCACGATTGAAATCTCCTGGGAGATCTTCTGGCAATTTCTGAAGCCTGAAAAAGTTGAGGTGCAAGATTTCTTGTTGGACCACACCTGTCTTAAAGCTTCAGAGCTCACTATCAATCCCAAATCCAAGAGAACCTTTACCCTCTGTGCAGGCAGTGACCCTGGGGTGGTGCAGGTCCCTGGAAGAGACAAGGAAGGCTCTTCTCTGCCTCTCTGCTATTTCTCCACAGTAAGCACAGAGGGACTTCTACCAACCAGCAATTCCCTAAGGAAACTGTCACTATGCCAGTGCCCTGTTTTCAATACCCCCCTCTGACAATGTGAGCATGTACAGAATTTGCTGTTGGGGGATTTGAGTCTATTCAACACTCAGCTAAGATCTCTCTCCAGTTGTACTCAGCTGAGATCCATAAAGCAGAGTATCCATTTAGCTTTATCAAGTACATTACACGGAAGGAGCTAAATTACATATAATCATAAAGCCAGATGAACTGATGACAAAAGTGAGTCAAGAGCTCAATTCGGCTTCATGGAGAAAAATTATCAGTTCATTGTATTTTCCAGCTCAGTAGGTTTGGTTTTTTTCTCAACTATGTATAAGTGTTGCCATTAAAATGATGGATAAGACAACAAAACTTTCCATCTTCCATATATCCAATCAGAATTCCCACATGGCACACGACCTTCAGCAAGTCACAGGCAATGCTGGCATGCCAGGAGTCAGCAATTAACATTCCTGGAGCTCTCTGAGCATTCTGTTGGTTTGACAACAGTGATGCCAGAAAAGGGGAAACTGTCACTGACTTGCTGTGTTGAACCTGGGCAAGATACTTCAGCTTTTGCTCCCACTTTCACACCCTCAAAAATGTCAAAATTCAATTTTCATTTGTGAAAGGCTGGCTCATGGGTTATGCAGGTGGATAATGAACCAGCTCAAAATCTTGGCTGCATATTCCATCTGGGTTTTGGTGGGAGAGCTGACAGAGCTCTGACAGGAGCAGTGCCTTCCTGGGCATGCTCTAACTCAGATATTAAGCACACCAGCAAACCAGTACTTTTCTGAAGGATTGACAGTTGGGAATGGATGTTGTTTCTCCCTGTTGCCATCTGTGAACTTCAATAACATACCCTCTGTTACTGTGACTCATGCTAGGAAAAAAAAAGGATGAGGAAAAAAAAATTAGCTTACAGAGTCTGAGACTGAAAGCAATTTTTTTAGGCCAGCCATGGAGTTCTGCAAGGTTTTCATTAGATGAGCATCGAATGAGACTGAAAGGCAATCAAAAACTGCTCTGAAAGTGCCACAAAGTCTTGATTTGTTCCCAAGCCCCTGCTCCCAAGGAACTTGCCCACACTGCAGCTTTTAGTGGTTGACTTGACACCCTTTAATGCTAATCACATCTCTCTCCCTGTAAGCTCTTTGCCAAATTGCTTTCTCCGGGACCAACAGCGGGTTTATGGAGTAAAACCCACCTTCCTTCATCTGTCCCAGCTCCCCATGCAAACCAGCAAGGAATGGTCACACTGCTCCCTGGAGTGGAGACATCAGGAAAGGAATGAAATGTCACCAAGCCAGTGTTCCCCAGGACAACTTTAGGGCACCACAATACCCTGAACACCCTGATTGCTCTAAGGTCCAAATCAAATCATACCCCTAGAATTTAGAGAGAGATAATCCTTTACTACATATTGCTCTGTTCATTCAACTTCTTACAAATAGCTGGTCAAGCACTGACAGTATTGGAAGGGATGTTCTTTTTGTATATAAAACCTCATCTCCCAGGAAATTTTAGGGCAAAAAAGAGTGTAGTTAAGCATGTTCAAAGGTCCTTTCATGGACAAAGGCCACTTCTGAATCTGCAGAAAAGGTTTAGAGTTTCCTATTACCAGAGGAGCAAAGAGCAAAATTTCTGAAAAGCAAACTGGCAAGTCACTTCTTTCTTGCCTCCCCACCTGTAACTGCTGTGAAAGCCAGTTACACTTGCACTCGGGGAATGCAGAGCCTACAGCTCCCATGGAAAAGAACATCCAGACATTTTCAAATGGAATAAATGTAACAATTACAGTCTCCCTCTGTAGAGGTCATCAATCGATTGCAGTCGCACTCAGAGTCCCCAGAGCCTCTCTGGCAGAGTGCTCTGACCAAAGCTCAAACTGGTCCATGCCATATGTTTCATCCTAACTACTATTTCTAATATGGGACTCTCTAATAAGGTGCCTTAAAGCCTAAACCACATCCAAGTCTTCCAGTGTAGTTCCTGCATGCTTAAATCCACCAGGACTACAAGCCAGACAGCGTAAGTACAGGTTTTGTGAAAGTTCCCCCAGTCAGTGTTACTCCTCTTACACAAGTCTCATGTGTGGCAGTTTAATGTCCCCATTTTAAAAAGAACAACTCCTCCAATGAGGCTTGGAAAGCTCTGTGCTGGGGACTATCTGACCTTTCCCTCACTGTTGCTGGGGAAGTTGAGTTGACAAACTTGAAGAAGGGAGTTCAAAACGCAAACTGTTCAATTGTCAGGCCTTCAAAAAAAGGAAATTTGTCCCGAGCAAACAACCTGTGGAGAAAGAAGGGAATGCAGCAGGAGAGGAGGAGTTGCAGCTTTTCACATGTATGGACAGAACTAAATGCAGCTGTTCCCATTGGCAGCTGCAAACAGAATTTAGGCTGCTCATTTCTCACCCCAATGTGGTTGGTACAGGCCAGCCCATGAGATGCTGGGCAGGTTCAGTGTTGGGCACTGAGAGCTGTGGGCACCCTGAAAGGTATCAACAGGAACAAAGGGACAGACCTTATGTCAGATCTTCGCTGTCCGTGGGCTTGGCATTGCTCCAGGCAAGTGCAAGCCCGGGAAGCCTCTCCCCATCCATCATTTCCAAGACTAGGAACTGGCAGGAATCTGCTGAAAACAAAACTCCTTAAGAACACAGTCTAACAAACCATTGCAAGCACTTACTAGAAAGATCTTGTTCACCTACACACACACACAAACCTCATGTGAATGAATGAAATAGGAGAGGATCAGGGAAAAACAGATGCATGTTCCAAGCTTTCCTTCATTTTTGTTGGTTTGTTTTTCAAATAGGTTTAGGTGAGTCTTCAACTAAAATAGGTTGAGAAACACTGTCCTCTCTTCTCCCCTCCCCAAGGCAGGAACAACCACATCTCCAACACTCCTTCCAGACTGTTGTCTCCTCTGAATCACTTCAGCTCAGCTTGGAATTCATCAAGGTCACTCCCCAGAGGCTGTAGATTAACAACCTCATAATGCAGCACTTTCTTGTGTGGAGAAAGTCTTATAGGAATATTTTAACATTTTTAACACATGACTTAGCAGGCAGTCAAGGGGAAGATAAATTAATTGCTAGCCAAGCATTATGAGGGGAAAAAATAAAACCTGGTACCTGTCTCAGAGGGTGGGCAATTTAATCCAAGAACTGGTTGTCAGCAGCGACAGCGCTCCCTGCTACATCCCAGAAAAAGCAGCTGGGAACAGTGTGAGCTACACACTGTATCTGCTGTAAAACCCACCAAAGGACCTGTTTGCATGAACTGGTCTTTTTATCCTACCAGTGTCACTTGTAGTCACGGTCTCCATAGTGCCATGTAACAGCAGGGTCTATAATTTAATCACGTCGTGACGCACTTTTCCTTTCATTTTGTTTCCAAGCTTCCTACCTGGCAGTGTTGCTGGGGGGCCCTTCTAGTCTGAGAGCAGTAAATGACTCTCCTCTTCTCCTGGTCATTCATCAATTCCAAGTCTTCTCTCCTCCCTTCTTCCCACCAGTCAACTCCCAGTCCCTGAGTAGCTCGTAGGTCACAGTAACATCAGGGGTCTGCCTGCACAGGCACTGAAGTAAACTGTGAGGAGGGACCTTTGGTGTAAATGTGGCATTAACCTGGGCCATGAGTGCTGTGAGGGCTGCTTGGATCCCACCCTGCAACACAAGAGCCCAGTAAGACAGACTGAGACAAACAGCAAGAGGCTTCAGATAAATACACATCATGATCCATCAGCCTTGAGTGGAGGTGACACAGTGGGTCCTGAGCCAAGGCAAACCACAAAGTAAACAGGTTAAATAATCAGGCAATCATTTTGCCTGGGTTTTGTTTCCTGTAGCCAGAGGATGTCTTTGATGGATGGCAGTGTATTTTTACCCACTGTAAATGGCACTACAGGGTGGTTGCTGTATTATACCCTTAAGGTTAGCAGATGTTTTATACCAGCTGTGTGGCAGAATCACTGTGATGCTCTTCATGGAGCAGCAAGTTACATTACCTGGAGATAAGATTTTAAAACATTTTATAGATCCTGTTAACATAAAGCATGAAGGAAAAGGAGAGGGAGTGTAGGTAAATAAATCCCACAGGAGCAAAAAAACCAGTCTCATTCTTCCTTCCAAGTCTGTATCATCTGATACCACGTCTGTATCATCATTAAAGGAAAATTTTGGCTGTGTCCATTAAGGAACAACCTGGGAGAGACCTGTTTCAAGTGAAGCCCACATGGGGGTCTGCATGTAATATATAATGCAAGCACTGCTACTAAGATGGTGAATACAATAGAAGTGTAAGCTGTGACTGAACACTGGTTCACTTCTTTGTTAGCAGCAGTGGATGGCAACGGTGGAAAGTCAGTTTTAAACACTAAGCTGCCATTGCTGAAACACACCAAAAATGAATGCACTTCTTTTTCCCTTTATTTTAGCATTCATAGTCACTTGGTGCCAGTACAATCATGATCTATAAACTCTTAATTTCCTCCATTCATCCTTATCATCAGAGAATCGTTTTCTGAAAGTAAACATAAAGTGCCAGAAGGATGAGCACAGATAAACAGGCAAAATAACTAATGAAGTTTTAGAGGCATCCAGAGTAAATTCCCTGATTTAATATTTCTGCATACAAAGACAAAGCAGTCAGCACGAAAGAACACAACATGTGCTGAATACACAGAGTAAGGCTTCTAATGACATTTTCAGTGAATTTCACAGGTACTGTTGTGTCTTTTAGGCCTCATTATATGCAGCTTGTAGCCTGTTATTGAAGGAGGCTTTGAGAGTAGGAAGGGTACGAGGGAAGCACATTTACTGCAAAGTGTGTGGAAATAAAAAGCCAACCAGTGTAGGTGGGACTTTTTTCCTTCATAGATGTGTGTAAAAGAAAGACCAAGACCAGGACCTCTTGCTTTACCATTGTGCTACCTACTGAAATTAAGGTTAGAAGTAGCCAAAAGTTAAAACCATGAGACTACTCTGTGGATGGAATTCTATGTGCATATACTCTAGGTCCAGGAGGATTGATGAGCCCACTTCCCACAGATACCAATGCAAGATTACTTTGGCCCTTTCCTCTTGTAGTAGCAGACTAGATTAGTGTCTTACACCATCCTTCCTCTTTCCTGCTCTCTGTTATCCCATCATACACAACTGGTTGAAATGAAAAAGAAAAATTAAAAATATCATCTTTCCTGTCCTTTCTGCTCCATGAGAGTGATGAGTTTTTCCTGCTAATTACGCAGTGACTTCCTAAAATATCAGATCCTCCACAGCCTTTCCATTTCTTTACACAGTGCAGGGCAGTCATGCTGTTGCTTGAATGATATGAAATAACCTCCCAGGCTCACTAAAACATGGTAATAATTCAGGGACTGCAGGTGAGAAATCTCTGTATATGAAATAATACTGGCACAGCAAAATCAGTTCCACTAAACTCACAAGTTGTAAATGCATGAGTTTAACAAAAACAGATTTTCTAATTTTTCCTAACTGTGACTGGGATGGAATACTGGAGGCTGGTTGTGCTCAGACTGCAGAAGGGAAATGCTTAACATTAATAAAAATGTCATGTGTGTAAACCCAGCTTCTGTTTCCAATAAAGTTCACTAGTCTCTCTCATTTCATAGTGCACAAAAAATTATATTAAAGGATCCTGAAAATATAATAACAAAAAATTCAATTGTCTGACTCATGCTTTAGGTTGAGGAAAGCAATCTGAAAGAGGTACAAAAAAACCCCAAAATATTAAGCAAGTGATTCAAGAGAGAAGTGAAATCTTGAGCAGCACCATGACAAGGTTATTTGGAACAACAGCACCATCCCCTGCCTGCACAGCGAATGGCACAGGCACTGCCTGGAGAACGTGACTCCCGTCCCATTTGGGAAATGGGAACTCCACTCACTCTCACTCACCCTATGGACACCCAGAGGAACTCGAGCTGTAACTACAGGCACCAAAAGACCGGAAGCAAACCTCTCCACTCAGCTCTTTTTGCTGATTACAGCAAAGCTTCTTGAAGGCACGACTAGAAAAAACCCTTGTGGTTGATTTGCTTTGTTTGCAGCCACTCTGTGAGGTTGCAACGTTTCTGTAGATGCTCCGTTGGACAGGGACAAAACAACCACGTGACTGAAAGCTTTACTGAGACAAAGAGATAAAGTCAGACATGCAACATCAGGAGCAATGACCTGCACATACCTGACAGGTGACTTACCTACAAAGTGCTTTTGAGTCACACAGCTACTCCAGGCTCTGGATTCTTTTTCAACAACATCATTTTTTATACCATAGTCTTTCTGAGGAATTTTTTTTTTCATTTCAAACTTGCAAGACATGGAAAGGGTTAATTACAGAGGAGAAAGTTACTATTTCTGATGAAAGCCATCCAGGGCAGCTCCATGTTCTGCACCAGCCACCTCACCTTTCCCTGAATGCCAAATGGAGGCAGATAAAAGCCTGCCTGTTACAAATGTATACCTATGGATACTTGTGGATAAGTTGGCTGATGTTTGACTTTTAGATGTATTGAACACTAAATCAAAAAGGAGTTACTGCTTAGAGCTCCTCATGCATAATATTGCCTTGTTCATAAATTATTGCTTTCAAGACAGGTTTGAGTAAATAAATGCCCACAGCAATTCCAGCTGTCAGAGTGTGGAAGTGAGATAAAGAAACAATAAGAAAATAGCACTTCTCAGGAATATAAATAAAGCAAAATCATAATTTCATATGCATCAGTAGAAAACTGAGGGGAAAATCAAGTAAAGAAGTTAATAAAGATCACTTTTCCCCCCCAATACACTATGTCTGCAATAGTGCAAAGATAAAGGTGTGATAAAAGCAAATAAAGAGTTTAATATTTCTCATGGTAAAATAGTAGGTCCTAAAACACTTTCTCCTGTGGGAGGAAGAACGACAAAGAAGGAAGGGCAGCAGGCTCTTCAGGCAAAACAATATTTGATTTACTGAAGTTTGCTTTAAAACAGATTCTTCATGGATAGCAAGGGCTGATTTCAGTGTTCATGCTCCAATTGGCTCCTGACTTAGCAAAGAGCTTGATAGGATTTCTCAACACAAAGTTGTGCCAGAAACCAACAGAACACAGATTTTCATGAACCAGAATTAGAAGATGGAGAGGGAAAAAAACCCCCAAACACACCAATGATTAACTTTTGCCAAAGGAAGTAATTAATTCATTGGCAGCTGTAGCTTAAAGCTCTCTTAGGAATGTGCTGTACTGGAAATACCAAATTCTGTATTCATAAAAGGGTGTGACATACTAGATACTAGAAATATTATAATTCAATAACATTCCTTCTATTTTAATTAGACTTCTTAAAGAAAGTTTAATTACTTCAAAAGGGAATTTCAAACACTTCTGCCCATTTGCATCCTAAAACTTTCTGTAGATGTCTGATATTATACTGACCCCAACAACTCCTGTTCAGAGTTACTACTTACAAATTCTGGCAGTAATTTAGATCGTTCCATTCAAGCCGCAAGCATCAGGTTTGTGACAATGTTCAACCCTTGCTGGAAGAGCTTCACCAAAATCTATAAGAGGACTGATAACAAATCATGAAGATCAGATGCTACTTTCCTAAGAATTCCAAAGGACCTGAAAGAAGCTGAAAAATTAAATATAGTGTCTAATCTCTGTAGCAGTAGAAAGCAGTGCCTTAGCAAAGATTTCTGTGCATGATTTTGCCTTGGCAAATATTAAATCACTTTAAAAAATTACTAAAAACAGTAACCTACAAACCCCCAAATCCATAAGTCTTAAATTCGGACAAAAAGAAGCAGGGTGGAGAAAGAATGAAAGTGAGAGTGCATGAGCAGGAAAGAGGGAGTGCATGTCTGTGACAGAATGGAAAACAAAGAAAGTTTGAGAGTGGATAAGGCCTTAGTTGACATATTTACTTCTAAAAAGAGCTTTCATATTATACATTGAAAACCAAGTACTTCAGTAGAAGGAGATCATGACAGTACTAATTCAGAATTACAATGCAAAAATTAAAACTTTATGTTTATTCAATAGGAAAGTTTTAAAGGCCTTAATAACCTGTGAAGAATCAATTTGAACAGGACTATTAGAAAGTGCAGTTTCCACAGCTGATGTATGGGACTAACTGATAAGCTCAGTTTAGAACCAGGGTGTTCAGCCCTTATAAAGCATGAGACAGAAGCCTCTTTCTTCTCCTTCACACGTGTCAATTTAATTTTCAGTGCCAGTCACAGATGATGAACTAAAGCAGAGAATTTAAGGCAGCCCATGTGACAGGCTGGTGCTTCTCTGAGCCTGTGCTTTGCTCCCTGCTAACCTGATGAGAGTGGTGCTGCAGCCATCCTCTTGTCATCTAAGATCCCTGAAGGACTCATCACTATCTTCCCATCTCTTCTTCACTTGCTTCCATCCCAGAAATCTTTGGCTGGTCCTACAATGCAGCATCTGCTCTACTCTGGCACTGTGCAACAGCTTCCCTTCCTTCCTCCAGCTTTGGAGAAGAGAGAGACAAAGCAGCACAAAATGAGAATGCAATGCCCAGTAAGCATCAGTAATTTGGTTTCCCAGCTACACTGAACAGCAGCACCACCATATACTAGGCTAGACAGGAAGATGAAGAGCTGCAAAACATCATATATGTCCTTAGAAGCCTGAAAAACAGTAGGAAATATTTACCAACAATTTGGAGCAGTGATATCATATGAAAGGGAAAATAGATTCAAAACCACATACAACTGTGATAAGAGGGGAAAAATTTATTGGTCCTTTAGATTTCCAATGATTGCTTGTATTATGTTCAGCAAACTCATTCAGACATTACATACAAAGGATATCTTTGCTTTGGTTGTCATGTTAGAACCAGCTTAACATTTGGTGGAAATGTACGCAAAAAAGGATAATCTTCAAACAATTAGTGCAATACATGATTACTTTTTCCTATTACAGCAAAAACACTTGCAAAGAACTTGGTCCTCAGCGTCCATCTTCCATGAAGATGACTCTCATATCACCAAAGGCACTTGAAACTCCTGTAAGTTGGGATGTGGGGAAGGGATCACTTGGCTAACAATATGCTCATTCCTAATAAGTGCAATGCCAGTATAAATTCAAGCAGCCACAAAGCATTAAGGTATAAAAACTTAGGTAGACATGCCAACTATGGGGTGCAAAGCTGGAGTACAAGAGATCCTGGGTGTCCCCGTTACTCATCATCGCCACCGCAGAGCAGCAGCAGGGCTTTCCTGTAGTCCCCAGACGTGTCTTTCTGTGAACACACGGAGCAGTCACTGTGAGTCACCAACACACACACCAGCCAAGGAGGGCCCCAGCACAGCACACCCACAGGAAATCCACAGGGATGACTCTCCACTCAGGAATGACACGAGGAAACCCTCTGCCTCTCGTACATTTACACGGACAGACTTTCAGAAACATAAAAACCTCCAAAAGCTTTACTGTGACTGAGCTGCCCAGGGTTTATTCAAATGCATTTATCTACAGGGAGGAAGTCCAAAGCAGAAGCCTCAAAGCAGCACCAAAAGCAACACATTTAATGAGCAAAGTGCACCTGCGGTGGCTTAGAAAGGCCCCAGCCCTGCTCCCGGCAATCAGGGGGAAGTTCTGATACAAAATCCACAGGACAGTTGTGTGGGCAGGACTGGCAGTGCCAAAAGCAACTCCACCCAGCCTAATCAAGGGAGCATAATGTCAGGAATGATAACAGAAAATTGTAAAAAGTAGCATTTAAAAGTAAAACAAGAAGAAAATCCCAGGGAAAAAAAGCATTTTGGCTTCAACTGTGCAGCAACAGCTGGTTCTGCATTCCTCACTGGCTCTTTCCTTTCCTGCTCCTTTCTATCATTCAAAGGAGACTATGATTCAGACTGGTTCCACAGTGAAATGCTTTCCACTTGAAATGGTGTCAAAGGTTCCACACCACAACCCAAGATTTTAACCTCAACCTCACAATAATTCAGACTCCCAGCCCTGATGCCATTTTTCTGGAGCCAGCACCCTCTCTGAAGCACTGACTACAAGGCACCCATGCAAGAAAAAGGAAGTGAAGCAGCAGCTAAAAAGGGTGTATGAATAATTGTCATTTCAGAAACCCACAGCATCTGTCCTAGTGAACACTGGAAGGAAACCTTTAGCTTCCCATAAGAAGTGTCCCCTGCTTAAACAATGCAATGTGGTGCTTGCCAAAAGTGCAGACCCACCACATCACTCTGAGTTCAATGTTTCATCCAGCTCGACTCACATCCACCTCCTCCCAAGAAAATACACTGTGACAACAATGCCACCTCAATCACCCCTGTGTTCCCTGACAACAGAACAATCATTTTACCTGAATCATTTGATACAAGGATTTTGCAAAGTTCTTCCTGAATTCCCGCCTAATATCCAACAGATCGATTTCACTCCTGGAAACCATGACTCTGATCAGGGTGTCATCATCAGTGCCAGCCCCCTGCAGACAAGAGATTCAAGAGGATTCAAATATGAGTTTGCTCTGGGCAGCTGCAACAAAACAACAATTACAAACAACCAGGGTACAACAAGAAAGCAACAAGTGGCATCT
Organism: Manacus vitellinus; assembly: GCF_001715985.3. NCBI lineage: Eukaryota > Metazoa > Chordata > Aves > Passeriformes > Pipridae > Manacus > Manacus vitellinus. The sequence continues at coordinate 854,839 of NW_021940749.1, read as the reverse complement.
CAAATCAAGTCCGTATTACATTCCAGCTCCAAAACAGAGAATACTGGGACAGTATCACAAGACATTCACACTGCAACGTGGAGAACAGAGGACTGACCCTGCAGGGTGCTCTAATCCCTGCAATTCTGTCAAGTGCCATGTGGTCAGACCTCTCATTTCATGTTTCATCTCACAGGCTTCAACTGTGAATGCCCAGATACATGCCAAATAACCCAGTCCCAAGGTGACACAGCAGGAGAACTGATCACCACAATCAGCATCACATATAAATCAGCCTTCCAATGTACTCTGAGTCTGCAGAACTGCAGCCAGTTCTGCAATGGGGCACAGAAATCCTGACAGTGACTATTACAAAACATGTAGCATCATACAGCAAGACACAGCAGAGCAACTTGTTCCATGGACCATTCAGCTGTTTATTATGAAGGCAAACTTTATAAACCTTTTCCAACCACACAAACATGCTCCACTCTTTTATTCATCTTGATTACTTCAAGCATTTCAAGTTCCTGTGCTGGCAGTCTGGGCAGACTAAATCCTGCCCCTGTGCTCAGACAAGGCAGACTCCACACAAGCTGAAGCAATACAAATGTCCATGTGCTGACCTGCTCATGCACCTCAGGGAAGGACCTGGCAGAGCCCCCACGATCATCTTCAGGGTCACTCAATCCTTGGACTGGGTGCAATATTCTTGGATTACACCTAAAAATGCCCTAAGGCTGCTCAAAAGTTATGCCATGAGTCCAGTGGTTTCTGAGTAGGATTTGACATTAGAATCCCGTAAAAGCCGAGCTCTGCCCCACCTAATCATGAAACCAAACTCTGCCCAGTGTTGAACTTTGTCATGCCAAACCGATAAATTAGAAGTGCAAACTCCTCTGCCAAAGTAATAATTGATGAAGAGCTTTCTTAGCTGAAGTGCTTAATGATTTTTATTCATTTTAAAAAAATTAATTGGGGACCTCATCAGCAGATGTTCATCAGGCTCCTCATAATAAAAGTGTACAAGAATCTAAACCCTCCAGGAAAATCGCATTCTTTAAAAAATAAAAATGAATAAATAAGAAAAAAGCAATCCTCCTCATACAGCTCAGCATACTGGTATAATAGTTTGTATTTTTCACCTGAACCCTATTTTACATTGGTATCTATAAAAGCAGTAAAGCAACTTTTAAAAATTAAGCCATCATTTTGTGTCTTATCACTAATTCTCATGCTGACACCTCATCAACACAACCATCTGGTGACAAACACACCTTAAGGCTTTCCACCAAGAAGAAGGAGGAATTCCTCAGGGGAGCTGGGAACTTGCCTGAAAACAACAGACTACCTACCTTAGCTTTAATTAATATTATCCACTGGGAGTTAAAAATACAGTTTTCCCTGCTTATCTCTTCCCATCCAAGAGAAGGCAAAGCCAACAGAAACACAGATGTGTTGCTAATGTGATTCCCCTGCATAAACTCTTGTAGCTGTTTAAGCCTCTTTCCTTTTCCCTGATGAGTTTTTTTGCCTTCTCAAAACAGGATGGGTAGTAATTAAAACATATTTCAAAGCTAACTCTGCCTTCAGTCTGTAACTACCTCCCAAACAAAGAGCACTCATTTGCACAGTTTACAGTTTGGGTTTTGGTCATCTTTACTTCCTCAGTACATCCACCACCTGAAGACATTGTAGACTTTATTCAGCTGAAAGTGCCCAGTGATGTCACCAGATATTTTCTAATGTAACAGCATCAAGTCAAGAAACAGCTGATGAGACCATAAATGATTTACAGTCTGACATACCTATGAAGAATTCAGAGTAAACCTTATGAATTGTTTGTATCCTCTCTCACATCTGCATGCCCTGAACCTTTTGCAGATACTTAGTTGCCAACAGCATCCTGTTGGCACTTACAGTGAAAGAAGAAGCTAAGAACAAGCAAAAGGGAGAGGAATTGTAGCTGGAGGAGATGGAAAACATGTACATACCTTCATGGAGTAATACAGAGTCTCAGCAAAATAGGCAGGCACACTTCGGATGCATTTCACTGAGAAAAAGGCAAATGATTGAATTACTGGCTGTTATTCAATACAGGACAACCCTCCACTGCCAAGGCAAGGTGTGTGTTACTGGGGCATTCTCTGCAGTGTGGACAATTAAGTGTCCAGTTGTCACCTGCTCTGTTCCTCTGTTACAGCTCTTTGGGTTCTGGGAGTTAGAATATACCATTTATTTCCAATGGAAAAGATACTTTCCTAGTCAAATTCTACTCCCTGATACAAATTACCACCACACTGTCCTAGATGAGCTGCCAGGAACCCTAAATTTTTGTCTCACATGCAGTTCACCACCTCCCCTCCAGCCCCCCCTCTGATAAAGGAGGAATAAAGGCCTATTCTCTAGATACCAAAATAGACCCCAGGTGATTAACTTCCAAAAGGAACCGTGTTTTCATGCCACTTCCTGTAACAACTGCCATTTAAAGAGGCCTGGCAGTAGGCAAAGAAGGCCAGTTCTAGATCTATTAAGACTTAATTACCAACTGCCAAAAGCAGCTTCTCCAAGTCACCAGAGGTTTCCCGGTCAATGGTCTCTTCAATTTGGAAGCCAGAAATAGTCATGTACTTGTCAAACACTGCAAAACACAAAGTGTCCTCAGTCAGGTGCATGGCCAGCACTCCTCCCTGTCCCTCCCCAGTGCAGGATAATGCCATCTAGGTGTCATTATCTGTCCACTCATTCTTCTCTCTGTCCCAGTTTCCTCCCAGATGGTTAGCACATGACACATCCCAGCACCTTTATTTCCAATGGCCTAAACATCCCAGTCAAACAGACTTATGAATAGATAAGGAGCAGGGGAAAAAAAAGTATTGTCTCTTTATGAACAGCTAATAGAACTATGCACTTATATGTGAGCTGGCTTTCAGCAGAATTTTCCAGGCACACAGGAACCACACCACCTACCCCTCCTGAGGTGGGAGACGCTGCGGGTTCCCAAGATGGTGATGAACTTTTCTTCATCTGTTCCCCATTTCAGCTCCCCAGCTCTAAACAAGACCTGTTGGGAATTCAAGAGATCAAAACAGCAGTATTTGTCATGTGTCCACACTCTCTGTGGAAAAGCTCCATTTGTCTCACTCTAAGGAGCATTAAACTTAGTAACAAGCTATAGCTGGAGGGGAAAAAAAACAAAATAAAATTGCCAAGCACTGAACTCGTCTTAGAAATAAAAGAAATAATCTGGAATCGACTGTGAAAGTATTTACATGAGTAATGCTGCTTAAGGCCCTCAAATTGACTGCACAAAGCCCTGAAGTTTTCTGGAACTGGCATAATACAGCAGATAAAATCTATTCCCAATACTGCTTTTTCTGCCCTTTTTTTCCTTCCCTTTTTAAATCAGACTAGGAAAACTTTGTCACACATGGACTCTTCAGTGGCAGATCCAGGCTAACTTGGCCCAGGAGAAAGTTTTCCAACACGGAGGGGAAGATGGATTCAGAAACAGATTTGTGGGCTGATAATTCTTAGTCATATGAAGCCAGATTTTTATCATTTAATCATTTTAGCACATTCATTGCTCTGCAGGCAAGTAATTCTTGATGTAAAGACCAACCCTATTCAAACCACATTTGTGACTCTCCATGCTCTTTTTAATACCAATTGTACAGAGTAAAATAGGGTTGGAGGGGAAAAAGCCCTCACTGTAAGGATATTTAATTCAAAAAATATATGCTAAGTTCTCCAAATGAATACCAGCACTCTCCATCCAGTAGCAAATGAGCAGTCCCAGCACAGCATTTAGAAATTCCAGGAAAACGTTTCTTTAGAGATACTACAAGTTGTAAATGACATTTTATGCGAACTTTAAGCTTTTACCTGCCTTGCCACTGGGCAATACCCAAAGGGTACTTCAACTGCATAACTTTAAAGAAGTGATATTCACAAAATCTCTTCCAAAAAGTTAAACTTTCTCCTTCAGGCATTCTCAGAAAAGTCCCCCAACTGCTTTGAATTAATATTTATTAATCACAGACTCAAAAAATTAAAAATCACCGCTGAGCAAATATTTTGCCTTCTAATGTATCAATCCTTTCCAGAATATCATGTGACTCAAGAAAAACACTGAAAAGTCAAAAACAGTCTAACATTTGCACAGTCATGCACCTCAATTCTGACCATCTGTACCTGGCAACAGTAATTATAAAATTACTGAACCTGTTCCAGCTCTGTTGGATAGTGAATGTAAAGTCCATTGACTCAAGATCTCAGCTCAAGCCAAATGTACACAGCAAACCACAGAGATCACTTAGAAACCCAGGACTCTTTCAACATTTAGGGGTGGTGCTCCCTAAATTTAGATGCTCATTTCAACTCAATTAAAGAGGCCAAAAGAAATCTGCCTCCCAAGACTGACACTTTCATGAAGCAGTCTAGTTCATGATTCAAACACTTGTCCAACTAATTTTCAAGCTGCAATTTCCACAGGAAATTAACTCTAATAGCAGGAGAACAATGCTTTCTGAATTTAAGTAACAAAGGACAGGCCTGTGCCAGTAAAACAGATTTTGCCAGTCTGTCTCCCCATCTTGCTGTGCTATCAGGGGAATGCTTTATTGATCTGATATTCTGCTTTTACTCCTTGTCACCTTGAACAACCTGTGTATTTTCTTCCACTTCAACAGTCAATCTGTGAGAGCAAAATGTCCACCCCAGAAATAACTGAGAAGAAACGTGCATTAAGAGAGTTGTAACCAAATGGGTGAAATACTGACCATCACTACAACTAAGAATAAACCAAATGGCACCCAGCAAGAGACTGCACCAAGGACACCAATTAGCTGCTGGTGTTCCTTTTCATCCAGAGCAAGGGTTTGGAGAGCAGTCATGGACAGTGAATTAAATTCAGAGAGCAGCTCAAGTCAGATATTAAGGAATGAGCTGTTCATGGCTCTGAGTTTTCCAGCAGTGGGTCCCTCAGCATCACAAAACCTCAGCAATTATAACTCTCCCTTTCCAGTGACCTAATCACTGTTTCATTCAGGCATCTCTTTAAATAGTAAGCAGAACAAGATGTGCCAAAAATTTTGATCCCATTGTTTCAGATTTTCACACTTCTTTTATGCAGAACTTATAAAAGCACAGGAAAACATATTAACAAACACACAGAGAGAACCTTAATTTCTCTCTCACATTTGAATTCTAGCTGTATACCCTCTTTGCAAGATAACTTGTAGAAATGCCCCAAAACCAAAGTCATTCACCCACCTGAGCATCCTGCTCAACAAGACCCTCATCAACTCCAACATCAGGATCTCTGTTCGCCTGAAGAGAATTTTTAAAAGGTGTTAAATTGAGGAATTGAAAGTTAAGTCAGAAGCACACTTATCTGTTATACTCAGACTGTAAGAGTTACTGTGAGAAGTCAACCCCTAATCCAAAATCACCTTATTTCTCCCCTCTGTTTGCACGGGTCTGTAGGAAATAAATGTTCTCTTCCCATTTTGCCTTCAAAACCCCACGTGGCAGCATCTGCTACACCCGTGGGCATCAGTTCAGTTCTGTGGTATGGAAATGACTCAGAGCTCAAGACTGACCCTGCCAGTCAGAGGAAGTGACTCAGCTCCAACCCTGCCTATCACCAGGCCTATCTAGAACCCAGCTTAGAAAGCACAAAGTGACATGTGTCTGTAGAAGGGACAGTCACACACACAGCAAGACACTGACCTGCAGCAGGACCACCAGCATCCTCTGGAAATGGCCTGATGTTTCTCCTGTGATCTTGTCCTCCAGGTTGGCCTCATACTCTGCAAAAGAGCAATACCCACTCACCACCTCACAGGCTTCCTTGCTGTTTTGAGAAGAAAGCAAGGAAAAGCAAAAAGTTCATCTGACTCACAGCTTGTAGAATCATCTATCAGAAACATCTTTAACAGCCAGGACATATTCTGCTTTCACCTACAACCCTACTGTATCAGAGGTGAAAACAGAGCACCTCACCCCTAGTATCAGGAGCAGATTACTCAAAATATTTTACAGTACAAGGTGACATGCATAGATTCAGCTCTTGAGGATACAGATCTGAATTTAGGTCAATATATGGCAGTCTCAACTTACAAAAACCATGAGCCCAGACAAGTCTAGTACTGATAAATTTTGCCCTCAGAGATTCTGAGTTTGGGCTCAAAATTTGTTAAGCCATGAGAATTTCTTGTGTGGCAGGAATCTGCATAAAGGTGAAAGAAATATGTTGAATTAAACACTGCCTTAAAAAAAACAACCCCACAAACACAGGGTAAAAGCACTCCCGTGGGCAGCCAAATAGTTGCACCTGCTTTTGCACAAATGCATTTGAATAGAACACTGAGAAAAAGGCAAAAAATCACTTCTGGTTTTTTATGTAATCCCACTTTTCTGGTTTCCAATTACTATAAATCACCTTTCAGTCAAAAGGATGAAAATAATGGGTAGAAGAAATGCATTTTGAAAGAATTCTAACTATAAAGCACAAAACACCATAACCTGCACTCATAGCCCTGAAATAAAAACTATTTTAGTTTTACAATTTAATTTCTTTTAGTTTTCTCCTTAGTTTCTTTCAATATGAAGTTCTGCAACACAGCAGGAAGAATTCCCTCTTATTGAACACATCCATCTGTTCACAGATAGAACTTATGTGAAAGATGAGCTAAAATCACATTAGGAGGACTGAAGGGAGACCCTTTGTTTTATACAGAAAATTACCTTGCAGATAAACCTGTTTAATCTGCTGCACTTCTGCAGGTGTTCTGGAGGCAAGAATTTCAGTCAACACTTTCTCATTGGTTCCTGCTCCCTGCAGGGGTGCAAGTATCAATCAGTTGATGGAACAGCAAAAGGGAAACACAAGTTTCCTTTGGCAATCAAAAGCAAGCATCAGTTCACGCACTTGGACCAAATAAAGAAAAAATATTTTCTTCTTTCTGGTATATTGTGGGGGTTTTGAAAAGAATTTCTTCCAGTTGTGACTTGACTGTTTTCGAAGCCAACCCAACAATTAGCAAAGGCTCCCTGCTGCAGGACTCAGATGGGCCCTTCCATGTTCAAGCACGGCCTCAGTTCTTTGCTGCCACAGTCAATGAGATCCAGAGAAGTGAGTGAAGAGAGTTAAGTTTCCATCTCAGCTCTAGTTCCTGTGCTGTCTGTCATCAGACATCTGTCATCAGGCAGTACAGATACACACAGAGCCACCCAGCAATGATCCCCACCCTTCTGGGAACTGTGCTGTTAAACAAACCCTCTCTTCCACTGTGAACACACAGAATTGGTAATCCAGATAGTTTAGGCTGCTGCACTCTAATTACAGCAGACACAACAGACACTCTCACTTTTACAAGGATAAAATCCACAAAAGCCAAGCCAATATCTTGTTTCCACAAGTCTGACTCTACTTTGTATGAATAAGCCATTGCTCTTTTGCTTACAAAGGAGTCATTTCACAAAAGCAACACTGAAATGCAATACTGAGCATTTTTTTGCTTCAGTGCATTATTTACAACCTTTCCTGTAAGAAAAGCATCAAGTACTAACTGCATGCAAAGATATGTAACTGCACACAAAGCCATCCAAAATACAAGCCTGCCAGGTTACGTGGAATCATTTCCAAAACACAGACTGTTTCAAGAATGTGCCTACTCACCAGGTGAGGTAGGTACAGTTACATCAGCTCTAATCTAAGGAGCAGCAGTGAAAATTGATGGTTCAACCTTCAGCACAGAGTTAATGCTCACAGTTATCCTGTACAAAAGTCCTCTATCACATCTCCTTTTCTGTTATCCCCCCTTTGCTGAACTGCAGCCAGTACTGACATCCTTTCCTGTGCAGGCACATTCTCTGAAATCGTGTGATCCTGTGTTTAATATCTTTTTTTTTGTAAGTGACAAGAACAAAACCACTCTTGTTTCACTATCTCTATTCTCCCTCCTACATCCACCTGTTCTGTCATTTCCCTCTCAGTCTTTGACTCCTAGATCAATAAGGGGAACTTGGAAATACAATTTTTTTTCTTTTAATTGACAAGGCCCTTATCGGTTTCTTTGTCAGGTGTCATCCCCCCTTCCCCCAATGCACATAAAGACATCACAGAAATGTCCAGGACTGAAGTTTCTGTTGTCTCAGCTACTATTTGCTGGGTCACAGGTTCATGAGCACTTGCTTGCACAGTTGACTAAAGCCTACATATTAACCAGCTGGGCATCAAGATCTTTGGAGTTTACGTGGAAGTGTCATTCAACAAAGCACTACCTTACACTAATCAAGTTCAACGGCCTCTACTTAGATTAATTCTGTGAATAATTCATGGACATGCAATTCCTGAAATTCCACAGGCTGATATCATACAGGGGAAAAGAAAGAAAAAAGCACATGGAAGAAAATTTCTACACATCCATATTGTAAATTGTTTGTTTACCTGGCCTGCACAGAAAGGCACTAAAGGCATTCAGTCAAAGAGAAGTGTTAGGAGGGTAATCCTGAGAGGGCTATCAACTCTTCCCTCTCTATTACTGAAGGCAGCTTTTAAAGCACATTCAATACTACAGATAATAACTGCTCACAATTTTGGTGGACACCAGTTTACACTGGCCCATCAATTTTGGAGTTGTGTTGCAATCCACCGGGGCAAAACACTCTCTAGCTCTAAATTACCTCTGAGTTATTAGGATGAAAAAGAAACCAGGCCAACCCATGGCATTAGCAGGTGTTAGCATAACTTTCCTAACTTTTTTAAAAAAGCTACTTCTATTAGCATTCCCCTTAGCAGCCAGAAGTTCCTCCCAAAAAAACCCCCACAAACAAAGAAAAAAACCAACACCAAACCCCCCCAAAAAACCGGAAGAGTATCAAGCATTTCATGTAACATTAACTCCCCTCCCTCCTCTTACCTTGATGGCATGCTTCAGTGCATGAGCATCAAAAATATATGCTGGTCTCATCAAAGACACCATCAACGTTTCAAATTTGCCAGTAAGTTCCTTTTTCAGGTCATCCACAAGATCCTAGAGCAGAGCAAACAGAGCTGTAATGAAGAAGGACTAACCATTTTAAATGGGTGCACGTGAGTCTGCAAGCTAAGAGACTCTGGAGACACAGCAAAAAAAGCACAAGGGACACATTTTTGTTTTAATTGGTACCTCAACTGAAACAAATAAAGCAGAAGAAAAGGATACATGGGCATAGGGGAAACCCAAAACACAGTGTGATTCTTTTAAGGATATGGCAGGGTGGAGAAGAAGGGGAGACAGAAGCAAAACTATATTTGCTTTCAAGGAATGTTTTACAGTGTTACACATTCACATGATGAATGTGCCTCATAGTTTTAAGTAATCATCTTAAGCCACAACAACCAGCTCATTTCCAGAGGTATTTTCTTCATCTTACCCTGCCAAACAAGGTTTTAAAGGCAGATGCAATTTCTTGTCGCTGAGCATTGTTTCTGCTGGTCAGGATCTTCAGCACAGTTTCTTCATCAGTCCCTGAAGTCAAAAAGCACAAAGAGTTACAAACACACTCTAAAAAACAAACAGCAGTGGCACAAACTCGAAAGGCAACGGAAGATGCTGTGAAAGCAACAGCCTACTGACAAACAGCAGAAGCATTTAAAATAACAAATGTCACCATAACCCAAGCTGAGCCACCAGGTTGGGTGTTCTGCTGTTGCAAAAATATGACTGGAGGACCTATGTGTTGTTTGTTCTCCATCAGTCTCTGTGTCAGACTGTGCTCCAGGCACTAACAGCAACATTTAGTCACAGTCTGTATTCCACACAGAAGCTTTGGGCTCACCAACAATCTGCCAGCTCCCAGCAAAACTCAGTCCAGTAACCCCAAACAGCCCAGAGTACAGAAGTGTGGAGCTATTACCCATTTTATATACAACAGTTTGCAAGGTAGTCCTCACTTTTGCCTGTAGGCTGAGGTGTATCACATGTATTTCCTTCCTTCCCTTCCTTCCAGACGTGGCTCCAAAGAAAGCAGCAAATCAGGATTTGTTCTCACAGGGGAGTTTGGGGCCAGAAAGCTACAGTGTGAGTTTACAGACCAGTGGTTAGTCTGCATTCCTGCTGTGTGCTTGTATTCTTTTTCCTGGGATCTGTAATGTGCTCACACACTTCCAGACCGAGGAGGCTGTTGCAGATTTTCCAAGCAGTTTCTACCATAGTGCCATAATTCTCCACAGCTGTTGCCTGTAAATCCACAGTCGAGCTACTGTGCTGTAAAACTCTGAGCTGAAAAGCCTATGGAGTATCCATTTTTTAATGGGGAATGTGCAAACCACCTTTTCCCCCCGTCATTCTAAGCTAAAAATAAACATCCTTGAGAGCAGCACAGTCAAAACCAGGACACGCCCAGACCAGTGCACTCCTGGGGCTGTCATTCCATGGCATGTAGACACAGGCCTTACTCTCATTTACTAAGATCAAAAAATGAGTTCAGAAAGGATGTTTTTGGAGGAGAAAGAGCCCTTTCCTTTTTGTAAAATACAAATTATCCTTACCCATTCCCTTCATGGCCTTACGAAGAGCTTCTGCATCAGCTCTGGCATCAAAAGGAGAGAAGGCTGTCACGGTGCCTCTCGTGTACTAGAGGGGGAAAAGGGGTCAAGGGGAGAGAGAAAAAGCCATGAAATAAAATATCACATCTTGCAGTTCTCCATACATGAGCTCAGACCAAATCTGAATCCACAGTCCAAAGCTGATAGCATTTTTGTTGCAATTATCTGGCCAAATTGCAGTCTGTGGGTATTTAAACACAGTGCCCTCAAAAGGTCCTACTACAGTTTTGCTCAGTGGTACCCCAGTTAAATTTGGGTATATTTACATGACAGTAGTTTGCAGAATTGGTATTTACAACACTGGAAACTGCGTGCAGGAAAATTACTAAGAAGTTATCATTTGCTGAAGTAGCTTGAAAAATTAGTTGCACAAATCACATATGCTAGGAAAGCTGCACAAAGATCCAAGACGGGTTTGGAAACAAGAACTTCCTGTCCACAAGAAAAACCTACTGGAACTTTCAAGCAGCATCATACTGATTTTTTCTACCACCTTGCAAATGAGACCTACTGAACTCTGCAGTGGCTTTCAATTTTTCATCATGTTGCTTTTGACACAAGCAACTTCTTATACAAGTGACTCAGCCACATCAGTTTACAGCTAAAGAGAAATAACAGTTCAAACATAAGGATCAGCTTGTCCAAACAAAAATAATTCCACTTGGTTTCCATGGAACATGGCTCCTCAGGGATTTTCTCTTTGGATTAAACACAAAAGGATACTCATCACCCTTATGGAAAAGTTTTGCCTTTACTTAAACATGATAGTTCAGGAACCTATATACCATATATATGTATATAGCACAGTAGTTAATTTATAAATTATATAGAGTCAAGCAGTGGTCAAAAGGGGAAACAGCTGGGCTTGGGGAACAGGAAGGTTTTTCCAACAGCTGAAAAAGGGAAATCTCCTGTAAGCATTGCTGTCCAAATGTAACAATCAGTACAGGCAGGGCATTTTTCCACTCTCTAGAAAGAGCATGAAAAGAAGTGCCAAGACACCTCCTGAGCCTGGCACAGATCACTCCACAGGCAGCAGAGCCATGTGGCCTCTGGGCTACAGCCCTTCCTGAAGTCAGCAATTTCAGGCACTCCCTGCCCTGCTCTCCAGTCAGTGTACTCAGACAGGTCAGACAGAGGAGCAGAGAGAACAGAGCAGGGAGCACGAACCAGATACTGCCCCGAGGTGCTCCTGCCTCTCAGACCACCTCTATGTCACTGCCAGCAGACTCCCCACCCCTCCCACTGCAGCAGAGTAATGAGTTACCTTTATTTCTGATGTATTTTGGCAGATCAGAACACAAAGTATCACAGTGTTTAACAGTAACAAGCTTCTTTTTGGTAGATGCTTTCCAATACCCAGCTTTACTCAGAGCGCAGCAATCCCACTGAAACATTCTGCTTTTCCCATTACAAGTGCAAGTTTTTAGGCAGCACTTCGAATTTAGGCAGAGCAATATGTATTAATTGTCATCTTCCTAGCTAATTCCAAAGGCTACCATGAAAAAAAATCTCAAGGATTTGGGATGCAGTTTTATAAATCGAATTTAATTTGGTAAATCAGCTAAAGACTGAAAAGCCTCTCCCTCCTCCTCCCTTATTACCACACCAGTCAGCATGGGGTTATTTACAAGTGGATTTCCCACTGTTTTGTTTCATATCATCTTTACATAACTAATATTACAGAACTACCACAATTCTCCTTTGGAAATCACCAATGTCAACAAGCCTCAGAGGATGCAGTTACTGATCCTTAACTTAAAGTTTTCCTTTGCTTATCTTGTTCCAAGCAAGTGAAATTCCTCTTCACAATTCCTAAGTCTTGTGACAACAGCCCAACATTCCTCTGTGGTCATTGTAGACAATGTATGTGTGAACACTAAATGCTACAATAAATCTACCTCTGCACTACTATTCCCAATCCTTCATAACTCTCTTTTCAACAGCACTGCATGGAAAGCCTCAACACACACCAAGCTTGATAAATAGCTCCTGAAAATCTTCTGGTGCAGCTGAAGTCTGAAGGACTTTCCTTGGTGCCTGAGCACTGTTTGCGTTCCAGGCATTCCCTTCTGATGAACAGCACTGGGCTGATTTTTCCCTACCTGCCACAATCACCCTCAATCAGAACCTGAGCCACATCCCTCTTGCAAGCCAGAAGTAGTGCTGCAGCTCTGCCATCCAGCATAACAAGGATCCACATCACCTGGGTACCAGGAGGGAAGAGCCGTCTCCTCCTTCCCAAACGTGGCACTTTTGGGCCAGAGAAAGAGAGGGCAAGCACCTGTTCTACCCCATCATCACTGACTGAACCACTGCAGGCAACTTGTGGTCACAGCAAATCTGAAACAGGAGCTACAAACCAGACATTTATAGCAAAATAACAGATCCATACGAAAGAGTTTCTGACAAAAGCCAGACACTCATTTATCAAGACAACTCAGCCACAGTTTCAACACTAAGTAGAATATAAACTTTTCTTGAAGCAAAATGGCTCTTGCAGATGGATTGCAGCATCACAACTGCTATGCCATCTAACCCAATATGAAAAATGATTAAATGAAAGACAACTATTTAACATTTTTTTACAAACTTCATATTTTATTCACCTCTAGAAAAATCTATCTGGTTTTAGTATATCTAAAAATGCTCCTTGCCACCTATGTAAATAGATACACAATAACACTACTGCCTTATAGGTCCCTTTTCCTTTGGTTACCAAGTTTGCCATCCAAAAGAACTCAAAGCACATCAATGAAATGTGGAAAACACAAACAGTCTGATAGAAATCCTTTTGTAATCTTGAGCCATCCTTTTATTAAAGGATGGCTCAAGATCACAACGCCCTACACTGGGCAGTTAAATGCAAAGAGAAACACAACACACAAGATCTCCACAGAAAGTGTATCACAAGATTGTAACACCCAAAACTGACCCACATTCTTTTCTGTCTACATTCCCCCATACACTGACTGTTGTTAAGGAATCATGTGTAGTGCAAGTGCAAATTGTGATTCCAAAGTAGAAATCACAGCAGCTTATATGTTCTCCAGACACCTCCCAATGAGACCAACAAAGCCCCTAGACAGACCAAATTAGCATGAAGAGCAAAGGCAGAGGGGGAAAAAAAGAAGGAAAAGAAGACTTCAAAGCAAGAGATGATCTTGCTTTAGAATTTATGCCCGTTCAAATGAGTATATTCACTTTCTCTAGTATTTTTGTTTAATTCTAGTCTAGCAAAAGTTTGCAGAAGGAGAAGATACCTCTCAGGTGAACTGTTTCTAAGGAGCTCAGAGCTAGGTGAACTTCTCCCAAGAGACAATTTGATGTGGCCACATAACCTGGCAACAGCATTATCTGCAAGATCAACAATAGCCACTTAACGAGGTTCCTCTTAATTTTTCTCACCAAGCACACAAAATATTTCCCACCCACAAGATTCCACATTTAGCCACTGTTCAATACAAAGCATTCATATCAGCAAACAAAGGCCATACTTGAACTGATTCAGACTTCTTCCTCTATCCTTGCTCTGTACCCACCACAGCAAGATCTTATCAGTCGGACTTCTCACAGATAAAGAGATATCTCCTTTCACAAGGTTGTTCTGCAGCAACAAAAGCAGCATCTCAAAAATTTGCTGCTGCAAAGCGCAGTGTTCAGTACAGAGAATGTGTTATGAGAGTTCTGTGGGTTTTTTTTAAAGCACCTATCTGTTTACAAGATGGCACAGGAAAACTGTGGAATGGCAAGAAAGGAAAGGGAGAATATTTACCAGCACACAGGTTGACAAAGAGAGAAGGTGTGCTATTTTCAGCAGACAGAAGAGCCCACAAGGTCACATGCTAGAAGAAATGGAAGCCTGTCCCAAGATCTCTTGCACAAGAAGAGCCACCTTGCAGACAAACACAACGCAGTGTTCACTGCTGAGCTGAAAGCCTTTGTGGTCATTGGAGACCACACAGAGATCCCAGTTCAATCTGAGCTTTAAAACTCACATCACAAAAGAAATATCCCATTATTTCATTATATTCTCACCCAAATTTCAAGGGCAATACAATGCAAATTACATTGTGAGTGGATGCAAATGCACAGCTCTAAAGACATCTCTACAAAACACCTCTCTAAGTCCAGCACTGCTTCAGATTGTCCACAGAAACAGGAGTAAGCTCTGGTCAGCAGACTATACTCACATCTGCCCCACTAAATTTAAACTCCTGAGAAAATACGTAATTACACAACATCCGTGTTGAACTCTGAGTCAGTACACCATGGAGATACCACAGACAGGGAGGAGGGAAGCCAAAAACAAAAAAGGAAGGCAGGGGGTGGGAGAATGGGAGAAGAGCAAGCAGCAGCAAGGTAGGAACCGATGGAGGGACTTTTGCAAAACCACTCAAAGAACCTGTCCTCACAAATAACCTCAGCAGAGCCAGAGAGCCACTTAGGGCCCAGAGCTGAAAAAGTGTTTGTACTTTGGAATGTGAGACAATCCCCTGAAGCACTACTGGAGCTGGCAATACTATTCCTGTGCTCCCAAGTCACACGTGCACATTGGTAGAACAGGAACTCCAGATTTAGCACAGAGCAGCCACACCTTCACCAGCAGTAAGGGATCCTTTCCTGGCAGTTCACAAATGGATACACAAAATACTCCCAAGTCCACAGTCAGGAAAAAAAAAATGGGAGTAGCAGACCAAAACAGATCAGCCCCCAGCACGCAAGCAGAAAATAAGCTTGTTGCTCTTTTTCCAGACTTCTGAACTAGCAAACACAGGGTAGATTTCCCAGCTTTTCACTGAGCAGGAAGAGATGGTACCATGCTCATCTATACAGTAACAGAGCACTGCACATACAGATGTGAGAGAAAAGGCAGCTTGTTAGTGTTCCTTCAAAGAAAGCAGAAAAACATGGCCATGGAGAGACCAGTCTGTGCAGCACAGCACAGCATGCTGTAGTTTTCCTACAAAATGAATGACCCTTTTTGTTCTGGACATGGAACACACAAAGTTCCTCAGGTCTTTGGGCAAAAAAAAATAAGAACCTTCCCAGAACTGAGCAAGAACAAGGACTTCAGTGACCAAGACTCCAAATATAACTCACCTTCTTCAAAGATTTTATTCTTCAGTGATGCATCTGGACTAAATTGGACTTTGTGAACTCTGAACCTTTAGTTGTGCACATAAAGGGCTTCTGTCAATTGACACTCAACATTTCATGATTAATGGGCATTTTCATTCTTGCCACTATTTCATGACGCAACAACATTTAGAAAGACACCTGCCATGAGGAGTAGAGTTTCCTCTTCACTTTGGTTTTTATTTTTATAAAATTAGGCTAAAAAGCTTTAACACTCCCAGCCTTTCATGGCTGCCTAACTGCACAGGCAAAGAATACTACTGAAGTAAAAAACATCTCTGAATGTGGAAACTGGAGAACAAGGCCCACCTAGTACAAGACCTCAGGGTTCCCATGACTTTAACCTACCACCATCCACCACAGCTAAAAACCCAGCCTCAGGTGTCACCTCAGGCAATAGAAAATTCTACAATGTGAAGACAAGACTAACTGGTTTGCACTATTGAAGAATGAAATATTCCTTTTAAAAAGATTCAGAGTTAAAGTTGGAGTGTCTGTGGAACAGACAAGAGTATTGCAAATTTTCATACTTTTACTAAAAAGAAGTTACTTTCAAGCCTATAAGCAATGCTACATATTCTGTAATAAAAGGCTTATTGTCCAAGTATATCCATCTGGTCAGATGTCCTGCCCTGGCATGGGTAGGGGTCCCTGTCCTCTTAAGAGGCATCCTACAGACCAGGACTGTTGTTTAAAGAAAGAAAAATCCCTTCTTTATCCCTCAAAAAAAAAAAAAAATCACCAAAACTAAACTTTAAGGATTTAGAAGAATACTATTTAAAGCTTTTTTTCTCTAGCAGTACTCTTTCTTTCTTTATTCAGAACTATATCCAGAGTATGAGTTAACATTCATGGGGGCATTAAAACACCACTAATCACTCCACTCATTAAGTGAAATTACTCTGACCTTTGTGAAAGCACTCACACACTTTAATTGCTTTCACTTCCTACAGCCCTCCTAAACCCGCAAACAAGCCATTAAACTCCTATTTTACTTTTCAGAGCGTATGCATTGGATGCAACTATAGAAACAAACACTGGAGTCCGCATCATTTTCCATGTCTTCATCCAGGCTCAAACCACAGCAACGGAAGGACAAAAAATATCAAACAAAGAACTGCACGAGAGCTCCAAGGCTTCCGGAAAAATTAAAGTTAGGTATGGGAAAACTGGGGACGGGAATACCGAGCCCCGAGCCTCCGCTAGGCACTGCCACGGCAGTATTTTTTCTCCTTCCTCTTTCAGTGGAAGGAGCCTCCACCCAGGCGCGCTATAAACACAGGGTACCGAAAACTTGGCCAAATTAGTGGAAACTGGCGAAAAAAAAAAAAAGAAAAAAAGTTGTGTCTGACGCGCGCCTCACATGATCCCCGGCCCCCGCCCGCCCGCGTCTGCCCAGCTCGGGGATGGAGCGGTTCAAGGGAGCCCAAAAATTCAATCCGTGAGGAGTAAAAGGAGACGGATGAGACGAGGATGTCCCGGGAGCGGCAGGGCAGGGGCCGCCTTAGCCCGGGGCTGCCGCCCTCCTCACCTTCGCCATCTCTGGGATCCTCCGGGTGGGGCCGATCCGAATCTGCAAAGAGAGATGCGACAGTGAGGTACAGGGAGCGACAGGGAGGGACAGCGAGGGGCAGTGGGCGCCCGCCCGCCTCGCCTCCTCCGCCGGCGCCCCTCACCTCCTGCCGCTGCTTGAGCCGCTCCGAGCCAGCGGGAGCACCGAGTGAAGGAGGAGGGAGCAGCGCCCGCTCCAGCCCCGGCTCTTGCCTCACCCGGGGGCCGGGCCAGGCCCCACCCGGGGCGGGAGCCGAGGCACGGCCGCCTCCCCGGGACCGCCTGGAGGCCGGGCAGCGGCACCCTGCACAGCCCCGGGGCTTGCTCCTCCATCCCTGCTATGCCATGGACGGGTGTAATTACTGCAGTGTTTCTTAGTCGTCATAAACGTTTTAATAGAAAAGTTACAATGTGGATAGATAGGCTTCAGCAGGTCCTCGAGGCCCCTCCTGATGAAATGGATGTAGAAATGAGTTCCCGTTAATCTGAAGGGGATCATATCCCAGCACTAAAGGGCAACTCTGAAAAGAAGACATTTAGTAAAAAAAAAGCAGGCATTTCACTAGCCGACCTGGGTTAGCCTCCAAGTAAGCCAGGTTAGCAAAACAAGCACAGCGCTGGAGCAGAGTGTAAGGGCTGTAGCTCCAGACTATCAGCATGGCAAGAGTTTGGGGTGATGACAAGGTTTACTTTACGTCTTCCAGCAGGACCATTTCACCAACCCAGGTACAGAGAAGATATCCAGTTTGCGAGAGCAAGGCGGATCAGTCTGCATGGCCACTGAATGAGCTGTTTCATCTAAAGCTGCAGACCTGCTCCCGCAGCCGTACAAGCACAATCCAGCTGCGTGTCAGATGAAAGGAGGAAAAGTAACTGCAATGCAAATGGAATTTACTGTCTGTGCCAAAATAAAGCACGAACATCATCCTGCTGTGTCAGCATTTTAACGTGTTAACAGTCAGTTCTGTCTTACAGTGAGTTGTGTCTACCTCAGAAAACACCGACAGAAATGCAGATCGTGGCATAAATTCAAATATTTTGTCCAGCATTTCTTGTTGTCCCAGAAGTGCACATTCAGTTCAGCAAAACCACAGGATCCACCCAGCTGGCTTCCTTTGCAGGGCTGAGAATCAAATGGTTTGCTAAAATGTCCCGATTTATTTATTAAGGTCTGATTTGAATCTAATCCATTGAGGTAGCATTCCACACATGCTCAAAGGTGCATGAAGGGAATAGTGAGCTGCTCATAACATGCATGTGGAAATGCACCTATGGAATAGTGTAGAATAACAACATTAAAGAAAACATTAAGGATTATGCAGTGGTTTTAAAAAAAGAGCAGTTGACATTGAAATGGGTTGCTTTTAGTTTAAGCACAATCTTGCTCACTCACCCAACTCTTTCTGCAAAATTAAGTCTTTTTTTCCCCTTACACATTATATCCAGAGCCAGACACAGGCCACACTGGACCATATTCCAAGCTTTACCATCTAGAAAGGGCACACATAAGGAAATGCAGTGGGATCCAACTCAGCCCTGTTTAACACACTCCAAAACGCTGTCAACCAGAATGAGGCACATAAACACAGCGATAACAAGGCCTCCAGTGTCACAGGTGTGAGCACAGCCAACAGAAGCCAAGCCTCCTCAGTGACTCAGATGCCAGATAAGGAAAAGTTATTGGGTAATGTGAAAATTTGAAAAAAGCTGTACCAGTATCGCATGAACAATTAATAAGACTCTAGAAACTAATAAAGCTGTAGTCATTGCCACTTAGAAAGAGGTAAATAGAATCTCTACTATAGTAAGTACGTTACTTTTCCTGATACAAATGTATTTATTAAATTTCACAAATGAAACAAACCCTTGCATAATTTGGAAAAAGGTGTCTATTTGTCTAACATTATTTAGCAGCTAGCATGTGACCACAGGGAATGTAACTGTACTGCCTCAGGAAGACAGCAGGCTTACCTCCCTCCCCTCCCTCTCCTTGCTGCAGCAAGCCCCTCCTGGATCCCAGCACTGCAATCCAAGCTTTGAACCCCTGGCTCCCTATAATATCAAATATAGTTTAAAGCAGGCACTGCAACACACAGTTTCTGCTGTCCCAATGAAAATGCTGCAAGTGTGTCATGTGTATAATAGGACATTAAGAGGTAAAGGGGAAAAGCTTGTTTTCTCACCGCCTCTTCTCATACCTTCTGATTTAGGATGGGTTCTTCTGGATTGTAGGATTTTTGCCTCCAATGCCTTATTTAGTATCCTTTCTATTTTATAGCAACTCTCAAATTTAAGGAAATGGTCAAACAGATGTATTGAATTCCATTTTTCCCTTTAAACTTTGTGTTGGGGGTTGTGGATTTGTAATCAAATTAACACATGCCTTCTATTCCGCAGTAAGTGTCCCTGTGTACACTTTGCTTCCCATTCCCAGTGGCAGAAGTCTACCTTATTTCAATTCAAGGTATTTGAAATGGTTTTCCACTCTTCTACCTTTGAGCATCTTACACACAATAACTCACCATTTTAATCTCTGTGCACAGTCTTACTCTTAGCCAAGCATGAGGTAATGTTCAGTCAGTGGAAGATAACCTTGGGATTTCTAATCAGTGAAGGACAGAGGAAAGAGTCTTGGATGTGAGAACACAGAATATTTTCCTGCTCTGGAAGGGGTCTGAAACACGTGATCCAAGATGAATTGCAACAGTAGGAAAAGGTTAATCAGACCTTCTTGCCAACAGATGACGTTAGGAGTAAAAATCTACTCCAGTCAATATAAAATGTTATCAATGTGTGTTTAAGCACAGAAATATTTGCATAACTTCATGAAGCAAGGAGGCCTGGGGGAGCAGGGGGAAATGCTGCAGTGAAATCATGGGAAAGATTTACCAGAGCATTCAGGAAGAGCAGAGGTTTGAAAAGAAAACAAATCTGATCATCACAGCATTTCAGCCTTTGCATCAATTTGAGCACAAAGGGAAGAGGCAGGAGTAGCTCATGAGCAAATCCAGAATGAACCTGAAGACATGAACAAAACTAGAGGGAAATGCATTTTGCAGTGACTGCCTTCAGTGGAAACAATTCAAGTTCAGCTAAAACAGTTAGAGATGGTGAGTCATAAGCACCAGATGACATGGTGCAAGTATTTAACCCGACAGCAGCTCTAGTGGTCAATAGTGTTCAGCCACAAGCCAAAAGTCAGCCTTCTAGATTTAGTATAATTCTTTTTCTTGTTTTTTTTTAAATGAAAATAAATTTTCACACAAGGAAAAAACCCCCAAAACATAGCAGTCTTTTCACCTTCCAAGCCCCTCCCTGCTCTTTGTATCTTAAACCACTACTAAAATCATACCAGGATGTAACAGTCTGCTTCCCAGGGCTGCTGCTGGCACAGTGCACTTCCAATTCTTCTGTGACACAGAGCTGCAAACACCTGGAATGAGAAATAGCAATAAAATATGAGAAACAAAGTGGCAGTGCCTTGATGATGTATTTTGCTCTGGCACACACACTGTAACTTTGCAAGTAGGGCCCTGTCAGTTCCCAATCCACTTCAAGGCAAACTTCTTGTCCATACAGAATGAAATTCTGGGGTTGGTCCCAAAGTTACACTTTCAAAGGGAAAGGAAATGCCGAATCCAGGCTGAATGGGCCTGGATTAAGGGAGCAGGAAGTGTTCAGCAACCAGAAAGCTGAAAAGCCAAAAATCCCAAACCTCGGGATATCCCGCACCTCTTGGCCTCAGTTCAAGAGCCTGTGGGCAGGATTGCACCTTACAGAGGACAGAACGAGTGTGCACGTGCTGCCCAAAGCACCATGAGCTCAGCAAACCTTCTCACTGCTGTATGAAATTCAGACATGCAAGCAGGTCTAGGCATATTTATTTAAAGTAAACAAGCAAGTAAGTTTTCCCTGAGTGCTGATCATATTAGAGAGTCCAAAATCGCCATCACACAGCAGCTACCCGACGCAGTTGTTACAGTTGGAACTGCACAGATATATGAAATAATTAACTTGGTCTGGGCTTTCTAATAAGAGGCTGGAAAATGCTTTCAAAGTCTGGTTGTAGCACTAAAACACATCCGTGTGTTTTTCCAGAAACAACGTAAAAGTCTTAGGGGCTGAAAAGTTAGCACAAGATCAGTCCATTTCAAAAGCATGCCCTCTTGCAGTTGCTGTCAGCAGCAGACTGCCAGATCATGGAAAGACCAATAACTTCAGGTTTTTTTAATAAATAGAGATGGATGGTTTGCTGTCTCAAAACAGTCTTCCAGTGGGTGTGCTCATCTCCTGCCCAAATGCACCATACATCATGTTGCTATCAATACTATCTCAGAGCCATTATGTGACTCTACACCAGCCACCTTTAAATGCATTACAGAAGAGAATAAAAGAGCAAGGCCCATTTAAAGGCAACTTTGCTCTGCTGAAAAGGGAAAGGTCCTTCAGTTTATCTGATAGAGCTGGAGCACAGGAATCGAGTTAGAGCACTCTTCACACGATATAGAAAGGCCAAGGCCTGTTGGTGTCCTACTTAAAATATTTTCTCTTAAAGGAAATCCTACTGCAAAATATTTTAAAAGCCTATTGTAGAGGCACTGAAGTGCAATAGGCTTACTGAGGGAGATTTTCAGGCTTGGGAAATTTCATGGAGCAGACAGTTTCCATATGGACTTATGACCGAAGATCAATCTGAAACGCTTTTCCACACTTTAATGTCTCTTTGGAATTGAAACAGTCAGAACTGCTTGATAAGCCACAAGTCAGAAGCAAAGGTGAAGGAGGGAAAAATAAAGCAATTTCAAGTTCATGCTTTGATTAACACTGACAGAGGAGAAATGGCTTTTGTTCCAGTCTGGTGCCAGTATATGGCAATTTCCCAGTGCCTCGTTTCCCTCTGCTCCTACTCAAGGAGAGCAAACAGTTCAGCACAAATGGAGAGCTTTGTGCTGCACTCCAGCACCTTGAGGGGAAGGTATGAGGAGAACAATAAGCAGTAACACTATGAAAATAAGAGAGGAGAGAGGAGGGTTTTGCTGCTTTACAGGCAGGGTAAAAAGTTCAGATTTTAATGCTGACAGAAAGTTTAGAAAATTCTTTCCATGCTGCACGTTCTGGCATCAGGGGGCTGCTGAAGGACAGGCCAAGAGTACAAAGCAGAAGAAGATTATCTTGTTTGGGGTTTTTTTAAAGCACTTTGAGAGTTGCTTTGGAGACTAAATATTGGTTTATATTCCACCAAAGACAACTTCCTGTAAGTGATTCATTACTTCTAATCCACAACCCATTACAGAGCAGGGCTCTGTCAGATTCTTGGTTTCTCCTGGGACACCAGTACAATGTGGGAAGGTTAATAGGAGGTAAGAGCATTCATACCAGTTACAGCATCGGGCAGCTGAATTCGTCTTACTGGCAGACAGTGTTATTTTCCTTTAGTCAGAGGAGGTGAAGGTTTCTTTGAAATTGTCTTTAGACTAAGACACATCACAAGGATGTCATCAGTGCAATAATCTCAATTCAAGCAAAGACAAATCACTTGAGCCAGATTCTAGTCCATACCTTAGGCCCTGGATGCTAATCTTGATTACCAGGACAGCTCTGCAACACTACACTAAGGCAGGGCTTGATCTCCAGGCTGCCTAATCCGGCCTGAGAAACACAATTTGCATCCCTAATGACCAGTGATAGGGACTCCTCCTCTGGGGCAAGGGGACAGAAAAAGAGCCAGGGGCTTTGGTTATTTTTCTGCACTTCCAGCTGTTCTGCACCACAGTTTATCTTGAGCACATCACTTAGGGTTTGTGCTCTACACACCTCCACACAGTGATGGTGTATGAGGGCACAGCCCATCAATAATAGCAGAACACTTGCCCCCATCCAGGAACTTGTGTGCAGATTTTAAGAGCCATTGCAAATCTTTGGGGGAGCACTAAGTAACTATCCAGAGTAAGAAATGCAAGTTCAGAAAGTAATTTCCTTTAAGCATTAGGCCATTACTTCTATTTAGGAAAGAGGAGCAGAGAGAAAAATAATTGAGTTATGTTAGCTTAATGGAAATTTGAGAAATCTGAGGGAAGAAAATAAAAATCATCCATGAGTGGTTGTGTCCCTCTCTGTGGAGGAGAGAAATAAGAAGTTTAGTTGAAATACTAAATTCCTAAAATACTTCTAAGTGAGGTCCTGTAACAAGACCTTTCTCATGAAGGGGCCTCCCATTAGCACCCCCCCACGAGAGTCTTGAGACACAGGAACACCATTATCTTAATTTCCAAATGGAGAATCCAGGTAAGCTGAGGCTCAGTGGTTTCCCCAAGGTCAGAGCAGCTGCTGGTAACTGAGCCCAGGTTTCAAGTCACAAGCTACTGACTTTGCACTGCTTTGTTCTTTCTCCCTTTGCTTTGCCAAAGGACCTCAGTGTCACTGAAAGCTGTCTCCTTGGTTTACATATTGACTGATGAAGAAGAAAAGAACCCATAAATTATTCTAAAGATGCCAGGAGAAGAAGCACCTCCACACTCTGCATGGCTGTTCTTATCTGAAACAGCACAAGGCTTGATTCCCATAAGTAAGAGCAGAATCAGGCCCACAAAATTTGAGTTTGATTATGAGGAAATAACCAAACACAGCCTACATGGACTTGTTTTCTCTTCAGCCTTTCATTAAATTTCTAAAACATGTTGATCTCAACCTTGCAAGTAACTAATTCAGCAAAACCCTGAATAACAGAGTGCTTTGATTGCAGACTCTGTGGAGCCCACACCACCACCTAGATATCCCAAAGTTTTATCAGGAGGCACTAGTGTCTTACAGAGCTTTAATGATTTGTCTGTGAACATAATTTCATTCTTTCTGTCCATAACTTCCCCTATATCCCCCAACACTGGATGCTCAGTGCTCCTGTAAACACAAGAAACACTTCTAGCACTTAGCTTGAGACCTCTAAAGCCCCTTTCCTGGTTTCTATGACATGTTTTGATACCTGAACTAGGACAAATCTACCTAAACTGCCAGCACATGAAACGTGTTTCACTTGCTCCTGATAAGTCACTGCCAATGCACACCCAGACAGAGACATTCCAGATTAAAATTGCTCCATTTCTTTATTTCATTTTGAAACTTTCAAAGGTGAGCAAGCCACTCAAAGGCTTAGGCATGGTCAAAGCCATATGAACATAAGACTTTGGGCATAATCCTGTATAAGAAAAAATTCCACAAACCTTCTCTCACTCGCTGCCACACAAGGTCGAAGGGCCTGCCACAGTCTAAACCCCAACCCTGGCCTCAAGAAAATGTTCAGAGACATTTTTAAATAGCATTTCTTAGCATTCTCCTGTTCCCACTTTGATCATTGCCAGGCACGAGGTGTTTTTTTTCTCCATGGATTGCTGGTCCTACTGTTCAAAAAATAGGACATTGCCAGTAGTTTAAATTTCTCACCCCCATGACATTTTTAAGAGCTGACTGTATGTCAAAATGTTTCTATTTTTCATAAACTAATTATTTGCCTGAAAATAAGCTATAAGTTTGGGAGAAATGTCTGTGGTACCATTCCTCTAAAAAGCCTCTGCATCTCCTCTTTTGGTGGAGCTTTTGTTACCCTTATTCACATTTTCAAGCTTAAAATGACTTATAGCATCCCAAGAACTTTAAGTAGTGGTAATCACAGCAGAGCTTTAGGTGAACTAGAGCCAAGTTAGGGCTCAGGAACACAGCAACAAATGACATCCTGATGCAAACTGCAATTCCATTTACTGAAAGGCGTTCCCACTCCCCACTCTCAGCAATAACTTTTATTTAGCTGTTATTCAGGTATTCATAAAGGAAAAAACCTAGTTTTCTTGATCATATTGACAGCTTTTTGTAATGCTATTTCTTCCAGAGAAGAGGGATGAACTGATAGTCAGGGGCTGTGGGTCCTTATCAAGATTCACTATTAGGCTGCTATGAAACCCCAAATCTATTTTTCCAGGAATGATACAGTTTAAATAATATTTACTCTTCATAAAAATGCCTTGATGCAAACCTCTACAGAAGAACTAATAACAAGCAGTAAATCCTATGCTATAGATTGAAATTGCCACATGTCCCCAACCTGTTACCAGACCAAAAGCCAGAATGGTTTTTGGCATTCAGATGCAACAGGATAAGCACATTTGCAAGGGCAACTAGAGACTGCCTGATGTTAAATGTCATTCCCTGCCTCCTGCTTGCATGTCTTCAGCTTGTCTTTTTGTTGTATCTGTTTCCAGTCAGTGGATTGAATGACTTCTCATGGATTGGCTGCTCACTTGACCATATCCCAGGTAATCAGACCACTAAAAATAAAACTTGCTCAAAAAAGACAACACCCAAATGCAAACATGGAGATAAGAAGGAATGAGCCAGTCAAATCATCTTCCCAGAAGGAGAAAAGAGAAATATCCAGACCTCACTATCCCCTGGGATATTTGCCTGCACATGTAGCATCAGATCAGTGAAACTGAGGTTGGAGAGCGCTAAAGTTGTGACACAGCTTTCCTAAACACAGCAATTCTTGCTCCTCTCTAACTGCACACCTCCCAGTTCTGGACTGGGGAGAGGGAGGAAAAGGGGAGGAAATTCCTGCCCTCATCCCTCCAACACTGTTAAAACCTCCAGGCCCTGCAGTGGCAGGATCTGCAGCAGCAGGCTGTGGGCTGTAGGAAAAGGTGGCACAGTCACATCTGTGCAATGGCTCCTGGCAAACCAGCACCATTAAACTTGGCATCCAAACTACCAAACAGGAGCAGATGCATTTTGTTCCTTTAATAGCTAACCTTTTTCCTTTCCAGTGTTCTATTATTTGCTGAAGACAGCTGCAGACTTAAATTACCTTTTCTGCCTTCAGCCAAAATAAATAAATATTTATGGCTAATTAGGACTTCCTTTTCAGGGTTGTGAGTGCTCACCTGGCTGAGCTGCTGCAATAAGAGGCAACACCTCAGGTGCCAGAAGTGATCCCAGCTGCTGTGCCCCCAGCACAGGGGGAAACCAGGAAACACAGACTTCACAGCACCACCAGCCTCCATCTGCAGCATCTGTGAGGGCAGGAATCCCATCCTGCCCCACATCATGGCTCTGGGGGGCAGAGCTGCAGATACAGCTTCAGCACGAACTACAAGGGCTCTCAGGACAAACTTCCAGGGGCTCTTGGCAAAAGGATCAAGAAACAGTCCTTTGGTTTGTGCTGCCTATTTTTGGAGCCCTAGTGTATATAATCTGCATGAGGGCAGCACTGAGTGTCACCACCTGGTGGTATTCCGCAGCATAATTCCCAAGCCCTCTGCTCAGACCCGCACAGAGATGTGACATACGGCACGATTCAAGCATAGCTTTGCCTCAAAATTATTTTTAAACCAAAGGAACCCACAAAAAAGCACTTTATGCCAAATACCTCCCACTGTTAGTAGCTACAGAGCCGAGGGCTTGGGTTTTGTCCAAGGTTTCATTAAGATGTGTATCCCAGTACAGCAGCCGTGCTATACAGCAGTTCAATACCAACTCACCGCAAGTTATTCTGCTGAGTGCAGCGACAGAGAAGGATGGATGCCTGCAGTTCGTCAGACTCCCATTCCCAGTCACCGTAGGAATTTTAGTTAAACCATGTTAAACCAGTCTTAGTAGCAAATTTTTCAAAAAGAGCTACGGTAATAGTCAAAGGGGAAGTGAAAACATAAATAATGTAAATGCTGACTTGCTGAAATCCCGTATTTCAAACACGAAGTAGTTCCGGGGATTCTGAAAGCAGTATAAACCTCGTAGAAAAAGGGACATCTAGTGGCATTATCCGGGACTTGCAGGGGGAGAGACGGGTCAAACACTCCGTGAACACTGTGACAAATCAGAGGGATAACAGTAACTGCACATAAGAGTCCTCCAAAATCCTGACACAGGATACAATTTTAACCCAGGAGTTCATGCGAAAATTACCCTTTCTAAGTAGTTAAAAAATACCATCAAGTGATCAGGCAGGTATTCCACTTGGTGGGTTCTTCTTTTATCATGCTCTTGCACTTTCTTTCCCTTTTTCCCTCAAAACCAGCCAAAAAGTTTACATTATGCCATCCTGCTGCATCTGAACTATGGATTCACACTTGGAAGCACGATGGTTTTGCAATTACTTCTAGTAAGTTAAAGGAGAGAGTTCTGGCATTGGGAAAATTTTTTATTTGATCCCAGAATACTTTTGCTAACTAAGCATTCCCAGCAGCTGGAGGCAGATCCCCCACCAGCTCTGTTCTGTGCAGGATGAAACTGTGAGCAGGTTTCTGCAAGTAGAATGCTCCATACTGGTGGATAATCTCATGCCAAGAGTTTGTCTTTAATAGTGAGGAAAGCTCAGCGCCGAGCTGGAATCCAACACAGTTGCAGTAGGATCAATACGGGAGAAAAAAAAGGTCCTGGAGTTTTTTGGGGTTTTTTTGTCATCGATCCTTATTAAGATTTACATTTAATTTTGGGTTAGGTGTTACTGTTGAGGAAATCAATGTCATGCCCAAGACACTGCAAATCCTACAGTTGTGATGAACAAATAAAGAGAAAAGAGATCAGTCAGATTATTTCCATGGAACTGCAATCAAAACCATCACAATTCCTAGAAGCATTTCATTTTGTCCTCTATACCAGCACTGAATAGAGTTTCAGTACTTTCTATTATTCAAATAACTCCTTTCAAAGGAAAGCTGAAAGGGGGAGGATTTTCACAACAGTGAACTATCTGTACAATCAAAGCCGATTTTGGTCAGGCAAACTTTTTTTTAAAAGTTTGATATTCAAAAAAGACATCAAGCAAACAGCTTTCAATTGGCGAATGAGAAATCCAGCCAGGACTGTGCTCCAAGGATTGGACACAAGTGAAGATATCAGACTTTCAAAAAAGAAAAAAATTACAATTTTTAACATAATTTCTCTTCAAATTAACAGTGCACAGTTCTGTGACTATACATTTACTTTAAAACTTGAAGGGATGATGAATTAGGTAAACAAGATTTTGCCAAAACCAGCTGCCAGGAGAGGAGCAGCAGTGCCCACACCGACCAGGTGCAGCACATCTCCCTCCCAGCTTTGTGAGCCAGGTACAAGGTGACTGATTTCAGCAGAGCTGGAATGAGTTACGTGAATGCAGGACTGGTGTAGAGCAGCGATGAATCATCTTTTCCTTCGTGCTTATTCTGTGCACAGTAACGTATTGCAGAGCTCTAATTCCTCTGCTAAACATCCACAGTCTTCTGCCAGCTGATGAGTCTCCAGGGATTACATATTTGAATCAGGACAACTGACACAGACAAGTCCATTAAAGCAGACTTCAGTAAATCAGAGTTAAAAAATTTAAAGACTTCTAATTCAGCCAAACGGTGGATTTTAACAAAGAAGTGGTTTATATAACTTCAACTACTGACAGATTATCATGTCACTGTTAACAAGATCATTTCATCAGGGGCTTGTGAAAAGACCATCAAGATACATTGTCTTTTTTGCCCAGTTTTAAAGCAGAAGAGAGCACCTGTCCCCAAGACAAGATACAGCTCCCTCAGGCAAGAGGGTGCCAAGCTGTGCTCACAGACAGACACTGACACCCCTGAGGAAGTGCTGGGGAGTGTGTTAAGAGACCTCTCCATGGCTCCCCATGGCTTGGGCTGTCCTTGCTACATATAGGGGTGTCAAGGGCCTCCCTTTCATTCCTGGCACATGGTTACTGTTCCCTCTTTGAGGGTCCAGAGGGGAAGATGATGGCAGCAAGTCCCCTGCATAGGCCCAGGGTCTGTCTCATGCCCAGCTTTGACAAAGCATGAGAGGTCTCATCATCTACTGCCTTGTCAAATATCACTGTTCTCCTGGAAAGTATTTGGCTGAGGAAGGCAAAAAAAGCCCCATAAATACATTTCCTTTCCCTCTATAGGGAAAGGGCTTCTGTGCTCCTCTTTCCTACACAACAGAAACCAAGTATAGCAAAATACATAAACATGCCATCTGCTTTTCCTGGGCCCCCCCATCTCCCTACTTCCTTACCTGCTTCTCTTGAGACACCCACCAAGCTGCTCCAGAGGGTATTGCTACTGCCCAGGTCAGCAGGCAAGACCTGGGACATCCTCCCCCAGCCCTCACCTCTCTCCAGAAAACCCATGCAGCTGCCTGTCCCACTCCTCTTAACTTCTCTGTTTCCACCCCCTCCTGCAAGTCAACCAGGCTCTACTGGCCACACCTGTGTGTTGTTCTGCTCTCTCTCCACCTTCTGCCCGCCCCTTGCTCCCCACACAACTCCTTCTGACTGGCAGAATCCCACAGGGCTCACAGAAGAAGCCTGAGTCCATCCCAAAGAATCAGCAAGCCATCAACACTGTCCTAATATGAAGATCTGAGCTGGATTTGGGGAGGCTTTTATCAAATTCAGTATGGGAATATCAAGTTTTCATCACACGTCCGATGTTACATGGCATTCTCATCATGTGGAGAGGAACTGGTTTGAGTACATCAATCACCCCAAAGGAAGAGAAAACAAAAGAGGAAAAGTATACTCCAGTGATCCTTTCTTGCCAAGCAGAATAGTTAAACTTGTCTTCAGCAATCAATCAAGGCTCCAGCAAAACCAAAGACAGATGATCTTTTGTGAAAGAACAGATACCTCTGAAAACTTCATTACCATTCATTAAGACAAAGAGTTGCCTCTTGACAAGTGTCCTTAATGCAGCATAAATTTTAATAAGGCCTGCACAAACAGCTACAGTGCAGCTCACAGGCTCTGCTGAGCCTTAGGAAAACAGTTCTCTATGGCTCCTTTTCACCTCCTGTCCCAGGCCAGACACACTCTGGGGTCAGAAAAGCTAAAGATGAGAGAAAGACCCTTGGGTGAGACCGGTCCAAAGCACCAAGCAGGTGGTGGGAGACAGGCAATGAAAGAAGCCCTCACCTCATGCTTGCTGCTATTGTCTTTTAACAACCTTTCCAGTTCATATTCTGACTCCTGGATTCGCTGTTGACAGTGAAATCAAAGGCAACTGAGTACTTTTCACTCCCCATCCTTTTATCCTAAACAGAGCTTTCCTTGCTGACATGGGAACACAATGAGCTTGTGTTTGCAGCAGTCTGGAGAGAAAGGTTGTGTTAGGAGGTATTTCACTAACTGCTCTGGAAAACAAAAGCACAGGGAAAATAATATTTACAGCAAGGAAAGTGAGATTTCGTGCTCAGCAGGAGATGCACGTTAGCACACACCACTTCCCAGGTGTTAAATAGGTGTGAGTTTGCCCTGGTGATCGCAGCAGACTCACAGTTCATTCAGCATTTAAAGATACTGAAAACGTTATATTGAATCTTTCCCGAAGAGCAGAAGGGCCACTTACTAACATAGATTAAGTAAAGCCTTGTGTACAAAGGCTGGAATGAAAATTAATTTGTTTTTCTCTATCATCTGCCATCTCCAGCAAGCAGGGACTTGTCTTTTAACCCTTTTTGCAGAGTGCTGTTTCTGTCAACACAGCTTCAGAAAAAGTACAAAACATTCTAAAAAGAACACCCTAATGACAGAGATAATGAACTAAATGGACTGAGGACGTACATTTTATGCCTGGTTATTAAAAGCAGTGACCGAGAAAAAGTGGAATATCATTTGAAGACCATTGCTATTGCTATGATCTCTTCTGAAGACATTTATTTTTCTGAAATCAAAAATAAAGTACATGCATTTTCATAGAAAAGTCACCTGGAGCATATGTTGTGGAATTTCACTAAAAGTCACACTGAAAGCATGGAACATTCTGATTTGTGAGGCTTTCCATAAACAATTCCTCCAATCATTATCTAGGTCTCTCATAGATCTGAATCATACTTCAATTTTCATAACTGCATCAAGCAATATATTCCCCATGCTCTAAAACTTTCAGTCACTACCATGTGGGAAGCTAAAATATCAATTTAATAATAAAAAAAAAAATCCTTCTGCAAGCCCAAATCAGGTGGACCATCATATTCTGCACTGAAAGCTTTGTCAGCTCAGATGTGCCTGTGCATCTGAACAGAAAACCTATTCAGCTGAAGTCCCCCTAAGGCACCTTAAAAGAGATCTTAAACGACTGTCAGAGTTTTGACAGCCCTCCATAGGGGTGGATTTTCAAAGTAAGATTGGAGAGATGTAACAACATCTGAAGGGAACCAAAACAGTAAAGAGTTTCTCGGGAATGCCAAGAAATTAAAGGTACTGAGCAGGTCTTGCACAGCTGTGGCTGTGAGTGGAGCTACACTGTCACTGTGAAAATACTCCAGGTGAACCATGAGAAAAGTAAAATGTTGCTGCATTTGTTTTAGAGTATTTTCAAATGCCCAAATTAGGACATTTCTGGCACAATTCTTTAGGCCTCACTGGAAACTATTTTGGTCCACTGAGCCTTTGTGTCTTTTAACCTGGAGATGGGAAAAGCAGTGATTACATAGTTAGTGCCTCTTCACAAAAGCACAGCATTATTCCCTCTCGTGCACTGATTTTCAACATACAAACATTGAGCTTTGTGCATCTTCTTTGGGAGATTATTTCTTGATTTAACACACCATGTTGTCAAGTACTTTTTCCTGCTTTTCTTTTGACTAGTCTCTGTCTGTACTCTGTAGTTATGCCTAGTTACAGGTTATGCTAAAAAAGTCATCTTCTCTCTCAGTGCTTATGTTTTCCAAGTATTGGCAGATAATTGCATTCCCCTATAGCTGCCAGGTAGCAAAAACATACATATTTAACTGTTCTGTTCTTTCCTTCTGAATTCCCCAAAGGCTTTTCATGGCTCTTATCTGAATTCCCTGTAGTTGCCAGCAATGGCCTAGTAATGAGATGTTCTAACAGGTGTCCCAACACCTTAGTGCTGAATAGAAGGAAAACCTCCCAGGACAGGATACCCTCAGCAACACAGAGGACTCGGGATTGACTACTAATGATTCCATCTTGTATTTCTCTCACCCTGCAGTTTGTTTCAATCTTTCCAAGATGATCCATCTGGCTAATCTTTTAGAGCTTTGGCTTACTTCTGACTACTTAAAAGAAAGGATGCACACTTTGGGAATTTAGAAACTTCCTAGAAGATCTCTGAACAGTGGGAAGGGAACTCTTTGCACAGGGGGCCTGCCCTACTCTGCACAAGGGGCTATTGACGGCATCAATCTTTATTTGGGAAAGCAATCAGATACAACATCAGCACAGAAGAACCATCTTCATCCATCTCCTTCCACCTTCCTGCCCTTTGACAATACCAGCAGAGGGGAAGGGGCTGCCTCCACAGCTGTGCCCTAAAATACTTATCAAGAAACAGCAATCCATTTGAACAGTGCAGGTGTTTGATGCCACTTGGGGGTGTGATGCCAAAAAACTCCTCTGCTTGTCCTTCAAATTGTGCTGCTAGTGACAGCATTGAAACATGGAACTTACGTAAAAGGAGCACTCATCTTGGTCATTTGGGGTATTTATTCCTACACTGCAGGTCTTTGTGAAATTAGAACATTTGAGATGCGTTACTAGTACCAAAACAAGACAAAGAGATTATAATCCTCTGACTTCCAGATATTTCACTGAGTAGCCCCCACAAAACTTTCTATTGCACTGCTGGTGTAAAATGCGTATTATGTCAGAGAAAAATCATGTTTTAGTTTTCATTTTCTAGAGAAAGGTAACTCAGCCTGTCAGTCATGCTTGTAAAGTCATTACAAAAACTGTTCCACACAATAAAGTAAGTATGAAGTGCTTCTGCAAAGCCAGTTATTAAAAGTGCCCCAACCATTCACAAGACCATTCACTTATCTGTGGAGTCAGCTGGGTCTAAAGATAATCTCTTTGTGTTCATGCAGAATATGCTTCACAGTTTTATGGCTACTTATATTAATTGAGCAAAACCATTAGTCACCTTCTTTCTAATCACCGATGTGAGGCCAAAGTCACTCCCACCATTTCCACAGAGAAAGAACAAGAAAACCATACAGATAAGAGGCTGATGGGTCGCTGGCAGGGAAACCTGTGCTGTATTGTTCTCTCATCGTTTTCCCATGACTTTGAAAACAAACAACCAAGAGTGCAGAAGGGCAATTGAGGCACCAGGAGGAGGCATGGCAGGACTAGAGAGAATTGGGGCTCTGGCTCTCGCCTGTGCACCCACCTTCTGGGAATGTGACAGATACAGTTTCCTTCAACTGAGCTGAATTTGTCCGTGTCACCCTGTGCACTGAATTCCCCCTGGTGCAGGAGCATGCTGGCCATGGGGGAGCACAACTGTTCCTGCCTGCATGGCCCAGTTACGGCCCCAGGGTCCAAGAACCTCAGAAGAGCTGCCATGGGTAGTGGAAGCCACAGTCCTGACTTCACCAGCTCCTGCCAGCTGGCTACAGACCCCAAATCCTCATGTCCTGAGGTATGTGAGGCAGGATGGCATCAGCTCCAAGACTCCCATTCGAGTAGCCCAAATGTCCTATGTCTTGCAAAGTCCCTGGAAAGCAGAACTGAGTGTTGGGACAGTTTGTATAAGAGATGACTGGGTCTATAATGACCAAATAAAAGATTGACACAAATCACAGAGTGTGCACCCATTTCAAAAGCTTGCAATAAAAAGCCACAGTGAGCCATCCATGGGGAGAGGTCAGCCATGGGATGTTGCCAGGTCTGTTTCCACCCACAGGGAGCGAAGCCTGCTTAGCATTTTAGCTATATGAGGGAATAACTCCTGCAGAAGAAAACTTAAGATGTGTTAGATGTGAGTTAGATGTGGTTAAAGTTAAGAAAAAAAGAGTTATTTTAAAAGGTATCTCCTTCTGCACTGGAAAATGCTAAATTTAAAAATGCTCTACTAGTGTCAAATTCAGATCTTTGTATGCCAAAGTAAAGCCAACATAAATCCTCTCGGCAAAGAGGGACTGAGGGGAGTTCATAATACTTTGCTACAGAGTAAAAGCTGCAGGGCGAGCTCACCTTCAAATTTCCCCTGAATTTCTCAAGGCAAAGGTAGCCTCTCTAGAGGGAGCGGGGGACCGGAGCGCGGTCGCGGGCAGCGCTTGAGCGGGGATGCTGGCGGAGTACGAGAGCGATGCCCTTCTGGAGGTAGCCCCCCGGCCCTCCTTCCCCTTCCGCGGACTCACCTGGAAGCGATGGTCGGCTAGGGCTCCCGGCTCCCCGCAGGGCCAGGCCCAGTGGCTGGCGGCGGCCGGGGGCTTGCTCCGGGGGCGCTGCCCGCCGACCCCGGCAGCTGCCGGAGGAGCAGGCACCAGGCAGAAGCAGCAGCACAGCAGCAGCAGCAAGGAACAGCGCCAGGTAGAGGAGCAGGTTGAACTCCCACTCCATGCCGCCCGCGCTCGGGCTCCCGCGGGACCGCCCGGTGGCCGGAGCCGGAGCCGCCGCTGCTCTGTCCGGCCGCCAGGCCTCCTCCCCCTGCGGCAGGGCGGCGGAGAGGGGCACCGGAGAGATCGCGGAGCCAGAACCTCCCGCAACCCCCGCCTCTGCCGCACCTCCCGGCCCGGGCAGCCCCGGCCCGAGCTGGGGCGCCTTGGCCGCGCTCCTTGGGCACAGGTGCCCTGTCACAGAGCTGATGCTCCCAGACCACCCGCCACCGCCAAGAGAAGTTCGCCGGGCTCGCTGCGAGACCGAGCCTGCCATCCGAACTGAAGTGCCCATAGAGCGGTACTCACAGGCAGCATGCACCCTCCTGCCTCCCCACCTCACATTTCACACAGGCCAACCAGCTCTGAACTCCATGGGTGCCAGAAAATCTCTCTTCCCTTGAAGACATTTCAGAACCGTCCCCCGGACCAGAAGCGCAAACACTTGCCAGATATTGCCATGGCAACAGAAAAGTTATTTAGGTTTTCGGCCACTTGACTCAGATTTCGGTGAATGATACAACTGTAGTGGCCCCACCATGACTTTGACTTCGAAGGGGATGAAAAAACAGACTTTTAAAATCCCAGCTGCCTTTTGTTGTACCATAGCACCCAGATCTGGCTGTCGGTCAGGCAACTGAGCCGAGGGGCACACTGGGGTGGATCTGGCATGGCCTGGTGGCTCCCACAGGTGCCTTTGGAAACACTGCTAAATGCATGAGCCTCCAGCCTTAGCAGACAGGTTACTGAGAAGCACAGTCATATTTCACACTGTCAGACTATTGCACCTGATCCCCCTGCTCCCCAAAGAGCACTAATGCAGTGGGGCTGTGGGAGAGCAGATGAGCTGAAGGGGTGGAGGGATGTCACCTTGCTGCCATCCTCAGGGAAAACTCTGCTTGTACTTTCACCTGTCCACTTGCCCACATGATTTGTCTCTGCTCAAGTCACATCCCAAATGCCTCCATGGATTTATAAGCAAGGGAAGTGAAATTTTACAGAGGAAACACAAGCCACTGATGCATATCTTGCAAATTTTGTCAAAGCCATACAAAGTGTGTTACTTCCTGAAGAAATACACCCAAAAATGCAAAAATTCTACTTCATCAAGCCTCCCAAATTCTTTACATAAGCATCACTGCAAATCTGAGATAAGGAGACAACTACATATTGGGTTATTATTTTACACTGAATCTTCTTTCCTTATTGAACCTCTGAATAATACCTCATAATAATGCTCAGTGTAACAACTGGAGGCAATTTGGGAGAGTGATCATTCAACTTTTCTTGAAGTAATAAAACTGAAATCATTCTGACAACTTCATCAATACTAAGGAAGACATCATCTGGTGTAAAAAGGAAAGGCCAGCATCCATCATTCTCCAGAGCCCACATATTCCATCCTGGTTCTGTGTTCTCTGACACAATAATTGGCACTTTCCTACTTCGCTTGTATTAATATGAGGAATTCAACTCCTCATAACACAGTTTTCTTACAAGCATTTCTTGATAAGGAATGAAGAACTGGGCTCTTTGAGAAATATGGAGAGATTAGCACTTGCACGGGATACACACAGAATTTGTCTCAGAAGCTCCATGGGAGACATATCTGCACGAAATACCGGTGATAAGACACCTTGTGAGTGGCTGTTGTACACAACAGGAGGCACTTCTAAACCAGGCTTTTAGCTTCTAACAATGCCTGTGTTTTAAAATACAACTGTAGATGGGAAATTGCATTTAAAAGCAGCTGAATCAACAAAAAGATACGTTGTTTGGGGGGTTGTTTGTAGTTTTTTATGACAGAATTCTGAAATTTCTTAAAGTTGCACAGAAGAGAAATTGTTCATCTTCTTTTATTATTTAAATGTTTTGCTTTATCCTATAACTAAATAATGCAGGAAAGAACAATCCACAACCTAAGAAAGCAGGTATCCTAGAATTCCTCCTCAATCCTTACTCCTCATATCAAGCAGCAGTCAGGCTCCACAGAAGGTCAATAGAATTACTCAGAAGAGGCATAAGCAGAAATTTTCTAAATTGTATCTCCTGATTTAAAAGAAGCATTTTAGTATCAAGATTTATTAGTCTCAAAAGAGATTGTCCATGCAGAACAACAAAAAGACTTGATTGGAAAAGATTATGACTTTCAGCACTTCAAGGCAGTCAGGATTAATTTCAGCTCTGCAACAGAAGCTTGGAAGCTGAATAAGCTGGAAAAATAATTGAAAAAAGCCGTTCAGATTTAATGGTTTGACTCGATTTTCTGGTTTTTACCCTGTTTATCCTGGGGCTGATACCACTTTTGCTGTGCTTGCATCATGACACACTGCTCTGAGGTGGTGGCAGCAGCTCGTGCTGCACGTGCATAGCCAGCTTTTCCTCGCATGTTTGTAACCAAACACTCGGGTGTCACTCCTGGATTTCCTCTGAGTTGTAGGAGTACCAATATGTGGTATCAGCAAACATTTTCTACCACCTTTTCCAGTAGAAAAAAAAATAGATATTCACTTCATTTTCACACTCCTGAGTCCTTGTATCAAGCCAGTATTTAATATGTCCACTAAGTAATATTTAAGACTAGGATATGAGAAAGTGCCTCTTTTTTTTTACAACAATTTTGGTTTATTTTTGCCTATGCTACATGAAAAGAAGCATAGTTTTTACTCTAACATGGACATTTGTTACTTCTGAAGAGAATTTGAAGATGCTTCTAAAAGGTTTGAAAATCTTAACACTAAAATCTGAACCCAGACATTGGTTTTGTGTGTTTAGAGCCTTCAACTATAGCTGTAACTATTTTGGCTTCATGTGGCACTTAACTCAGCAACTGGTTGCAATTGATGCAAATGAAATCATGGACACAGTTTGCCTGGAGACAGAGAAACTGCAGGATGTGGAGACAGTGGGGCTCTTGGTTTTTAGCTATTGTGCTGAGACTCAAAGCTGCAGATGAATTGACTGCAGGGCAGCTCTGGCCAGTTCAGTAGCTCTTGGGAGGACTACAGGGTAAAACAGGCAGCAGCAGCAAAAAAGGAAGGAGTGTCGTTTCTCTCCCCCTGACTTTGTTGCTTGTCTAGAATCCAGCCTTGCAAATACTTCCCACTTGCCCAAAAACGATTGCTGAGAGCTGAGGCAGTGCTGAATGCAGCACTCCCCACAGGATTAGAACTTTTGGCAGGACTCTTTGGTGCAAAAAACTTGTTTCACAAGAGCAGGAAACCCCAAGAGATGATGTGAAGACTAAACATGGGTGGAAACAGCAAGAATATTTTGGGGGTTACTCAGAAATCTTGCCTATGAAAGACGATTAAGAAAACATCCAACAAGTAGATGAAGCAGAAGTTATTACCAACTTTCCTTAAGCTGGTGTTTGGATGATTTGCTGGCAGCTCTGGATCCCTTTTTTTGGAATAAAATTATTCATACATATATGAATATATATGTATATATATATGAGCATATACACACCAGGCAAGTACTTTCCTAAATTTTAGCCATGTAAGCTGTGACACCTTTCTTCTAATAAGTAAGGGACAAAGGTGCTTTATCTGTGCTTCAGATAAGGAGCTTGTTTAAGTGCTTCCCTGGATCCAGGCCAGAATACCCTATGCTTCACTACAGCAGTGCCTTGCTTGTGCCAGCAGCATTGCTTCCAAGGATTACCTGCCCTCCCACCCCTGTGGAACTGTACCTGCAAATTATAAATTAGATTATTACACCTATGCAGAGCCTTTCTTCCCAAACAACCTTATAAGCTGAAACACATATAAGTGCACACATCATGCCATGCAGAGATGTGTAAATGGGTGCACTGGAGGCACCAGAGAGCAGGATGTGCAGCTGAACAGCAAAGGCACATTGCAGTCAAGGCTGCTGTGAAAGGAGGAGGTCCTTTTTAAATTTATTTTTATTAGGCCATAAAACCTGTTTGCTGGAAGGTTGCTGTCAAGATTCTGAGATTCTGATGCAGTTTGGTTTTCTTTTTCAGTCCCCCAGTGCGATTTTCCCTCACGTCTCAGTTCGGGAAGATAATCCAATTCAAGCATTTCAGCCTACAGAGCATTCAACTCAAATGAAGAAACGCTCCTATGTGGGCACAACAGATCATTAGGACCTTCCTTCTGACGATTCCTGCTTTAGACTAAGTGCCTGTGATTTATTCACTCATTTATTCACTTTGCACTGCACGACAGTCACTCCTTCTGAACACACAATTTCCATTATTTGATTACAACTGTAACTCTGCCTTTCACTGTACAGAAACGGAGCAGTTGCTCAACTTCTATTTTGTTAACCTTTTATATTGACCTCATTTGCCATGTGCCCTCCTCCTACAGATTTCCAGCGCTGTGATTTTATGCCCCCTTAATTTGTGCAAGGAATTCTTTACCCTTCCTGGCACACGTGCACACACAGAAGCTGCAAAGTGGACTTTGGATCAAAGGACACAGCTGATTTCCAGCCCCAACACACGACTCGGTTCTCCTGGAATCACATCCAGCTCCTCCTGAATTTCACCATCAATTTCTCTGTCTTGAATAGGACCAGCATCAGAAGCAAAAATCCAGACTCTCCAGCAAAAAAGGGTATAATTAACACCTCTGGAAGTGCTTCTGACAGAACACGTGTTAATACAAGAAAACCCTACGCAAAGGAATGACAGGACTGTTGGATGTTCTGGCCTAGTTTAAAAGTGATTCCTTTGAAAGTACTATGTCACTGAAGCATTTATAAAACAGTTCACCAGGAGAGCAGGTACAGGAATTTTTCCCACTCTGTCCCAAGCAGAAATCTCAGCATATGCCCAAGATGACATTTTTTGTAATTGTTGGAGACTAACATAGTTTGGAAGGCTCCCACAAACAACACAAACCTTTCCAAGGTTGCTGATAGTAACTGAAGAGTTTCAGAATTTAACCCCAACCCTTCACTAATAACATTATCACTGAATTTACACAATTAAAAAAATTAAAATTGGACAGAATTTCTACCTAAAGACTGCCAGTAAGACTCCAAGGAAAATATGCAATCCACATATCCACACAGCTGTGACGAGAGAGAATGTTATACCAAATGTTATCCTATTTGTGGCTAAAGTTGCAAGTGTTACATAATTTTGTTTCTTATTGATGCTTCACACTTAAGTGTCATTTGGGAAAACTATTTCCTTGGTTTTGTCCCTAGAGGAAGAGGGTCTTTTGTAATCTCATCAATACTATTTACACTGAATATTTGTGATTCTATTTATTTATCCCAACCTGAAAATATAAAACCAGCATGGGGAAAATCACATGGTGTTTGTCCTCACTTGCACAAAATTGGGAGTTTCCGAAACAGGACTCACTTTTTAGTTTGCACTAGAACTGGAGTGTGTTAGCAAGGTTTAAAAAGACAGTGTGACGTATTTGAAGTTTTGTGTGAGGCAAGTCGGAGTGCCTGGGGTTTAATGCTGGCGAGAAGATACAGTAAATGGTCTTTTTAACTTAAACTAAGCATAAAAGCCACTTGTAAGGGCCTTTTTACTTACGGTAACACCTCGGAACCTCAGGGAGGGGCTTTCTTCCGACAGATTTGACGCCGTAGCTCCGTTTTTGCCTGCACTGTTTGTGCGCCACAACAGCGCCAACCACTGGATAGGTCTGGGATATGTGTTTGGTTTCTTTTTTAATTAAGCTATTAGAGAGCGTCCAAAGGAGGGCCGCGGGCGTGGTGAAGGGTCCGGAGGGGGAGCCCTGTGAGGAGCGGCTGAGGGGACTTGCTTTGCTCCGCCTGGAGGAGACTGAGGGGAGACTTCATCGAGGTCTTCAGCATTCTTGTGAGGGGAAGAGGAGGGGCGGGCATTGCTCACTCTCACGACCAGCGACAGGACTCGGGGGAACGGCACGAGGCTGAGTCGGGGGAGGTTTAAGTTGGACATGAGGAAAAGGTTCTTCCGACAGGGGGCCGTCAGGCACTGGAAGGGGCTCCTCAAGGCAGCGGTCACAGTACCGAGCCTGAGAGCCCAAGAAGCGTGTGGAGAACGCTCTCAGGCACACGGTGTGGACTCCTGGGTGTTCCTGCGCAGCGCAGAGCCGCACTGCGAGTGTCCGAGGCTCCCTCCATCCCGGGGACACCCCTTCGCTCCGCCGCCCTCGCTGAGGCCGGGGACCCGCCTGCGCTCGAAGCTCCCTGCGCGTGCGCGTCTGAGCGCCCGCCGCCGCCGGCGCGCGATGAACGCACGGGCGCGGCGCGCGGGCCACTCAGCTCCACGCCCCCCCCCTCCCTCTCCGCCTTCCGGCCGCGCGCGCTGGCCCATCTCACGGCGCTGCCCTCTCACGGCGGCTGCCCTCTCACGCGCACGCCATGAAGGCGACCGCCGCTCTTCCAACTGCGAGCGCGCTTCCTCCTCCGCGCCATCCAGGAGAGGAAGGTGCGGCGCCGGCACCCCCTGCCCTGGACCTTCCCCCCTCCCCTTTCCCCGCACCCGGGCAGCGGGGACTGGCGTGGCTGTACCCCAGCGCCGCCCCGGCGCATCCCGTCCCATGCCGGGCGCGGCGCGTTAACCCCGTGTGTGTCTGTGTGCCTGTCTGTGTTGTCCCCGCAAGCGCCTGGACGGGCGGCAGCTGCTACGACTGACCGGAACATCCGCGTGTCCTTCGGCCCGGACGTCGGCTGCTTGGCATCGTGGAGCTGGGCAAGACCAGGTGGGCGCGGGGGCTCGGCCGGGCCGCGGCTCCCGCGGGGCGATGGAGCCCCGGGTTCCCAGACCTGCCGGGGCGAACGGGGAATGTCCCGCCTGTGAGAGCCCGCGGGGATCGCTGTGCACGGATTTTAACTCCCGGAGCCCAAAAGTCGTAGTAGTTCAAGGGTAGGGCCACAGAGGAGTAGTGGTTTCCATGTTGGTTGTGATTACAAATAATTTACAAGTGGCAGAATTACTCCAGTTTTTCATCCCCTTATTCGCTGATTTTGCGTTCTTCCGCAAATCAGACGACTCTTTTTTTGCATGTGGAAAAGTGAAATACATCCCCTTATATAAGTATTTCGTTAGAGTTTCTCATGTGTTGGGAGTCAGTTTTTAATCCATAAAGGACAGCACTGTGTTCTAATTCCTACATTTGGTTCTTCCAGTTGTTGACCGGAGTTCAAATATGCATGGAAAGCTTTGAATGAGAAACTATCAGGACTGAGAATTACAAACTAACACCCTAATTTCGTGCTTTTTTTCCAAGTATGCTATTTTGTTTGTAGTGGTAGAAGATTTTTTTTTTTTCCTGATAAGTTCTGTGACCTGATGGTTTATTTACATTTGCAGGGTTCTTGCACAGGTCTCATGTGAACTTGTTTCCCCCAAGCCAAATCGGCCCACAGAAGGTGTGCTCTTCTTTAATCTGGAGCTCTCCCCCATGGCTGCACCCGGGCTGGAGCCTGGCAGGTAGGGAGCTGTCTTAAAATGACTAAACATGGATGATAGAAGAGCCACTGTTTTGAAGCATGATCGTATTCAACTTAATTTTGTTTTAACAGGCAATCTGAGTTATTGGTGTCACTGAACAGACTACTAGAGCGATGCCTGAGGGATTCCAAATGTATAGATACTGAATCTCTCTGCGTTGTTGCTGGTGAAAAGGTAGGAAAACCTACGAATTTAAAGTGTTTTTAAACTAATAGGTGCATGTAGCTCAAGTTTTAAGACGATTTCTGTCTTATTTTGGAAAGTAGAAATGCTGATTTTAGGTTGATGTAAAGTTCCACACACCTGACTTGACAGGTATTTTTAGCTTGCATATGTGCATAGGTTTTCTGAACTGGTTGGGACCCTACACACTTGAACATTTCTTTGCAGAATAAAGTGTAAATTGTACTTAAGTGTTACCTATTTTGTCGTAATTAAATCTGGTGCCCTGGGTATCTTGGGATATACCGAGGTCTTTCATCTTCTTAAGCAAAGACCTGAGCAATGTATGCTGGTTTTTTTTTTATGGCACAAAAAATGAACTTGTTTTGAAGAACAGCAACTTCTGTAGAACAGTGTCTCGGATTGCCAAGCAGTTCTGTACTTTTCCCAGGTTTGGCAAATTCGCCTGGACATGCACCTGTTAAACCACGATGGGAACATCACTGATGCTGCCAGCATAGCAGGAATTGTAGCTCTGTGCCATTTTCGCAGGCCAGATGTGTCTGTGCAAGGAGAGGAAGTAACCGTGGTAAGTTTTATTTCATTTCTTTCAATATCTTTGTACAGTGTGACCTTTTAAAATTAAATGTGTTTCATAAATAACTGTATTCTGGGCCGATTCCTTTCAAAGTACACTCCTGAGGAACGTGATCCTGTCCCCCTGAGTATCCACCACATGCCCATTTGTGTCACTTTTGCCTTCTTCCATCAAGGGTAAGATTTTGAAGTCTTTTGACACCAACAGCTTATTGTTAATTAAGCAGAATTTATTTCAAATGTAGAAAAGTCCTTAGAATACGTATATTGACAAGCTGATTTCTTAAAAGATTTTATCTGAGGGGAAATGCCAGGGGGAGATATTTCTGTGTTCTGCACAGTGTAACTAACAGCAGCTTTCCACAGGTCATGTAGAAAACTTTCAGGGGGAGTTTACCCATAGTTACTAATACATAAACCAACTCCTGTGTTTAATCAGTAGCAACTTGCCTCAAACTTTTACTGTTGCCTTGTATTCCTGATTCTAGGACCTATTTGTTGGTGGATCCAAGTGAACGCGAGGAGCGTGTGATGGATGGGCTCCTTGTGATTGCCATGAATAAACACCGGGAAATTTGTACCATCCAGTCCAGTGGAGTGGTTATGCTGGTGCAAGACCAGGTAAACCTTTGCCTTGAGCAGTTCCTGTGCTGCAGTCTTGATATGGAGATATCCCTGACGTTTGGAAGCTGAGAAATCAATCTTTTATCGGAAAAGATTATTTATTTTTAGTCCTAGTGGAAGAGCATAGCACTGTGTACCATGCTGTGGAAGAAGTGTTGAAAAGGCATAGTTTTTGGTCTGATTTGCATCTTTTTTTTCCCCCCCCTGTGATTTGGCTGAGGGAATCTGTAAATTATTTCCCATTGCACTCTGAGGAAAGGCTGCAGGGTGTGTATTAATCTTTTGCATAACTGTTAGTGAATCC
This sequence comes from Manacus vitellinus, assembly GCF_001715985.3. Lineage (NCBI taxonomy): Eukaryota > Metazoa > Chordata > Aves > Passeriformes > Pipridae > Manacus > Manacus vitellinus. The sequence continues at coordinate 811,093 of NW_021940749.1, read as the reverse complement.
AGTCCCTCATGCCGAGGTGCCATACTTTAAGTGTTTTTAATTCCTGTGATTTAAGTGTTTGTGATTCCTATGATGTTCCACAGTTTTAGTTAAAAACACCTTGCTTTCATGGTCTTAAACTGTTGTTGTGTGTATAACAAACAGATTCTGAGATGCAGTAAAATAACAGCTGTTAAAGTCGCAGAAATAACAGAACTCATTCAGAAAGCCTTGGAAAACGACCACAAAGCCAGGTGAGTGTTTTGGGAAGGGATGGAAATGGGTATTTCTAAGAAATGCACTAAAAAGTAACCTGTAGTTTGAACAGCAAATCGTTTACACTTGCCTTTGATTTAAATAGCAAGTGTGTTTGAATTTGAAAATCAGAAACCATCTTTAGGTGTGGAACATCCTGAAATAATGCCTGTCCCTGAATGACTAGGAAAGAAGGTGGGAAGTTCGGCTTCGCAGAATCTATCTCGAACCAAAGGATCACTGCCTTCAAAATGGAGAGTGCTGCTGTTGACACCAACAACGTGGAAGAACAAGCAGGAGAGATCATCGCTAAAGCTGACCCTCCTTCTGAAGTGTATCTTTTCTGGGGTATTATCCAGGGGAAAACCAGGCTTCCCATCCTCTGTATTAACACTGCTACAAGCTAAACACACATCTGAGATTCCTCACAGATTTGGGAGCCTTCAGAGGAAACATCCTTGGCATCTTGGGTTTGGTTCTGACTGCTTTTAGGGACCTTAGTTCCTTGTATAAAGTGTAAAACTGTGATTATTACAATAACTGGAGAAGTGGCACTCTTAACTCCCTGTTAAGGCTGTTCTCCACCAGAGAGAAAAGATACACCTTAAAAATCAAACTGGTTTGTTCTCAGGATACAGAGTTTTACCAGCAAACACCAAGATTTTTCTTGACTCCTGCAGTTTTGCCAATCCAATATTGCACACTCCTGGGACAGCCCAAATTGGGGAAGGAATAGAGAACTCCTGGGGAGACCTTGAAGAATCTGAGAAGGAAGAAGCAGCAGAAGAGGAAGGTGAAAGTGAAGCAGCTGCTTTTGAATGTCAGAAGACAGAAACTGAGGATACAAATATGATGAAGGAAACTAAGGAGGGCAAGTATTTATTGATCTCAATATCAGACATGCCTATTATATCACTTTAAAAGTCTAGAATTAAAATGTTAAGATTAAAATGCTAAGAAGTTCTTAGCAAGAAAAAGCCACCTCACACATTTGCTGTTTCTACTTCACCTGGTCACTTCTCTTCAAAACTTGATTCCTGTAGTATAGGGAGGGCTCCAAATGAATCAGTAAGCCAGTCTGAATGTTTGTTACTTTGAAAGTGGCTATTAGTTACAGAAGTTGTTTGTACAAGACTGATCAGCAGTTTATTGTTGATGGGGTTGTTTGTTTTTTAGATGAACCTATTTTGCTGTCTGACAGCGAGGAGGAAGAAGTTGTCATTCTGGAACCACAGGAAGTACCAAGGAAAACAAGGTAACCATCCTGTGAAATTAGGAGGGAAGAGGAGTTTGTAAGGAGTATTTCCAGGAAGGACAGGATTTCGGCAAGGCCGGGGAAGGTTTCAGTTGATCAACGGGACAACAGAGAGAGCTGAGAGCGAGGAGGTTTAAATCTGGGCTAGTTCACTCCTGTCTGGGGAGGCCAGAGCCTGGCTGGCCTTCAGCTGCCTGGAATAGTTATAGACAGACTAATCTTAATCATTCCAAAGAGATACTTCAGAGATTCTACATGCTACACTAGAGCTAATGTTAAGTTTTATGTCCCAGAAGTGAGGTTTGGTGCTGTGTCCCTGCACTAGCCATGGAAACCCTGGTTGCTGTGTGCAGTGCACTTCCCAGAAATTAACTTAGACCTTGGCTCTGAGCATGGTGGGTGGCTGCCCAGTTCTGGATGATCATCGTGTGTTCTTTTGAAATAGTAAAACTATTCAGTACATTCCTTTGATACAAATGTTGTTTGCTCACAGAACACAGACCAGCACAAAACCAGAGAATACAAGTAAGAAAGCATTTAACAAAAGGAGAAGAAAGAAGAGAACTCGATAAAGCCGTCATCCCTCCTGCAGAAATGCTGTACAATATGGAATTTGGTGTATTATTACTGAGATTATTTTTGTAGATAATTTTATTTTCTCCCCCCCCCCATCTCTGGTTCTGCTTTTATGTTTATGTTAAAACTATTGTACACAGCTTTAAATAAAAAATTGCCTGTAACTGAAATTGCATGGTTGGCATCCAGCTGCAGTAAAAACTCTCTAGTTATCTTGAACTAACTTCCACAACCTGAAGGGCAGATACAAGATGCATCATTTTCTTAACAAAACAGCCTGTGCACAGTCAGAGTTCAGGTGGTAAAAGGAAAAGTTTCATTCCAAGGTAAAGCTTCTCTTAAGGTAGCTATTGCCACTCCTTGGGAGTTTGTCATTCTTCACTGGGGTAGGTGATGTGCTGTGACTGAGATCATCTTGCCCATGTCCCTGCACGTGTTACCTTTTACTCAAACTGCTTTGTATAAAAAGCAATATAAATCCATGTACTTAACAAACTAGCAGAGAACTTCTGCAAGATAATAGAGAAGCAACTCATACTTCAGCAGTGGAGTTTCTTAAAAAGTTTAATTAAATATTACATGCAACAGACAGGAATGCTTCTTGAACTTATAGGCAAAGAATTATGCTCTGAACTTAGAATTGGGCAAAACAAAGAGATGAGGAAGGTTCCAAAATATCTGATCTGGGTGCTTTGTTTGAAAACAAGTCACACTGGAAACACACACGTATTTACAAGAGCAAAGGAGGGCTATTTTACATGTGACCTCAGTGTTACATGAGCTGTGAACAGAAGTTACTGTTGCAGATGTTGCATTCCCCAAATGAAGTTAAGAATTTAATGTAAAAGAAAATATAAAATTGCTCCCAGCCATGCAAAGCTTTAGTCAAGTTGTGCTCTTTTAGAACGGGACCAACACACAAAACCTTTTCTCTTTCCTTGTTGCTAACCCAGTGCATTTTCTTAGTGTCAGTTCTTCCAACCCAAAGTCACTGTCCTGAGTACAAAAATGGGTGAAGATGCAGTTTCTTCTTAATTCCATGGTACCACTGGACTGTAAACTTCTTCAGAAAAAAAGAACAGCCTTTGCACTGCTATTTCTCTCTTCACATAAAACATCACTACATTCCTTAGAGCCTTCTGTTTGAAAGGACTAGAAGTTAATGATTAGGCTTGACAGTAGTACAGTACAATTTGTTCAAAGCTTAGTAGCAAAAGCTGGAATTGTCCCATATTAACTTCAGAAAACGAGGCAATGGAAAAAAAGATAGTACTTACTGCAGCAGCAAGAGCTGCCAGTGAGGAAGGAGGAACATAGTCACGCTGGGCAGAGGTGCCAGCCCAGGACTGATGCTTTTCTGTTAGGCTGTAGAGGAAGGCATGCTGATATGGCAAGAGTAAAGCTGAGGGAGCATGGAAGAATTTTTGTCTCTGTTATTGGAACAGTAACAGAACAACTTCCTTGAAACTAGAGCAAAGGTGTTTCATTAGGCAGTAGATTAACACTGAAACCCCCTGAAGGCCGTTCACCTCAGTACTGCTACTTGCTCTGTTCTGGGGAAAATAATTCAAAACCTTCCTTTAAGTGACCCTCTTTCCAAAGTTGATATTTCTCAGTAGTCTTGGAATACACCACTAAAAGGAAAGGGAAGACAGAACCCAGTTTCTCAGGAAGAGTGCCGTGGCCTGTTGTCTTCAAGTAATAATTGCCAGTCAGCATTGTGAGTTATCTTTCCAAGGTCATGAGCGTGGAAAACGCATTCCTGTATATACAAACTCTCACTCATGCAAGGCTAGAGTGTTTCCAATCCTAAGCACCAGACATGATACACTGTGCAGGCTGCCCCCAGATAGTTTCAGCTTTTACAGTGGCAACCTACTGAAATTAGGCTAAAGGCTAGTGACCAATGAAATACTGTTCTCCCATTAAACATTAGAACATGCATGAAAGTCCAAGTGCATCTTAAGAAGCTCATATCGGCCAGAAAGGCCTCCTCTGCTGCATATTTTGACAGGATAAGCACCACTCAATAGTTTTGTAACTGAGGTGGTTCACAGAGGGCTCAGACTGCAGGGGTGGGGGCAGAAAAGTACGTTTGTAGTTACTGAGATGAGACCTGTGAGTTGTCTCACATTAATGTGCTTGCCAGCTTGACAGAGGGCTGATGAGTTAAAAAAATTTAAATAGCTCCCACCCTGACAGCTGTTGGACATCTGTGGAGAGTTTATACTGCTCACTACTGGGTGCCCAGATAAGCAGACAGACAACTTAAAGTCAGAGGCAAAGGTTTCACCTTGCCAAAAAGCTTTAGAAATGAATGCCAGTTTAAGATGGCAGTACTTCTCCTCAGTGGTTTTAAGGTATTAGCAAGACCACTAACATCAGATACAAAACCTGTTTATTGGCCAACCTGGAAATGGCTTAATTCAACCCCACTTCTGTGCACTCACTGCTTTACATGCAGAGAACAGCAGGTGCAGGGCAGCATCACTCCATTTACACAGGCTGAAGGTAAACATCCATTGGATCTAATGCTGATTATGTTTGCTCATGTAACAGAGTTCCAGAACTAAGGAAAAATACAACCAGTTGGTCTGCATTTTTGCTGCAGAGGAACTCTCTCCAAGCATGAGGGCTGTACAGAATCCATACAGTTCTGCACGTAGCCCATCCATACCAGAAGACATTTCCTCCCCTTGAGGGCACAGAGCAGTAGTTCACCCTCCTGCAGTTTAATCCCTCCACCACCCTTAAAGAGGTACAAGGTAAGCAGACTGAAGACTCATTTTTTTTAGTAGGTATTGATGGGCTTTGGGGACAGCTAACATGTCCCTGGGAACTCCGTGGGTTTATTAGTATCAGTTTTACACATGCACAAGAAAACACCTGTAGCAAGACCATTTTCTATGTAGTGGCAGTGAGAAGTATGAACTGGTGTAGGAGTTTTAACCGTGCAGCCCCTGCAGCAGAGCATTCAGCCTGATGAAGCTCTGGCACTAAATCACAGGGCACATCCTAAGAGAGGCTCACGAGTCCATTCCAGCAAGGTGTTCTCCTCACAGCCATATAGATTCTTCCGGTATAATAGACATGAAGCCACACTTTGGATCTATGCTAAGTCTCAGTTTAAACTAGACAGTATAAAAATGCTACAAATACTGCTGTGGAGCCCAAGTCTTTCTTACCCAGAAGGAGAAAAAGCCCCACTAAAATAGTGCACCCCTAATATTAACGTTTAGGCTATAAGTAGTTAGGCAGTCTCAGACCTCACACAGTCTGCATGGTTAATTCTGTGCCTGAAGAAAACATTTGGATAAAAACACGGTTAAAACTCTTTAACAAGATTGCATGTACAAAAGATTTACATTAAACCCTCATAAAACTAACTTCATAATTAAAGTCATCAAAGCCTGTATTCTGAGTGATCACATCTAGAATTCTGAACCATGTTTAAAACTGTACATCATTTCCTGGTAATATACATCTCTTGAAAAGATCAGTCTCTTGATTATTACAATAAGTTTAGTGTGTCTGGCGGGTCAATAAGCGATACTTCATGGTACCTAGAGAGGGAAAAAAAGATGCAGGATGTCACCTTGCTCCAGTGCTGTCTGCCACAAAGAGCAGCACACACACTGCAGCAACACTGCCCACAAGGCAGGAAACACTTTGGGGCTTGTTGGTGGCCGTGCCCACAGAGATTTTTAGCAGCATCAGGTATCACCAACTGTAGGAACATCAAGAAAACTCCTCCAGTTTCCACCTGACGGTTCTGGCAGAGACAGAACACCAAGTATTGCTCAACAAACCACCGTGCAAAAACCTGGGGAAGTCTCATCACCATTTCACTGAAGTGGTGGGTTTGGTGAGCGGAGCCTGCCTGAAGGCTCAAGGTGCACCCCACACCCTGACAAGCAGTTACGTGTCAGCACAACTCAGGTGTAACACCCCTGGCTTCTCCCAGCATCTCTAGAGATACTCACTTTGTACTCTTGTACTTTTCCCTTATGGACTGTTGTGTGTGCTGGGCTGCTTTGAGGTAGGTGTTGTGTAGGTCCATGAGGCAAGGCTTGATGTCTTCAAGGGTGTAGCCAGTTACTTTGCACAGGGATTCAGGCTGAGGGAAAAAGGAAAGGAAGAGGGATATTGGAACAGTTCTGTTCGCTTATGCTGACAACCTCCAGTGGAGTTTTTGGTTTGTTGTTGAAACTATAACACCCCCCATCCCACTTTTCAAATACCAGAGGGAGCAATCCCTAATTAACAGCCCAGGAGCACGGAGGAGCTGCAATTCCTGCAGCCCAGCCTCAGCATTCAGAACTGTGTACAAATACACTAAACACACAAAGGCACATGAGGGCTCACATTGGAGTGCTACATACCCAAGTTCGTCCAGTGAGTGTGTAGTCTGCTAAAAGAAATGCTGCAGCAGCAATAACTGATGGCAAGTATTTCAGGTAAGGATCAGCATCAATTAGACTCAGCTCCCCAAGGTACTGCAAGGGAAACAAGAAAGGGAGTCATCTACTTCCAAAAGGAAGGGGAAGATCATTTAACAGTGGCACCAGAACCCTAATTTAAGCTTGACAATCCTACCATCAGTTGGAGCAACAGCTTTTACTAGTTTCTACTTACTTACTCATTTATCATCCCCTGCTAAAGTGTTCCCAACACATGCTTTTCCAGCACATTTTATATTTAGGGATATATGAGAACTAGAGGAAAGAACGTAGTCAGGTCTGACCTTTGCACAGTGAGACAAAGGCTGCTGTTTTAGGAGCTCTGGTAGCTACCACACAGCTAGGATTTATTAAAACTTTAGCTGAAATGTTATGTGTGCTCTGCTTTAGAAATTACCCTCTGGATTTAGAGCTTGCTGCTTGTTGAGGGGAAAACCAGAACAAAAGTCCTTATTAGCCAAAGTGGGTGGGTATGTGTGGCAATTTTGGATAAGAGAGAGGGAAACTTCTATCTAGCAGTGAAACAACCCCCAATTTAAAGTTCTTTAATCTCTGCCTGCTCTGAGTAAGTGTGCACGCTTGAGCCAGGCCAAGTGCCAGCCTCTGATAAGAATGGAGTATCCCAAACAGCACGTGCAACAGGAGCATTAGCTTCCAGCAGTGTGGCACCACTTCTGGAGGAGCACACTTCCTAATGTGTATATATATATATCTGCAATAGAACACTCTAGTGACACGGGCTGAGCTGGTAATTCTTACTTACCATTGAGAGGCTCTCCATTTTAGCATCTGTCTGCTGATGTAAAAAGTACTGGGTGAGGAACTGGTTGATTGTTGGAGCTGCCAAGTCAAATGACAAAACCTTCAAAATTAAGTGCTCCATCCTTAGAACCTGCTTCTTGGTGTAGGTGTCATCTGTGATGTAGACAAACTCGGCTACTTCGGGAGGGTAGATTTCTTCAAACTTTCTGCCAGGAGAAGTAGTTATGAGTAAATAATCAAGTACTAGAAAACCAGATAACCAGCAACATTTAATGAAAGTGAGCACACTCGTTTAAATTCTGACTTGGGAAGTAGCTGGGCAGTGGCACCAAACAAGTTTCCTGCACTTGGTTCAGTGGCTCTTGAATCAGCAGAACTTGAAATTAGAGAGCTACAACAGCCTGATATTTTAGGACTAAGCAGTTTGGGACTTGGAGTTACTGAAATTCCAGAAGAACCCACTAAACTAGTAATTGGTGCAAGCCAAACTTTCTTTTCACATGCCTTATGCATATGCATACTTCAAATACTCTTTAGATGCCTGCTGCTGCAGCTGGAAAGGACGAATCCTCACTCTAGGGCAATCTACAAAGACAACTGCCAAGCTTTTAGGTGCAAAACTCCTGATTTTTATTCTAGTGTGGAGTCAGCCCCAGCTATAGGCAGCAGAACAGTGATAGCCACAAGATTTCCATCCGTGGGAGACCGGCAGGTGGAATTTGAAATGAAGTAATTTCACTTACGATGCAAGCAGCATGGCTGCAGTACCCACAAGCTGAAGTTTTCCTCTCAAAACAGACATTGAAGAAAGAAACCTATCAATGTAATTTACAGCTAAGTGCAGGGTTTCATTCTGTAGTTTGTATTCTTCTCCAACTTCCACCAGCCAGTCCACAAGAATAGCCCGCATGTTGTTTGTGATGTCAGGTTGCTTCCTCATGTAGCCTATTTTAGGCTTGCATTTCACCTGTAGATTTAGATGACAGACAAAGCTGAGTTTGGACCAAGCACTGGTGGGGAAGCAACTGTTTAAGCTCAATTTTCCACAGTTTAAACAAATCAGAAGTAAACAATGGTAAGTTCAGGATCAGTAAGTTATGTTTCTGTAATCTTGCTTTGCAGCTTCCGTTCAGTGCGTGGCACAGTAAACCGGTCTTATGCCTACAGCATCTTATTTCTCCCTTTCTAGCAAGCTTTAATTTAGTCACTATAGTAGTAACTCACGTTTAGATGCATTTCTCAAACCCAAAGCCCTCCCCCATAAGCTGTAAGCAAATTAGAAAAGAGACAGCAGCTCACCTCCATTTCCCTAAGGTACGTATGGATTTCGCTGATATAGTCTGGCACATTATTAACGTTTGGTTTTGTCTCTTCGGTTTCTGAGGTTATTGAAATATCCATAATACTCGGAGAGTCTAAGCAGAGGATAACAGCCATGTTAAAATGGGCACCATCAGAACACCCCCTCACAGCACAGGGAACCTTGTGTAGGCTCTCTCAAGTAGACTGGGAGTTGAGGAGGCTCTAGGGAAGCCAAAATGTTACGGCAACAGGGATTTTTCCCCTTCCCCTTTCTCTTCTTCCCCCTAAGAATAAAGGGATGGAAAACTCTCTTGCAATTATGTAGTGCTCAGTCCACCCGTTACCTTGCTACATAGATGTGGATCCTGCAACCTTAGAGTGTGGCTTAAAACAGGGCTGGAGTCCCAGAGCTTTTTGTAGACTGCAAAGTGGACCACAATGAAGTGACCCCTCAGATATTCACACAAGTCTTACAGAAGATGGATCTGGCAGCTCCCATCTTTTATATAGTGGGAAGAAATACTCGCACCTCTACAGGGTATTTCCTGGGAGAAAAGTCTATTACACCTCAGGATCTGACTGAGTGAAGTCCCCTTCGAACTCTGTAGCGGTAGCAAAGGGCAAGGCCTTAAGGCCTGCTCTCGTCTTTAATCTGGTTTTCTCTCATGAGGTACTGATAGTTAAACTTACAGTATAAAATTAAGAGTATAAAACTTCCTGGAACAAAAGCACAGAGGCTCAGGCCATGGACTGAAGAGCTGTTGTATCATGGTGACCAGCTCGAAGGAACCAAACCGGCTCCTGAGGCAAACCAGACCCGTCTGTGTCCCGAACTGCTCCGGGACCCGCAGCCCCCCATTTCGCTCTGGAAACCATTTCCCGGGTAAGACCTCGGCACGACCCCCCACGCTTGCCGAGGGCAGGGCGCTGAGGAGAAGGCAGGTGGGAGCCCAGGGCACGCCGAGGCGGCGCTGCCCTGCCCCGGGGCCGCGGGATGTCACGTACCGAAGCTCAGCTCCATGGCGTTGCCCAGGGGGGCCAGGGGCCGCCGCTCCCCCAGGACACACAACGGCCGCACGCAGCCCCAGCGCCCGTCCTCCTTGTGCCCCGCCGGGGCGCCCGCGGCCGCCGGGGTCCCTTCCCCATCGGGCTCGTCACATGGATGGAGAAGGGGCTGGTGCCTCCCCGCCGCCGCTGCCATGGCCCTCGCAGCCGCCCCGCGGCCGCCTGTGGGGAGAGCGGCCGTCACTGCCCGGGCCCTGACAGCCCCCGCCGCGCCCGGATCCCCGCCCCCCCCCCTCACGTCCCGGCCCCCTCACCTGGCGGGAGAGCCCCGGGCGCTCCTGCGCGCCCCGCAGCACCCCCAGCGCCACGCGGGGGCCGGCGGGCGGCGGCGCCGCTTTGCCGCCCGGCGGGGGGATGGTTCTCTGGTTCTCCTGCTCCAGCATGGCGGCGGCGGCCGGGGGGGCCGGGAGGGGCGTGCGGGGACACAGCGGGGAGAGAGCAGGCGGGGGGAACGCCGCGGCGGGGCCGGGCCGGGCGGCGGGGCCGGGACCGGGCGCGCCTGGAGCCGCCCGCGCCGTTCAAGTAGCCCGCGACTATTGAACGGCCAATGGGCGCGCGGGGCGTCACGGCCGCGCCGGATGGGCGGAGGGGCCGCGCGGGGAAGGACGGAGGGAAAGAGGGGGAAAAAAAAGGGAAGGGAGCGGCCGTGACGGGGAAGAGCCGGGGCTGAGCCGCTCCCCCGGCCCGCGAGAGAGTGAGGGAGGGAGGGAGGGGAGCGCTCGGGCCTCGGCCCCGGGAACGTGTGTGGGAACGTTGCGTGTCCAGCGAAGGGGCGACAAGGCTTGCGAAGGGTCTGGAGGACCGTGTCCAGGAGGAGCGGCTGAGGGAGCTGGGGGTGTTTAAGCTGGAGAAAAGGGGGCTCGGGGGGACCTTTTCGCGCTCTCTGCCGTTACCTAAAGGAAGGGTGTAGGGAGGTGCGGGTCGGTGTCCGCCACCCCGCCTGTGGTGAGGGCTCAAGGGGAAATGGCCTTGAGCTGAGTCTCCCCGGTCTCAGCTTATCACAGAATCACGGAGCGGTTTGGGCTGGAAGGGGACCTTACAGACCAACCAGTTCCAACCTCCTGCCATGGGCAGGGCACCTTCCACTAGCCCTGGTTGCTCCAAGCCCCATCCAGTCTGGCCTTGGACACTTCCAGGGATGGGGCAGCCACAGCTTCTCTGGGCAACCTGTGCCAGGGCCTCATCACCCTCAGATCTTAAAAATTTTCCCTGTTAGGATGGTCAGGCATTGGAATAGGATGCCCAGAGAGGTAGTGGAGTCTCCATCCAAGGTGGTGTTTAGGAGGCATCTGGATCTGGCGCTGGGTGACATGGCTTAGGGGTTACAGTGGCAGTGCTGGGTTGATGGTTCGACTTGATCGAGGATCTTAAAGGTCTCTTCCAACTTTGATGATTCTGTGATTCAAGGTCCCTTTAAGGAAGTTGGCATTTTTTACTTGTGAACAGATCTCCATATTCACAGGCTGGTTCATCTCTTCTAATTTTAAATAAAACCAAGTGAGAAGTAATCGGGAGATTTGAAATGAACCACAGGGATGCTGGAGAAGCGTAGAGAAAGTTTAATGCCATCCATCATTAAACAAGACTTAACGTGTGGCTTTAAATGGAGCTGTCTTCAGTCTAAAATTCAGAGTTCTCCCCCCTCTACCTCAGCTACATCAGATCTGGTGAGATCTGAGATTCTCAGGGCAGCAGGCAAATACCACCTATCTTAGGTATAGCTTACACACACAAATTTCTTCCATTCAAGTCTCTGGAAACCAGTTTCTTCATCCATTCTTGCAGCTGGAACAGAGACTACTCCATGTTGTCTTTAACAGTAATGAAAACATTTTTGCCAAAAGGGTATTTGGTACTTACATCTGATTCTAAGTTTTCTTCAGCTGTTAACACTGTACATGGAACCTCTGTGAGCATTTAACATACACAACAGTTTATATGAAATTTACTACTGTATCCAAAATGTAATAAATATGAATAAAAGCTAAGAGCTGACAGTACAACAAAAGAGTAAAAGTGCTTTTCTTAAAAAGTGTTTTGGACTTAATATTGAAATGCCTTGATTAAAACCAGAAAAATTACTCTGCTTTTTCCTTGTCAGGCTGCAGCATCAAAAAAAGCAATTAATCCATCTTGATCACAGCCATCCAGAATTTCCAGGAGGAGAGGAACTTTAGTTTTCACATTGGTGCCTTTAAATTTAAATTTATCTATGAAGAGATCTGTGATCATACCTGCAAAGATAAAATTCCAGGAATTACTATTTGCCTTGTTTTCAGTAAGAGATATCCCTACTGTTAACTCATTATTATGTACTAACTATCCTAGTTGTTACAAGACTTTTTTAACTTCATGTTTTAAATAGTGGTTTGATTTTAAACAAACACAAACCACTGTGAGCCCGGATTCCAGATTCATTCCAAAGTGTGTATTTCTGCCTTAGAACTACCCATAGCTGAAACACCAAAAAGGAAGGAACTATCACAGGACAGGTAACGAGGACTCTGCTTACACTGTACAAGCTTATTAAAGTGGGTGTCTGGCAGACATTCCCTGGGCTGAAAGATGTATGGGAAACAGCAAAGAATGTTACAGAATTTCCTTTACTAAATGAGATCATCTTCTGTGAGTCTCCCTTCCCACTCCTCGTGCATTTTTTTTTCCCCTGATGTTTTGCAAAACTTCACCCCTCAGAAATGCTCATTTAACTTGTACCATTCTTAAATGCCATCCTGACTTTGAACGCGCTCCTTAACCACGTCCATGAAGACAAGGATCACCCAAATATAAGCAGCTGTCTATTAAAAATTTAAAAAGTGGACAAGTCAGTTGCAGCTAATCCTGGCATGTTCATTCTCAGTGATATGCTTGTGTGCTCCAAGCCCCATCCTTGAACACCTCCAGGAATGGGGAATCCGAAAAACCTCTTGCTGAAGCTTCCCATGTGTATCCACTCAAAGTATTTAAATTCTGCTAATCCTGACTTCTCAACTATTCCAGCCATGCCCAGGGTGCTCTCTGGACGTGAAATCACATTTAAATAAAGTAGAATTATCGACAAACCATAAAGTCTCTCCAGATGTGCAGGTTGTCTCTTGTATTCCTCGAGCAGCTGATCTGCCTCTTCCAAAATGGTGCGGTATTTCGGGAGCAGGAAGTCCACATTCCCTTCGTGAACTTGTAATTCCTCAAAGACATTTTAAAATCGTAAGAACTAACAGCAGATAAGTATCATAAGAGCATAAAAGTAAGAAGAAATTAAGCTTGGGTCTGACAGGAGGAAGTACTTCAAAGGGAACATAATCTCCTTTTACACTAGCAGAAGTTATTTTCAGAGTGCCTCAATTTGCTAGTCTTCTAATGAAGTGTCAGATGTTACTTGTCACTTCATAGACTAGATTCTCAAAATCCTGTGTATTACAGCTTCCAGCTCCAAGTCCTGCCAGAATAGGATCACACCACAGCCCTGCCCCTACAGACTCAAACCTTGACCATATCTTCATTTTCAGAATAAGTGAAGTCCTAAAAAATTGTAGCACATGCTGAAGTCTGAAGGTAAAAGTGGACTCTGAAAGTATCACTCAATCATGACAGCAAAGAGTTTTGAAGATCTGTTCTAAAATGCCTCAGTCTACCACCAGACCAATCTGAGGTGGTCGATAGTATAGATCTTTTTATCCTCCACAGAAAGACTCTTCTAGAGAAAAGTAATTATGTTGTGCATTGTGAGTCTGCTGGGATAACAGCTTTCATCAATCACTAGATTATTTTACTGCCTATCACTAAGTTATCGTCCAAAAAAATGAGTGATTAAAAAAGTCGAAGATCTGCTGTCTAAAAAAAGCCTAAAAAAAGCAAGATATGCAATGTCATTATTGCACAAACATAATATGCATTAAGAATAAATTCTCTGTTATTGTTTACATCCCTGGTTTGCCAAACCCAGCCCAAGTAAAACGCTTCCAGTGATAACAAAGATACACATTATTTTCATTGGTAGTCAGCTTTTCTACTAAGTAGAGAGTTCTGACAACAAGTAGCTGATTCCCCCGAAGGACAAGAGAGAATTGGCTGTCCATTTTCATCTCCTCTCCACCTAAATAAAAAATACCCAATTGATGACAGCAAGTTTTTGACAGTAAAGTCCTGGTTGTTGGAAAAAAGTCCAAGAACTGAGACAAGCTAACTGTTGAGGAGGGCATTAAGCAAAAGACTGAAAAGCAGATAATGCAGAAATTATGAGACACTGGGATGAAGTTCCAAAGCAAGGAAGTTGCATCTGGCCTGGACGATCAACCCCAGATCTAAAAAACCTTTAAAGGTTTGTGGAAAGAGACACAGAAGGAACTGGAAAATAACAGCAGGCTAGGAGAGAACATTAGATGATAAAGCTGGCTGCCTTCTACTGTCCCATTTCAGCCTTCTCAACATCAGTCAGTAATCCTACGTGTTAATCACTAGTTATATAACAAAAATGGGAATTTTCCTTGAAAGAAACCTGTCCTCTGGACATTTAAAACACATGATTTGATTTAATTCAGGGGAACAGCAGTGGAACAGATCCCCACATGACACACATCTGATTTGAGCCACACAGCTTGGTATCTGACAGCATAATCCCCCATAAAAACCAAACCATGACAGTTCAGATACTTACTCTCAAAGCATCTATTAAGTGAACCTTCTTGGCCAGCAGCTGCTGATACTCTAATTTAGGGTGGATGAGCTTTAGAGTGTGCCTCACAGATTCTTCACTGACATCTAGCAGGGAGTGAAAAGAACCCCAACAAGCAAATGAATACTCTTTCTTCCACTTACAGGAATATCAAATGAACTCAAGGACTAAACAGAGAAGAAATTTTTACCATATGATATGTTGAGATTAATCTTTCTTTTAGTGGCTTCTTTGGAAAGCACATCTTTGAGGATGGATATTGTAGAAATGTTGTCAGACTTAAAATATCCCTCACCTTTTCTAAAAAGGAAGAAAAACTTCAAATGAACAAACTTACAGATTTGTCCCCGTGTTAAAAAATAAGGTCTGCAAATTAATGCCCGTTTTTGTTTGCATGAGCATTAAATGCCTTTGAAGTTATTTCTGCTCCTCAATACAAACAAATGGAAGTTGGAAAACAATAATATCACTACATTAGCCAGCCTTGCTCTTTATATTCTAAAAACCAAGCCTTTCCTACCTGGTGATTTTGGGTTTTTTGGACTAATTTCAAGAGAAACCATATTCAGGTTACAGATTGCATCATTACTGGATAGCTCTCACCTCTGGTAAAGTCTGAAAATCCTTTTTAAGAAAGATTCCTGCTCTCTTTAGGGGGAGTTTTGAAGGAGCTGAGGGTGGAAGGGTGAACAGTAGGATGAGTGTGAAGTGTCACACTGTGCTTTAGCAGTTGTATATACCTGTAAGTACTTTCAAGCTGCGTTCCCAGGAAGGTGTTCTGAAAATAAAAGGTGATACTCTCTCCAGCAGGAGTCTTTTCAGGCACCTCAGGCAAGCAAAACACAACCCAGGAGTGAATTTCAGCAAAGCTGAACTGGCCTTTGAGCATCAGGGTGTTCATGGGTCTGTGATATTATGAAATTAAAAGAAAAAGAGGACAGTCAATAGTTAAGAAGGAGGGACACTGTCCATATAAAATAGTTCCACGTGGTGTTTCCCTTTTAATCAAGACCTGTAAAATCAGATATCTCACTAAGCAGAGATTCATATTGCAGATTACAGCTACCAAGTTTTTGACAAGTTTCAAGTTGTTAAACCTGAGATTTAGGACAATGGTAAACAACTGACAACACAGCAAATATGACTAAGAGAGAGCCTCAACAGTCTCTCATGCTGTAAACCACCTTTATATCAAGAACAAGGCATAAAGGAACCCATTTGCACACTGAAGACTTTGGTATCTTCCCTTCAGTCTTTCAGGTTTGGTTTGAACAAGCAATTCCCTTGGAGACAACACGTGATGTTGACTGAGGGTGGGCAAAAATCAATTAGAAATTGCACAAAATGCAGAATTCCTAACAGAAGGATAAGGGTAAAAAAAGTCTTGGCTCAGTTTTGGGGCCAAGTCAGCTATGAGAAAAATATTAGATGAAAAGGGTGGAGTGGAAAATTAGGCTGAAACTGAAAAGACTGTGGTTACTAAGACAGCAGAGTTTCCTTTCTACCACACCCTCAGGTCTACTGCACTATAACCCAGGGAGAAAAATTAAGAATAACCTGAAAACAAGAATCAAGAATGGCAAGGAACCCATTTAATCCACATTTTCTATTAAGAAAGCCATAAAACAGAACTACAGGCTCAAAACTGTAGGTTAGGGGTTCAAAATTACTATTTAAAGTTTACAGCGCAAATACTTCAACTGGATTGTGTCCCTTTCTCAAGAGAAAAAAGGCATTGGTTTTTCTTCACAAATACCTGTCATGGTCGATAGAATGAGTTCTCTGATGAAGGGAGAGTGGTTTAATCTGATATTGGTGAACCTGACAGGTTTTTGGTTGAATTCTTGGCGTTACGTACGCTTGAAGTGTCCCGTACTGCCCTTCAATGGAGCGAACCTGCAGACAGGCACAACCCACAAAAAAACACAAAAGGGAAAAGATTAATTCACCACAGTTTGGTGAATATTTACCATACGTTAAGGAACTGAAGGAATTTAATTAAGGAGCTCAAATACAGGTTTGCTTTATGAGCTTAATTGTCTCTCCTATTTTATAGGGTCTCAGAACTCAAAAAGCAATGTGTTGCAGGAAGACATCCATTTCAATATTTTTAATAAAAAAAAGTTAGTAAAGAGTTCTCTTTGGAAATAAAATCACCAAGACTTACATTGTCTGCATGTGCATAGACAAGATAAAAAAGAGAATAAACTCCAGTGGCAGGTGTAAGTCACTGGAGATCCTGAATGTACTGCAGCAAGGTGGCAGCAGAACCTGTGCAGATCAAATCCACCACACTGGGAGCCAAGTAAGAGTGATAATAGAGTGTTTGGATGACACACAACAGCAAGTTTATAAATGTTTTTGGTGGGAGTAAAAAAGCCCTCTTTTTGTCTACTATGAATGCATTTGGTTAATTTTTCTTGTGTTATTTATTCTTTACCTGGTATTTTCAGTATTAAAGGTGGCCAGGGTCGTATCCCTCACCAAAAACCACATAACCACCCCCAACCTTCCTGCATTGGGTGCACCTTATACAGGCTTAAATTTCTGATGATCATCTTTTGACTGAGAGTTTTACACAAACACCTTATCAGATTAGGAGGCTGCAGTGAGAGAGAGAAAACTTAATGCCTGTGTGCACATTGAGGATTTTCCTATTCATGATTTCCTTCACTATTTCCCCTGGTGGTTGCCATAAAACATGTGAATTTGGTGGATCATTAAAAATGAACTCCAAACCACCCACATGCCTTTAGTATAATAAGCTGGAATGATCGGATTTGCTTCCTCTCCGAAATACAAATCCAGTCTATATTCCCTGGTTAATTCCCAGTGGAACTGCCTTCAAACAGAGGATTATCAGTGCCAGAGCTTTAAGATCCACACACTGCCTCCAGAATCCAGTCCTTTCCTGATCTGGGATGTCCCCACTGCTTTCATCTGAGGGACACTCAAGGAGGACCTTTGAGGTAACATGTTTTTATAAAGAAATATAAACCCCATATTAGAAGGTTCTCATGAAACAACCAGCAGCAGACATTGGACTGATCATTTCCTTAGGCTGAACACTCAGTCCAGGTAGAGAACTCTCCACTCCTAAGCAGGAATAACCATTAATTTATTGTGGAAAATATTTTGGAGCATTTTACCTTAAGTTCAAGTCTCGTGGTGTTTGCTTGGCATCGGTAAGTTGCAAGAAGAAAGTTGCTATTTGGCTGTAAACAGAAAAAAAGTAATACAAAACAGGTCTGTGGACTCACAAAATTTCCAACTGGTCTGTTGACTGTAGACTTGTACAGTAAAGTTTTTGATTATGTATGTACAGCTATTTACAACAATGAAATAAAAAAAGTCATCTTTGGTTCCCCTGAATGTTGTAATAATTTTAAGTATGGCAGAGTTAAAAAAAAGTTCTCTATATAAGGAGAAAACAACCAAAGCCTTTTATATTCTTTAATATCACCATAAAGATTACCACATATACCTTCCTTTCATCTAAAAAATGCATGTCAGCCTGCCCCTGCAATATCAGTTCAACTTCCAAAAAGTAAAGCAAGATCAGTAAGAAAACACACCAAAAAAGTGCTAAATTGATCATCATAAATGACTAGAAACTTAAAATTAAAAGCTGATTTCTAAAAACTTCAGGTCACACCAGTGATGGGCAAATTTAGTTCTTAAAACTAAAACAGAGGAATGTTACAAGGAAAAAGATTTCACAGAAGATTTTCATAATCCCAAGGTGGTGTCTGGATTTTTTCCCCAGAAAATCCCTCGGCATCATTAGTAATTCTATAACTACTTAAGTCTGTAATTGTTATATAAAAAAATGCACTAAACATTTGACTCTCCACACAGAGGAACTTTCGCATTCTAAAGAGATTTTTAAGAAATGAACCAAGGAAGAAGAAATATAACATTCTTCACCTAAATTACCTTGAAGTAAATATTTGATTCGATGACATCCAGAAAAGAGAGCAATAGCAAATGTGTCCCTTATCAGGCTGGAAAAAAAAGCAAGAGGGCAGCTTCTCCTGGATCCTTTTGTACATATTTAGCTGTGCCTTATGTCAGGACCTGCCACTAACTCCTAATTCTGCAGTATCTCTAAAGAAAGCTGAGCTCTCCAAAATTACCAAATGAGTAGTTAAAATCAATATATTTGAAATCACAAAAATATAAATCCAAGTCCTATTTCTACTACTCAATATTAAGAGTTTTCATCAGGTGATCCCCATAAATATCACCTCTTCTGTTTCACTTACCTCAGAATCACAGCTGCTAAAACTAACAACGGCAGAATTTTTATCCACATCCAGCAAGTCTATTGGGACATCACTCTGCAGAGCACAGGGGGAAGGAAAAATAAAGAGCTTAAGTTCCTGAGGAGCTTCTAGTGCATTTATCCTCCAACTGTCACCAATCTTTTTAATAGGCAGAGGCAATGATTGCTTCATCCAAGGGGTAAAAGCCTAACAGACATGCAGCTTACTACTTAATCCTGGAGTAACATCATGATTTTCCTCTTATTCTCTTACAGAGTCCTGAACTCTTGTGGGGTTGGCTTACAACAATGTCAGTGTAAGGTATGTAACTGTCTTTCAGACAGAAAGGGTAGATTAAGCAATTTATTTAAATTAATTTATTCTTCACTTAGCTACGGAAACATCAGATAATACAGAGCTGTGAATCAGCTGTAGCTTAGCATGTTCTGTAACATCCTTAATAAAAGTAGGATTTTTATTAAAAAGTGAAAAACAAAATCCTGCAGTAGTTCTTTCACCTCACAAATCTCTCCCCAAGCACTTCCCAAAAGAAGGTAATTCAGTACCACAACTCTTTCTGAGTCATCTACCAAAGATAACCTTAATTTCAGCTGATGCAGTAGGAGGAACGATTAATTAAGGTTGCTCTACTGGGCAGCAGTATTTATCCCCAGCTGCACACAAATCAGATGCTGTTCCACTCTGAAAGTGCACAGGTGGCCCACAACATTCTAAAATTAATTTTCCACTACAGAGGGTACTTAACTGGCGAATGACGATCTGCACCTCACTGAAGACTTAAAGGGTGTTTAAATAAGGACGTGCAAAAGCAAACACGAAGTTGCAAAGAAACCTTCTGGCACAGCAGGCACTTTGGCCTGTTTTGGCAATGTAATGCTGCTCTGCTCAAGCCACCAAGAACAAACCCACACCCACCTGCACCAGGACATTATCTATGGCTGTCTGCACCTCCAAGATGAGGCTGTAGCTGGCATCGTCCTTGTTCAGTGTGAACTTCTCATTCACACTGAATGCAGGTACTGAGGAAACAGCAGTGCTGGACTGAGAGGACTGCTGGTATTTCTCCCTTTCCTGAAGTACTTTCATCTGTAAGTGTTCCAGTTCATTCCTAGAAAAGGGAAACAATTTATAATGTCTTTAAAATGGCAGCTAGAGAAGATACCATAGAAATTATGCAAATTAAGCTTGCAAGACAATCATGTTTATCTCCTGGCCTCAGTTTTTCAGCCAGAAGTGACTGGTGACTCCCCTTCCACATACTGAACAAAGACAAAATATAAACTATATCACATGGAAATGTAGGTTCTACAGTTCCTCATCAAAAGAGATTTCTCTGAGACCCAGGAAAGGACAACTTTTTTTTCCTTCAAGAGTGCAATGCATTTTGAATAATATGCTACTTTCCTGCCATCATTTAGGAGCTATAAGGCAGCAGAGAAGAAGGAAATCTTATTTTGCTGATGCTGAGGAAGAAGGCATTAAGACATCATCGTCACATTCATGACTGTGAAATGAGGCTGCTATTCATTTCTACTTTGAAAAGGCCTGATTCCACTTCTAGATATATTAATGATACAGAAAATCCAGCGAGATAGGAAGGGAAAAATGACATTTCAGCTTTTAACATTTCAATTCTTCCATTTAAATTTCTTTCTAGTGCAATTACCTTAAGGATGAAATCTTGTTCTGCATTTCTTGGCTTAATTTTAGTTCTTCACCTGATCCACCTTCTCTATGGACAGGTTCTGTAGTCAGTCCTGTCAGCCAGCCTAAACCAATATATGAAATTTATATTCCTTATAAGCTAAAAGGAAATTCTACACTCAGCTATTGTACATGTGGAGCTATGTTTGTTCCAGATATTGGGTAGAGAGAATAGAGCCTAATTTAATCCTCAAATAATTGTCAGGACTACAGCTGGAAACAAAACAAAACTGTGCAGTGTGTTTACAGCAAACTGTACCCTGCACAGGGGGCTTAGAGATTAAATGCTGCTCGTTGAAGTGAAAAAAATTATCTTTTTGCTCACTAAATTACATTTATTTATAAAAGCAAATGCCAATTGATTACATTCTGACACCTCAGGCATGATATGCAGACTTGAATGGGTGTTTATAGCTCTAGCTACCTGCCAAAATCAGTCTAGTGCACATCCTACCAGAGTTTACCTTTGAAAACCTACAGGTGAATATGGGCTTGCCCTTTCTTCTATCTCCTGTGATTCATGAATCTTTATAACATTCCCACTGAAAGAAGCCTCAGATTACTTTGGCCACAGTACTGTTGCAGCCCATCATACCCAAACAATTCATATGAGGTCAGGTAGAAGAGGCTTTTGATCACTCAAAGACCACTTAAAAGAGGCACTTGAACAGTAACTGAGAATTATATCTTGCCAAAGGACGTGATTTTGAATAGAAGGAGTTTCAGTTGGCTAAATTTTAGCCCTGAAGGTAACCCAAGAGAGAGAATTAGCAATATTTTAGCCCCAGCAGTTGACATAGGCAGCCTGTTTACCATGACCTCTGTGACAGTCAGGCCAATGGCTCAAACCCTACAGAGGAGCTGCTGAAATGCCTCCCATGGGGGAGCTTTATTTTCTACTGAAAGCAAAATCAACCCCATTTAAAGCCCTGTGAAACTGCAAAGGAACGAAATTTTGTAAAAGACGGGGTAAAAAAAGAAAGCACATCTATCACTATTTTTAATTTAAAGAACTTATAAACAGTTCCTTTGGACATAACATATTCATTATTTCATCATAGTCAGGCAACAGTCTGCACCAAAACAAATTGCCAGCCAGAACACATGAAGAATATCTTAAAGTGCAAAACCCTCATAGTTTAATATTATTCTGTTTCCAATCAGAACAAAAAATTTCAGAGCTCTGAGCTGCACTAAAAACATAGCCTGCTTCATTTTATCACATCACCACACATGGAATTTATTGAGTAAATAATATGAAGCTTACCTGAGTATGTGGCTGCTAAAATTTCATCATAGCCATCTTTTCCTACACAGCCACCCTGGATTGAGGCAATGCTCTCCGATAAAGCCTTCAAGTAAACACATTCAGGCAGAGGGAAATATCACTGCACTTGGTTTAGAAGTCTGGAGGGGGGTTTGTGGAGGTTTTAAGGGTTGTGCTCCTCCTTCTACCTGCATTCCAAAATACCTACAGAGATGCACAATATCTAGACCTACAAAAGAGTAGCTGATGACTATCACAGCTAAATCTTGGTGTTTTAATAAATACATTCCAATTCTACTCCACTTGAGAAATATATATTTGAAAGTTTAAAGCAAAACACTGATAGACAATATTTTTCCATCAGGAATTAGCAATCTGACTGAAGGCTGAAATGATCTCTGTGGATCCAATCTGCTCCTTTAAACAATTGATAACCAAAGTCATTACGCTCAGTAAAGTCCTGACAGCTGACATTTATTATTTTGCATGTAAAACAAACTGTATACAACATGGGGTTGTTTTTCCACTGAATACTGTATTAGGTTACACCAGGAGAGACTTCAGCAGTCAGTAGAGCCAGACCTTCAACATACCCTCTACACTATTTTGATTTGTGCTCATATCAGGACTATTTCACTGTCTGGTTCTTAAGTATTAGAATACTGATTTCGAATTCATACTGTCAACATTTTCAAATTAAAAACAAACCGCATATTTTAGTGGTAATGACCATGTAAATTTTGAAGCACAGATAACATTTTAAAAATTAATTCTTTCCCAGCAGAGCATGAGGAATGTGGGCTCACATAATCATGTCGAAGGACAGGCTCATCCGCGCTCTCAAAGGCATAGATTTCTATCATTCCATCATCTCGCCCAACAAGTAATTCCTTAACTCCATCTCCCAGAATGTCAAAGCTGTCAAGACATAAGATACCTAAAGAAGAAGAAAACAAAGCTGTTTGCTTCATCTTTATTTGTTTATGACACAGTAACACACAGGCCACGCTCAGTTACATGGAAAGAGACTCTCAGTCTGCTTTTGAGGTGTAATTAAAGATATTTCTGGACGAGCCCTCTAGAGGGCTCAAGTCCCTCACCTGTGCCAGGCTGTACAGTGGATTTTACAGCAACCAATTCCAAATAGAAACTGCTGAATAGACACCCCTTCTGATGTTCAGATCACTTATGAGGGGTTTAACCCTCCCTCATCGAACATTTCCCCAGACGAACTATTTGTCTGCCCTCACTACCGTAACTTTGCCAGTTCAAGAAGCAAGTATTCTTTGTTTCCTAGAATTGACTTGAAGCTATTGGTAAATGGAATATGAATTCTGGGTAAGATGACAGAAAGAGGGTTCTGACTGTGCCAGGCCTGGACTAGGTGCTGCTGCTTGACACGTACTCAGTACTTGCACATGTGGAGGCAGCCTATGACAACTAATCATCTCTGGACAGGAAAGAGAGTTAGGGTCTGGAAAAAGGAAAAAGCACTGAGAGAGTCTGTACAAGAATTAATGTGAAAATAGAGATGGAATTTAACTTTCAGGACTCCTTCATATTTCATAGGAAGAGTGAGGACATACTAGAAAGCATGAAACTAAAAAAACCGAAAACAAAAGCACGCTAAAGTACTGAAAATAAAATGAACACAAAACAGAAAGCAAGACAAACTCATTGGAATTATTTGCAAGAAAATCAGAAGAATGAAAGAGACCTTAGTCATATTGATATCACATGCTGACATAATTAAGATATTCCTCCAAAGTAACTGTGAATAAGATTTCTTGAGTTTTCTACTTGTAATAAAGCCTCAAATATGCTGGAAAGCTAGAGTGAGAGACTGAGACACGTACCTCCTCTCTTTTTTTCATTTCCAATTTCCCACTTGTGTACAGGCTTGGTACCAGTGATCTGGGTAACACCCAGTTTACCATCAGAAGTTCCATACACAATTTCTTCCCCAGAATCACCTGAACACAAACTGAACTTAGAATCAACACAATCAAGTACACCAATTTAAAAAGGCTGTGTAGTTACACTCTACAGCCCAAGGGAAAACACTAAATTAGTGTTGTGTAACAGAACTGTGAGGCTTCCAAACAAAAATCAAATACATGAAAACTGAACCCATTCTGGTAATTTCTTCATGACCATCACTATTCTGCCATGACTGCCCACCCTGCACTGGAATTCTGCCTAAAGCCCATTCAGAATCCAATACTTTAAATTTCAGTAAAGGTAGGCTACTCAGTTGTTCTTACAGAAGAGAAACAGAGAGATCCATTGAGAACACACCTCCAATGCTCAGTGTTGTGCCAAAACTTCAGTAATTAAGAACCATTTTCCAAACAGCTCTCAGTGTTGCTGTGACACAATCTAACAAACTAAATTAAGCACCAGATTAACACACTAAAGGGATTTCTATTAGGTTAGAACAGATTAGCAAGAAGGATGATCAAACTATTTTAAGCTTGATCCTTCCAGTCTTAGTTCAGTATTCCTAGCCATCCATGGATCCCAGCTATGGAATTCCATGTGTTAGAGAAACCCAAACCCAAAATTTTGACAAGGCCCCTGAAAGTCCAGTTTGTATTTACACAATGAGATCACTTTATATGTCACTGCTCTTGTAAATGGCTTTCAATTAAATGTGAATATCATTTAAAACTGTCTAAAACACTTTTGTATGTGTGTGTGTATTTACTTGTCTGTAAGAAATGACTTCACAAAATTAATTTTATGCTGCATTTTTTACATCAGCTTAAAATCGTGACAAAGTAATCCACTAATACAAGCAATAAAAACTTTTAAATGTAGTAAAATAGCATTAGTTAGTTATGTGTGTATTCAAAATCTTGTTACCCCCATTTCCATTGCTCAGAGCAAGAACAGTAGGTGGTCCAGGAACTTCTATTTCATACAGTAAATCAGATCCCTAAAGACAAAGAGAACTATCTTGAATGAATTTGATAAAAAAAAAAACAAAAACCAAACCAAAACCAAAACTAAGAACAACCCCAAAACACCAAACACAAACCAAACCAAACCTTGCAAGGATAAACTTATTATGGATCATAGTAACATAAGCTTCACTTCTACAATCTCCCAACACCTGTGGGAGAACCATTTCTAAGCCAAAACAGAGTAAAGTTTACAGAAATAAAACCTATGACTCTTGAAATGTATTATTATGAAAAACAATCCATGAATTTGGCCTATAAATTTATCTAAGCACTTAATATCACTCAGACTTGTCTCAACAGTAATTTGCGAGGGCAAGAATTTCCAAACTGATAAAGATTTGAAGAAATTAAATGTTTATGTGAGCATGTTTAGTTAGAAGGGACTAATTTGTCATCTACTTCCACCTGTGAATTCCAAAGCCTATTTACAGTGGTTTTATCGATCCTCATGCAGCAAGTTTATAACCATGATTTTCCTTTAAAATAAAAGGGATGCACCAGCAT
The DNA here is from genome assembly GCF_001715985.3 of Manacus vitellinus. Lineage (NCBI taxonomy): Eukaryota > Metazoa > Chordata > Aves > Passeriformes > Pipridae > Manacus > Manacus vitellinus. Next base: position 786,037 of record NW_021940749.1, on the reverse strand, counting down.
TACAGCCATCAACACTGCCAAGTAAGACACAATACACTTATCCTTCTGGTGTTTAAAACATGCTGATTACTGATTTCCCTTAAGAATCAGCAGAATTCTGTAGCATCAACACATCAAACATAAAGAAACAAGTGAATTAACCTGTAAGACCCTGAGGAGTCTATCCTGACATGCAAGCACCGGGGTAATGCACTTCACTTTGTCCACAGGAAGGCAGAGAACATCGTTGATCTTATCTCCTGATAGGAAGTAGTGCTGGTCCTTGCAGTCACAGTAATGGTTATAGATGTAGCTTGCACAGAGGAAGAGATCTGCTCCTGAAATATGCCTGAGGAAAAGAAAACACTTCCTGGAGCATTTTCCCAGTACTCTTACCCTTACTACATGCTTGTAGCTTCAAGGTATTATGGGGCCCTGCAAGCTGTTCCAGTTTCAAAAGTTCCCTGTAAATGTTAAAACCACATGATTTCTGTAGCTCTCAAATTTCCTGTTCTGTCTTCAGGTCTCCTTATAAAAATTTCATCACTATATTTTTTACATTCATTCTTCCCCAGCTGATTTACCTATGGCAGCATCTTACAATGTGATCCAAAGAGCAAAACAAAAACATCGCTCCCGTTCTGCTACAGGAAGGGTATAAGGACATGACACACTGTGGCAATAACCCCAGCCCTGCTCATCTGCATTTGCACTGGGTGAGTGCCTCCAGACCCATCCCAATACCTCTCCCAAGCCCCTTTAAACTTCCTAAACTTCACCATGATTTTCCAAGTTCATTCCTACATGTCAGTGTTACCTACAAGTACACAATACAGTGAAAAATAATTTAATACCATCATAAAGTAACAATCTGCTATGAAAAAAAAGCGAAGTGTCACACATACATAGCTTTGATGCTTTCAGTAAGGTTAGTTTCAAAGGAAAGAAACTGCTTCCCTCTTTTTGTGAAACCTCTAACTTCAGGTCCTATAGCCACAAAAATTTTCTCCTGTGGTGTGTTAAGGGCTCCTCCCAGCTCCAGTCTTGCAATTTTTTGGCCTGGTAGTGTCTTGAACACTGGCTGTAAACAGAAAAGCAATTTTCATCATCATAAAATTGTATTTATGGTAATCTTTTAACACAATGGATAATTAATTTGCTTTACAATTTCTGGAAAAACTAAGATACTATGGATTATGTGCAGAGGAAAAACAATCTGCACAACTGCCTTCGGAATCCCAGAGCAATCAAGCAATCAATAAATACAAAAATCTTTAATAAATTAAGACTTCATTACCTCAGTGTTATTCATCCACATAAAAAACTTCACTGCTGTCAGCTGATTTTGTTTGTGAATCTTTTTTTTTAAAGAAAAACCTGCACACACATTCCCTCTTACATATTGCATTCTTATGCCAGAATACTACACAGATTTATTTGTATGGCTGTATAACCCTTATGAGCTAACCATGAACTTCCTAAAGGAGAAAACAAAACCCATAAAACAAAATAATAATTTTTTTTTAAGCTGGGCATAAAAAGCAATCAGTTTGTCAAAATCCCTAATGTGGTTTAATGACTCTCTGCAGGTTTTTGTTCCAGCACAGTAACTGTGTCAGTGCACAGGCTTGAGCCCAACTTCACTGCAGAAGAAAAGGTGTGGAACTGACTTTCTTTGTGATGATCCACATGTAGTGTCTGACTCCAAAACTGTGGATGTGCTTGACCAGCCATGAAATCCTCTTGCCCCCACCACAGTATCAGGTATCAGTCCACAGCTCTACCTTGACACCTTCCACGGGTATCTTATTTGTCATGTCAGTAAAAAGAGACTTTCAAAGTTCACTGGGGAGAATACTTCAAAAATAAAATTTTAAATGGAACATTCCCACTTACCACAGCTTCTCCTTTTTTTATGCCAAAGCATGTAACGACCCCATCCTGATCTCCAACAACCACCTTCAAAAGTAGAACACGGAGTTATTTTTTTATTACGCACACAACTGTGTTCTTAAATAATGCTTTTGCTATATTCACAGAATGCTATGGGCTGGAAAGGAACTTAAAGATCCTCTCATTCCGACCCCCCTGCCCTGGGCAGGACACCTTCCACTATCCCAGGTTGCTCAGAGCCCCATCCAGTCTGGCCTTGAACACTTCCAGGGATGGGGCAGCCACAGCTTCTCTGGACTACCTGTGCCAGTACCTCCCCATCCTCACAGGGAAGAATTTTTTCCTAGTATCTAATCTATGCTTTATCAGTTTGAGGCCATTCCCTCTCGTCCTGTCACTACATGCCATTGTAAATAATCTATTATAACAATAACGATATTTCCATATACTTAAGGACTTTAAAGTCCAGAGTACTTAATTCCACAGCCACAGGGGACTATGCTTTAGAAATCTATATGAAGTGCTCTGGATGGGACACTGAAGCCTAAGAACAGTAGTTCAAGTAAGAGCATTTACAATCCTTTTCCTGCTTCTAAGCCAGCAACCACGAGGTGAAGATGCACTGGGGAAGAGCTGTATTTTCACACTGAGACTTCACTATTGAAGCAAAAAAATTCACTGTTGTTTTTATTGAGTTTTCCTAACCAGGTTTCCTTAATTTGAATTTACGTTAAGGAAAACTTAAAAAGAAATATTTCAGAGAATCATCAAGGTTGGAAGAGAACTTTAAGGTCACCAAGTCCAACCACCAACCCAGCACTGCCACGGTAACCCTTAAACCACATCACCCAGCGCCAGATCCAGATGCCTCTTAAACACCTCCAGGGATGGTGACTCCACCACCTCCCTGGGCAACCAATTCCTGACCATCCTAACCGTGAAAAAGTCTTTTCTAACATCTAATCTCAATCTCCCCTGTCTCAATTTAAGGCTGTTATAAATACAGAAATAACAGAAATATGCAAGAACTCCCTTGTTGTTTGAGCAATGCCTTCCTCATTCTGAAATCTTTCCAAGCACCAACTTAGGTATTTTTTTTTCCAAATAAATAAAAGTTTTCCAAAGCTGGGTTCCGCAGTCGTTCCCCAAGGAAACCCTGGGGGATGATTACGGATATTGTCGGGCCGCACTCCCCAGTCAGAAAAGCCTTGAGCTGGAGCCCGCAGCCCCGGGCGGTACCTTCTGCGTGGCCTTTTTCCCCGAGGCGGGCAGGAGCCTCATGGTCTTCTGCGCCGTGACTCCCACCTGTGGA